>NW_004444035.1:7926319-7928255 GCF_000243295.1 Trichechus manatus latirostris | reverse complement strand
CTCTCTACGGTCAAAGAACCAGGAAAGGGGCAGCCTAGCAAGAAAGAAAACTTCAGATAATCACCACTCTCCTCCAAAGTCACAATAAAAACCTGTGACCCCACTCCTACCCATGTCTGCAAAGACTGAATTGGGAACCCAGACTTCCATCCATGCCAGACTGTACTGAGGCACCCCCAGGCCCCTGCTGAGGTCATGCCAGAGAAGGCTCAGTAGCGAGTCGGGACCAATCACTAGGCAGAAAAGTCCCTCCCTTCCTATGAAATCAAGAGAAGGTGCTTGGCCATCAATTCCGATATGACCGTAATGAGGAGGCCCTGGTCTTTCCCATTGCGGTTGTGTTCGTGCAGGCCTAATGGAGAGTCAGAGCTTTCACCACCACTCAGAGGTAAGAAGGCCACCCCTCAGGTGTAAACAAGCTGTGTGAAGAGCCAGGACATCTACACCCACCTGGCAGTAACAAGGTGGTGTCCCACCTACCCCCTGGCAGAGTGGTGTCCAAGGAAGCCAGCTAAAAGAAAAGGTTTAATAAAGATCCAGAGACTCAAAATACTAAAAGTGTCCAGATTTCGATAGAAAATAACTTGTCATAGAAAGAACCAGAATGATCTCAAATTAAATGAAAAAGGATAATCAATAGATGTCAACACAGATATATTAGAATTAGCTTTCAAAGATTTTAGAGAAAAATCACAAAAATGCTACCCAAAGCAGTCTACAAATACGGTGCAATCCCAATCCAAATACCAACAGCATTCTTTAAAGAGATGAAAAAACTAATCATTAACTTCATATGGAAGGGAAGAAGCCCCAGATAAGTAAAGCACTACTGAAGAAGGAGAATAGAGTAGGAGGACTCACACTACCTGGCCTCAGAACCTACCATACAGTTACGGTAGTCAGAACAGCTTGGTGCTGGTACAATGACAGATACATTGACCAGTGGAACAGAATGGACAACCCAGATGAAAATTCACCCACCTAAGTTCACCTAATCTTTGACAAGGGCCCAAAGTCCATCAAATGGGGAAAACACAGTCTTTTTAACAAATGGTGCTGGCAAACCTGGATGTTCATCTGCAAAAAAATGAAACAGGTCCCATACCTCACATCATACACAAAAACTAATTCAAAATGCATCAAAAACCTAAATACAAAACCAAAAACTATAAAGATCATAGAAGAAAAAAATAGGATCAATGCTAGAGGCCTTAATATACGGCATTAACAGGATACAAGCCGTAACTAACAACACACAAATTCTAGAAGCTAAGCTAGATAACTGGGATCTTCTAAAAATTAAACACTTACGCTCATCAAAAGACTTCACCAAAAGAGTGAAAAGAGAACCTACAGACTGGGAAAAAATTTTTGGCTATGACAAATCTGTCAAATGTCTAATCTCTAAAATCTACAGGAAAATTCAACACCTCTACAACAAAAAGACAACCCAGTTAATAAATGGGCTAAGGAAATGAACCGACACTTCACCAAAGAAGACATTCCAGCAGCTAACAGACACATGAGGAAATGCTCTCAATCACTAGCCATTAGAGAAATGCAAATCAAAACCACAATGAGATACCATCTCACCCCAGCATTACTGGCAGGAATCAAAAAAAGAAAATAATGAATATTGGAGAGGCTGCAGGGAGATTGGAACTCTTATGTACTGCTGGTGGGAATGCAAAATAGTACAACAATTTTGGAAAATGATATGGCACTTCCTTATAAAGCTAGAAATAGAAATAGCATATGATCCAGCAATCCTACTCCTAGGTATATATCCTAGAGAAATAAGACCTGTCACACAAATAGACACATGCACACCCATGTTCACTGCAGCATTATTCACAATAGCAAAAAGATGGAAACAACCTAGATGCCCATCAACAGATGAATGGATAAACAACACTATGGTACGTACACACAATGG
>NW_004444035.1:7923334-7924971 GCF_000243295.1 Trichechus manatus latirostris | reverse complement strand
GGATCTTACGTACAACAGAACGAAACACTGCTCAGTCCTGCGCCACCCGCACAACTGCTGTATGCTTGAGCTCATTGTTGCAGCCACTGTGTCGATCTATCTCTTGAGGGTCTTCCTCTTTTTCGCTGACCCTCCAATTTACCAAGCATGATGTCAATCAGGGACTGATAACTCTTGATAATATGTCCAAAGTACTTGAGATGTAGTCTCACCATCCTTGCTTCTAAGGAGCATTCTGGCCGTACTTCTTCCAAGGCAGATTTGTCCACTCTTTTGGCAGTTCATGGTATATTCAATATTCTTTGCCAACACAATAATTCAAAGGCATCAATTTTTCTTTGGTCTTCCTTATTCATTGTCCAGCTTTTGCATGCATTGGAGGTGATTGAGAACACCATGGCTTAGGTCATGCACACGTTAGTCTTCAAGGTGACATCTCTATTCATATTAGCAAACTGGAAACAACCCAGATCTCCTTCAGTGGTTAAACAAATTGTGTAACATCCATACCTTATGATGTAAACGTCCTGTATCTTGATTTGTTGTTGTTAGTTGCTGTGGATTCGATTCCAACCTGTAGCGACCCCATGTGTGCGGAGTAGAACTGCTTCATAGGGTTTTTAAGGCTGTGACCTTTCAGAAGCAGATCACCAGGCCTGTCTTCTGAGGTGCCTCTGGGTGGATTTGGACCACTAACCTTTTGGCTAGCAGTCAACCGCTTAACCATTTTTGCCACCCAGGGACTCCTCCATCTTGATTTATCAGTGTCAATATCATGGCAGGATATTGTACTGTAGCTGTAAAGACGTTACTGTTGGGAGAGACTGGGTAAAGGATAGCAGGAGTCTGTGTTATTTTGTATCGCTGTATGTGAACTTACGGTTATTTCACAATAAGAAAGTTTTAAAAAAAAACAAACCTTACTACAACTTCGGCATATATTTCATTTTATTGAGCCCAAATGATTCCAGATTTGCAATTTATTTACTCCTCCCCAAATTATCAATCCAATCTGTTATTTATCACAGATTCTTTAGTCTTTTTTTGTATTTAGTCTTTTTTTTTTTTAGATTTACTTTATATAACATAAAATGCATAGACTTTAAGTACATATATTGATAACTTTTGACAAATCATCACACTCATGTATCCACCACTAACAAGTTATTTCCCTTCCCTCTAAATTTCTCTCATATTTTTATACATTTAAATATTTTAAACAAAATATTAATCTCCCTCTTTTTGTGTACCTTACATTGAATTACTCTCCACCTCTATGTCCAGATCTGAGTAAAACTAATCAATTTACCTCAGCTGTCACTTGAGTCCTGTGATGTGTGCATATAAATTTGAAAGTTTACGTAAACCAGTGGACACCCTGAGAGGTGCAAATGGTTAACACGCTCAGGTGCTAACCGGAAGGCTGGAGGTTTGAATCAGTCTTGAGAGGTGTGGAACCTCTTTTGCAGTAAACTATGTGGGCTTTTGTCCTAGCTCCTGAGAGCAGTACCATGCCTGAGGCCAAAGACTGGGAGGCTGCCAGACCAAGCAGGACCCTCTGCTGACTAAGCCCCAGGAAGCATGGCATAATCTGTCATGGCTGTGCGGTGATGCCAATAAAAGGCCTTGGAGGATGG
>NW_004444035.1:7919928-7923234 GCF_000243295.1 Trichechus manatus latirostris | reverse complement strand
CTGCCAGACCAAGCAGGACCCTCTGCTGACTAAGCCCCAGGAAGCATGGCATAATCTGTCATGGCTGTGCGGTGATGCCAATAAAAGGCCTTGGAGGATGGCGGCTCAGTGGCGCTTCCAGGTTGAAGAAAGAAAACATTCTGCTCTTGAAAGGGTATACATGTCCTTTGGGGACATGGAGGCTGTTTGCCAAGACCCTTCCCAGACATTTCCTTTGTATTTGTGTTCTTTTTCCTTTAAGATTAAAGATAGCCTCTTCCCTACAGTTTGTGAGTCTTTCCATCAGATGATGGGACCTAAGAAATAGAGAAGGGACCAGTACCTGCTAACCTAGCCCCCGGTGAGTGGAGAAGAGAGAGAAAGAGCTGTGTGGAGCAGGTGGGGTCTGAACTGACCAGGGAAGAGAAACGGAGATTTTTGGACCAGCCTCCCTGAACTGGTTTGACACTGCAAGTCTACCCAGACGTGCCTGGAAAGAAAGAGCTGGCAATCTACATCTGAAAAACCAGGCATGGATAACCTTATGCAGCACAGTTCTGCTTGGATGTACAGGGGGTTGCCGTAGTTCAGAATCAGCTCGACAGCAACTTTTTCTTTTTCTTTTTTTAAGAAAATCAACAAGTGGAAGATACTTTCTCAAAACAATTTCTAACTTTATCTTACTCTCTTAATTTACAGAATGTCTACTGATTGCGTTGATGTTTGGATGCGGATTTATTTTTTCTAATGTAATTTTAAATTAAGAAATTATAGGTTTACCATCTTCATGAGACTTCTGTGCAGTCAGTTAAAAAAAAATGAGTGTGTACTCTTTTTAATTGTTAAGTTCTTCTAGCATGAAAACTTCAATATAAATACAATTATGTAAATAGTAAATAATTTATATCATCAGAAATTATTAGCTCTATGTATTCTCATATGGTAAACAAAATCATGTATTTGTCAGCATGTAGTAAATAAATAGATGCTTGCTTACTCTCTCCAGTTATAATAACCATAGAGTTGCCTTGTTAAATTAATAATCTACTTATACAATTTTACCTTAATTTGAGAAACACTTTGGGTAAATCAGATGAAGCAAACATAACATGTAGTCTTGAAATATTCCAATCTCACTTTGATAATAATAAATTACAACACGGGCATTCCTCTAACATATATCACACAAAAAGAGCATTTTATATTTTGACAGTCCAATGTGTAATTATATCTAAACACAGTTTATCAACCAATGATGACAAATCATACCGCCTCTACATACTCCTCATGTGCTTTGATAGATTACGTGAGCCTTCTAAAGGATTCACACTGATAACGCTGATACGCTATTCAGGAAGTATGTTTCCATAACTGTGCTAAGTCAATTTAGAAATGCTTCTCTGTGCTATAAAATGCTTACTTTCTCTTCCCTACCACTTTATATATGTCTCTATTATTACTTTACAAGTGTTTTAAGTAACCCTGTAGTTTATATAAGATTTATAGTAGATGTAATTTCATGGGGAAAAATGAAAGTCCTGTTTTTTCATTTGCGATCTGCTGACAAAAGCAGCACTTGAGTCAGCATTAACACTAGTATAAATTAAAGTCTCAGATAAGTTTATTACAAAAAACAATATAAATATGGACCATTATACTATTATTTTTCCAAAGTATAAAGAGAACAGCATTTTAAAAGATAACAAGGAGATTAGAACAAATCAATCTTCGTATTTATTACCTCAAGTAAAATAAGGTATAACACTTTTTTTTCAAAGCAGTTTCCTTCCAAAGATTATTAAGCAATCTCCATGAAAATGCTTTAGATCTTCAAAAGCAATGGAATTAAACATAAAAATAGGGAAGATACATAATTAATTTCAGCAGCTTTCCCAAGAAATATCCCATATTTTCTAGGAACATCCTATAATAATATGGTTATAAGAGGCGAACTTCCTTTATGATATTAGAACATTCATCTGTTACAATGGTAAACACCATGACAGGCACTAGTCCTATGTCCCTTCAATCACTGCATGAAGCAAAAACTGAGGTTCAGAGAGTGGCTTAGGGGTCTTATCTAAATTCACACAGACAGCAAGTGAAAAAATTATCAGTCAAACCAAGATTCTCTGTTGCCACAACATTTAGTCATTCCATGATACTTAACACATATTTGTTGTATATTTCTAAGATCAAAAAATACAAATCTTGAGTTATTTTAATATTTTATATGAATGAAATTTTAAAGTTAATATTTTTAAACATCTAATGGATTCCCAGGTATAGTAATTTATTAAAATACAGCCTCTCCTAGCTTATCTACATGGTTAAGTTCCAAAGACCAGGTCATTATGCAAAATCAGTGCTACGTGAAAATGGTGGATGACTAGATCATTTCACGACTTTCAAGTTACATCATTACATAACTGCCAAAACACTGAGAATCATGGCCCAGCCAAGCTGACACATAACCTTAACCATCAAAGCCAGCATTATTCTTGCCTTGCCCCTCAGTGTTCGCTTCTGCCAGACATAGGTCGCTAATGTGCAAAATAGTCGGATAGTAGATTTTTTTCTATTGTCATAAATGTGAGATGTTGGATAACAAGATAGTTGATAAGTGAAAAGAATGTGTACAAAGTTAAATATTTAATACAAAATTAAATCATCAATAATTAAATGAGTTAATTTTTCTAAAAAATGTGAGTGTATAGTTAAGGAAACTCACAGACATCCTCAAAGCCATTACAACACATAAAAAACAATGAACAGTACAACTCAGAATAGCTTCACTTAGCCTCCCCATAACCTAATACATCATGCATATTTATTAACCTATTTACACATTCATTCATTTATTCACTCACATAACCTAATCAAAGGGATTAAAGGAACATTCTTAGTACTAGAGAAAGAAGGAAATAAGTAGCAGTTTGAGTTAAGAATCACACAATTCCATTAGACTTTATCTAGGCAATGTGAAGCATATGTAATGAAAGCTATTGTACTATTACATCTTCTTCATCATTTATGGCTATCTCCTTGGGAGGCCATAACAGAAAAGGTTAATCAGACAATGTCATGTTGGAAAGGAAAATCACCTTATATACCACGTGAGGAAAATGTGCATACTTGCAGCAATTCAGGTTCCAAGAGGTCAGTTCTATACATGGTCATAGAGGTAACTTCCCTTATGATATTAGAGTAGTCTGTAAATGGGGTGAAAGAGATGAGAAGAAATGTAGAAACAATGTACGTTCCAAATGGAAATGAGAATCTCTATGGAACAATAGTAGCAATTCAACAGTAGACAAGAGATGGAAC
>NW_004444035.1:7914246-7919410 GCF_000243295.1 Trichechus manatus latirostris | reverse complement strand
GCCAGTCTTCACTTCCATCACTGCACCACTGCTTTTCTGCCAGGTCCTACACCGGCTGGTCAAGGACTCTGGTCACTCCTCAACCTCAGATAGGACCCCTTGAGCCCGATCCATGCTCTGGCACACACCACAGTCCACTAGGTTGTTCTACCACCGTTCTGCCCGTCTTTCAGCTTCCTCTTCTCCTGGCACAACTACAAATGCACTTGAGACCTCAAGGGAGAATTTCTCTTTCCCCTTGAACTAGGCTGTATGAAACGATTAATCTGAGTTCAAAGATTGGTGACAATGATCATTCGGTTTTTATTCAAGATGGATTTTATTTGCTGTGCAAACAAGCACAAGTTATATTCCAGAAGCAAGGATACAAGTGAGTGGACACTTTTCTGATGCCTCCGTGGTTCTTCACAGGACCGAAACAAGTCTTGTCAACAGATCCCTGTTGCCCAAGAGACACAAGAAGACTGCCCAGGACGAAGAGTGCTGCCCAAAGGCTCTGGCTGGCTTTATTACATTAAGCAGCACTCAAGACTGTGCTCACTACAGTTTAACAAATTCTGTGTTAAGCCGTAGTAATGAACTTCCTTGTTCTAGTTCTAAAAAACCATTGCGTCTAAATGCAGCCTGGACAAGTTTTCTCACTTCCATATTATCTATTTGCCCAATTTATTCTCAGAGAAGGATCTTAATGGAATTGTGCAATACTCTGATGCATTTCTATTCTGGATCAGATTGTTAGTGTCCCATTATTTTATTTCATTCGTATATATTATATATATTTATTTATTTACATATATGCATGTGTGTATGTGTATATACTGTATTTTTACACAAAGAATGCACAATTTCTACATTTATTAACTGTGCCCTCTTCCTGTAAGGTATTTACATAAGCGCCACCATGCCAATTTTTCTTACATGTTGCTGTAAAAAAAATTAGCATAGCATGCTTACAAAAATGCCTCACTGGGGGAGGGTTCTGTTGGTCAACAAACTAGAAGGTGTGTGTTATTTGCTTAAAAATATGGTGTGTGTGTATATATCATATATAGTTATTTATTTATATGGCTATAGATATATAGATGGATATATAGATATATATATATTTTTTAAGTGAAGCCATTGTTTCAAATCTCCCTTCTTTCCCCATGTCCCTCACCACACACTCAATAACCTACTCATGTTACCATCTTGTCCTTAGAATTACTCTTCTCTATCTAAACACACTAAAGCTTCGCAGCTAGGTCAGCTCGTTGTGTCTGTCTGTCTCCCTCTCTTTCTTCCCCCTCCCTCATAGGGAGTATCTTCATTAGAAAGCTTGTCAGTAGTCCTACAAATAGACACAGCTTAAATTCTCACCCAGGAAGATACTGCTCACTCATGCAAGTAGGTTTGTTCTGCCTATTTCAGCAGTTGATCAGATGTACCGTGGACATCGCTTAGGCTCAAACTGCAATCACCTCTGCTCTCTTAGGTTTGGAAAGAAGATTCCTCACGTATTATTGAAAGGAGCATGAAATATGAAGCCAGAAAAAGTGTAATTTACATTCTGACTGCCATTTACTAAGGATGGTACCTTAAACAAGTTTCTGAGGATTTCTTAGTCTTAGTTTTCAAATCTGTAATGGAACAATACTAACAGCTATCTCATAAGCTTTTATTTCCCAAATAAAAACATATTAATAATACAGGTTTAGCATCAAGCACAGTAGTCAGCCCATACCACATGTTCAGTTACTCCTGGTTGCCCCCTCATTCACCTCCATAGCTCTGTCTACAATGTTTTCTACTCCTGCTAATAAGACTACTACTTCTATCACATGACTGAAGAATATATGCTCATATTAGGAAGCTTTGATCATTTCTCCAGTGTCATTTCTAGACAAAGGTAAAATAACTTGAAGCCTCTCTTACCAAAATCAGCTTCTGGAGGGGAAGGAAAAAAAGCACTCCTAATATTACATGAGGCTTCTAATTTTGGCAAGTTTTCACACTCAGACTTCAGACCCTTTGTGACACTCCTTCCCTGCATGTCCACAGGATGAGAGCCTAAGAAATTGTTGACAAATTTGTCTTTATTAAAATATTTTAAGGGAGATAGTAGCATAAATGTACTTAATATATAAATACGTAATCTTGTTAGATTTATTATCTTTCAAAATCTAGTGTTACACTGGTAGAAATATTCTGATTTTTATAAAATCTATAGAAAAGAAACGTATGTCAGTTTTTCTCGCCAAGCATAGGCGATTTAATTCAGGATAATCTTTCTTAAATATAACATTTATACAGATAAATTTCAAGAATGAAGAACAAACCATTAGGTTGACAATATATAAGATTCCCTTTTCTTTATTCTAGAGTGTCAATAGCTTTTTTTCTAACTTGCTGTCTCATTGACCGAGAAACTAATGCACAAAAATAGCATGTGCCATACAGAAGTATGATTCCAGGAATAATTCTATCTAGTGCCACACAGACTTTCAAATATTAAATTAATAAGCTGCTGTTCTTCTTACTGTATCAGTTTCTTTTGCATTTGGGCAGTGCAGGGCAATCCCCCAGGACTCAGCTCCTTTTGCAGGGACTGAGAAAATCACTTGAATGAGAATTTCAGGGTGAGAATTGGACTCTGGATCTGGGAGGGGTTAATACTGGATGCACCCTCAAATCCTATCCCTCAACATAGTAAACAGAGCAACAGTGAACACTATCGCATGCAAAAACCAAAACCAAAACCAAACCAAACCTTTGTTTCTGACTCATAGCAATGGAGTAGAGTAGAACCGCCCCATAGGGTTTCCAAGGAGTGGCTGGTGGATTCAAACTGCCAACCTTTGGTTAGCAGTCAAGCTCTTAACCACTGAGCAACCAGGGCTTCATCACATGCAAAAGTGAACAGTATAATATGAATAATATAATATATGACATTATATAACCCATTTTAAAAAAAAAACAAACTCACTGCCATCGAGTTGATTCCAACTCATAGCAAGTCTATAGGGCAGAGAAGAACTGCCCCATAGGGTTTCCAAGGAGTAGCTGGTGGATTCGAACTGCTGACCTTTTGGTAATATGGAGCTCTGGTTACACAGCGGTTAAGAGCTTGGCTGCCAAAAGGTGTGGCAGTTCAAATCCATCAACTGCTCCTTGGAAACCATATGGGGCAGTTCTACTCTGTCCTATAGGGTTGCCAGGAGTTGGATTCCATGGCAATGGGTTTGGTTTCCTATAATATATACATCCCTCTGCTATCGAATTGATTCTGACTCAGAACCACCCCATAGGGTTTCCAAGGCTGTAAATCTCCATGAAGCCGACTGCCATATCTTTTTCCCAGGGAGCCGCTGGAGGTTTCCAACTGCTGACCTTTTGGTTAGCAGTCCACGACTTTAACCACTGTGCTGCCATACATATAGTATATAGTGTATATATATACTATGATAAAAATAACACAGTGTGATAGTATATATAATAATAATACAATACAACCTAATCCAGAACTACTTTAGAGACGAAAAGAGAACTGTGAAAATTTAAAATTGAAATTACATAGTCAACATGTGCGTTCTTGAAACAGAAAGGAAACAGGAATCTGACACCTGTGCGGACAGAGGTACCATTGCGAATGGGCAGTAAGACACTGGTTATGTGATGTGGCTGAGATACACAGCCCCAACCCCCAGCGCGGATCTTTCCTACCAATCTGATGCTCTGTCAGTGAGAACGCTCAGCCACAAATCCTCATGATCCTCTCTCTCTCTACCGAGGCCCTCTCGAGAATTGCCAAGTATGCAAGCATGTGTGCCATGCTGCTTTGCTTTCAATCTCCACAGTTAGGGGAAAAATAAAATGTAGAAATAGGTTTATAGCCAGACTAGCCCAACATACAGGGTCAGGAGGGTACCAAGCAGTATTGAATTACCTTGAAAGCATAGGAGAGAAGGTCTGTGTTGAAATATAATCATCTGCCTGATAAGAGTGTCCCAGTGTCTTCGGTAGCAATTTGAAAGCAGCTGTAATTTTAGTTAAATGGATCATCTGAAAATCCCCAGCTCCAGTGAGCACAGCTACAATAGAATCAGACCAGCTCTTTTTACTTACGAGGAAGAGTCCAGTCAGTGAAACCGCCCCACGGTGACCACTTGGATTGCAACTTAACCTATTTTAAAATTCTCAGAATGTGTAAGCCTCTCATCTCTGTCATTATAATGGTTTTCTGTGTCATTGCTACAGGGCAGAATCGTTGGGATGAGAGCTCTGAAGTGCACGCTAAGGGCAGATTTACCTGGACTCCAGCTCTCTTTTTCCTGATGTGTGTATTCTTTTCAAGGATACTACAGAAGTGATGTTTCAACTTCCTCTAGCAGCATCCACTGGAATCATCTTGAGGCGTACCGAATGTGGTAGCTTTATGAATATTCATAGTGCCACACAGCCCGTTATGATTCAGTGTTCTCTGCAAAATACAGCTGCTTTGCTCCAAGCCCACTGCGAGAGCTAAGGCTACTTGTTTTAACTGGTCCCCAAGGTCAAACAGCAGTTAGTAATTTCATAGTTAGAAAATTAGACATCTCGCCATCCATGTTAAAAGCAGGGTTTCTTTTAATGCATTCTGGGATTTATAAACCAGCCGCTCTTTCCCAGTAAAAGTGAGCTACCTGAAGACTGAATTGAAAACAAAAATAGAATCCATGGGAAATGTGGTTCCCTTCATTTCCGTCATTTTTCCTCTTGAATGTTTATTTTTGATGAATATTTTATGATGACAGGTTCAGTGTTTTTAGACAGAAAAAGGTGCAATCTGTTAGCAATCTATTGTTGACAAGGAAACTCACTCGTTTGTCAGAGCAAAATGTAACCTCCTGGAAATATTAAACTAACAAACAGAAGGTCTTCCATGTACTTTACCTCTTTCAAACAGCAGGTCTTCCACATACTTTACCTCTTTGAAACAGGAAGCATGAAAGATCCTCCATAAAAAGAATAATATTAATCCTGAGGTTTAATCTAAAACTGAATAGGTACCTGATTTTTATAAGTAGTTTTCCCTTTGAAGGGGGTTTGTAAGCATCAGAACATCATGTTAACTTGATCATGAGCAGTCCATTTGTGAAGCTCTGCCTAACAGTAGGTTATAATATACTTTCTAATCAAGGTGTAT
>NW_004444035.1:7905393-7913779 GCF_000243295.1 Trichechus manatus latirostris | reverse complement strand
CAGTTCAATATCCAGAACTTAAGCAGTGTGTCCACTCCTGTCCGTTCTCAGTTTGGTCAAACGTAACAATGCCCTTGAATATTTTTATTTATACTTAATAAAATATCACCTAATCAATTTCATTCAAGATCTACTTTTCAATTGTTTCTAAATAGTTTCTATGTATCCTGTTGATTGTTAAAAAGTGGATCTTAAATACACAGAGCTTTAAATATAATGCTATGTCTTTGAATTATTTTCTTTTGATTTGGCTTTCTGACAGTATCAAATGATTTACTTTGACATAAATTATGTTTGAAACACCAGGAATATTTTTGTATTGTATTGGTTTTTTATGTATTAATGACAATGACAAAAACAATACTGTTTTTAATGAATACTCTGGAAAGAAGCTAATCCAGAAGGATACTGACCTCCACCTCACTAGCTAGGATGACATCTGCAGTGTCCACTCTAGAGTTCAGCTTTATTTCCTAGCCACAAAAATCAGTAACAGTATCCAGAAGCGATTTGGGTAGAGCCAATCATTTAAATTTTGTTTGTTCCTATTCCTATGCCATGTAGTCTTATTCTGATATGCTTAGGTCATACAATAACAGCTAAGGTATGATGGCAGGATTTCTAGAAATAAGAAAAGCTGATTGGCTTGTTTTACTAGTAGGAAACTCTCATGTTGAGTATCGACTTAACTGGATGTCAGGAACTTGGAAGATCTGATTATCAGGATGAAGCAAACACAGGAGGCTTGCTGCCTCAAACCTGCTGAGGATACACTGCTGATCATTCCATATTTTTTCTTAATTAGTGGCCCTTCCTTAAAAATCATTGAATATTTGAAGGATTGAAGAGTTAGAGGGAAAATTTTCAGAAGAGAAGAATCAGCTTGGCATAGCCATTCTCTCATGTTGACCTGGAAAATTCCTTCCATCTTCTCCTTGGGATTTTCTGACATCTTTTCATCCCCAAACCAAAAACCCATTGCCATCAAGTCAATTCTGACTCCTAGAAACGCTATGGGAGAGAGTAGATCTGCCCCATAGGGTTTCCAAGGAGAGGCTGGTGGATTCAAACCTGCCAACCTTTCTGGTTAACAGCCGAGCTCTTAACCACTGCACCACCAGGGCTCCTTTTGATCCCCAGCACCTGCTAATAAACACTGAAGGATCTATCATCTTTGCAACATCTTGGGCTCTCTCTCATGTCCAGCAGCAACATGCAATGTAAACAGCTAACATGTATGAAGTTTTTAATACACCCAGGCAATGATCTAAGCATTTCATATATAGTAGTGTTCTCTATTTCTCACAGCAGCCCTATGAAGAGACATTTTACAGATTGAGAGATATTTTACAGAAAAACTGACCAGCATTCTTCAAAAGTGTCAGGGTCATGAAAAATAAAGACAGACTCAAGAACTGTTACAGATTGGAGGACTCTAAACAGACTGCAAAATTAAATGGATCCTGGTCCATTAAAAGATCATTAGCAAGAAATCTGATGAAATTTGAATAAGGTGTAAAGTCTATTTAATAGTATTGTATCAATATTTATTTCTTTGATAAATGTATCTTGGTTAATCAAGTTGTTAACATTAGGGGAAGCTTGGTGAATGGTATACACAAACTCTCTGTACTAATTTTGCAACTTTTCTGTAAGTTTAAATTTATTTCAAAATCATAAGTAAAAAATATACTAAGAAGAAGTACTTCTTTATCCATGGATTGAAGATTAGAAAATTGTTCAGAAAGAGGTAATAATGCAAATTACCCAGCTTCAGGCAGTTGTGGAGCCATGCTTGAAAACCCCAAGTCTGAACTGAGAAACTATGTTCTATAACTTTCATACACTATTTAGAATATTGAGGTTCTCCACTGATATAAGAAAATTCATAAATTAAAATCCTCTGACCTACATAGTCTTTTTATATTAACTAGAGAATGGTTTTCAAAGGGTGTATGGAGTGTGTGGAAATGGAAGATGCATTTGTGGTTCCCAAAATTAGTTAGGAGAATTGAAATTTAGTGGGCGGGGGCCAGGGTGCTAATAGCTCTACAGTGCACAAGAAAGTTTTCACAATAACAGTTGACATTTCCAAAGACCAATAGTAACTGATCCGCTGAGAAACACTGAGAGGAAGAGAGGAAGGCATTCTAAGAGCGAATGAATAGATTTGGTCATTACTTGACCCTGTTTATTAGATTAGAAAAAATAAAATTGTGTAATGTTTCAACAGGCAGAATAGCAGGGAGCTGGCATTTTGCCTAACCCTGGAGTAACAATGTCCCTGGGTGGCACAGACAGTCTGTGCTTGGCTACTAACCTCAATGTTGGCAGTTCAAACCCACCCAGCGGCCTCAAAAAAGAAACACCTGGCCATCAGCCTTCCTAAAGACTACAGCCAAGAAAACCCCATGGAGCAGTTCTACTCTGTAACACGTGGGGTCACCATGAGCTGGAATTGACTTGATAGCAGTGGGATTTACTTTTGTTTCTGGAGTAAATATGAGCCTAGTGCTCAGATCTAAAATCAGGAGTGCAGTTTTTTTAATTCAATCCAGATAAAAGTTTTAATAAAAAATACAGGCAACACTTTTATTTGGTCCATAGCCTCCTGTTAAAATCTGAGACTTCTATGATTGAATCAGATCTCTAATCTATTATTATTAAATCTCAATATGTTTCCTAATGGGAAAATGTTCCTTTTTCCCCTCATTATTAAGCATATTGAAACATCCACATACTACCTTATTAGCAGATGTGAAAAGGGGTTCCTAGTGCGTTGGCAGATCTGAATGTTATCTTCATGTAACAAGGTCCCCTTAGCAGGCATGCTGTCTGCAGAATTCAATGTCAACCCCCAGTAACGGTGGCTCCCATCTTCCTTTTAGGCATTTCTTTCAACAGTGCTAACCCTTCTTGGCAGCAGTACTGTCAACAGTTGGTCCCGAAGGATAGATCCTCTCCCATTCTAATGGCTTCCATTCATAGCAACTCTTGGTTTTAGCATCCCGCCCCATCCGTGAGGGTCACAGCCTTCCACAGCTATCATCCATAGCAACACTTGCAATGTCCCTCGTGTCCCTCTACATGTTTCTAAGTCCTTTATTAGCTAACCCTTGCTACTCAAAGTGTGATGTATAAAGCAGGTTAGAAACGCAGAATCTCAGGCCCTCCCCCAGACGTATTGAATCAGAATCTGCATTTTAACAGGAACCCTAGGGAATTCACCCCTCTGTTCAAGTGTAAGAAACGTTGACCTAGATGAGTCCGTGTTCTAGGCTCCTCGGTGACTTTATAGACCAGCTCGCACCAGGGTCCCTGAGGAAATTCCCAGTGACAACTTGCAGCAGAACTCATTCACCAGCTGTACATAAAGGCTTCACAGTTGCAGAATATGCAACGTACACTTTTAATCACAACTGCAGTCTAGATTCCTTCTTAAAATTTACTGTTTAAGGCCATTATAAAAATATCCAGGATTTTACTTTCTGTGAAAAATTTCTGGAGGATGCCATCCAAGTCTTACCCACTTCCAATAGACAATAAGCTCGTCTAGAGTCAGTACAAAGCAGTTATTGAGATACTTAACAGCATATTCCTTTGGGAACTTCTGCAGAGATACCCCTGTACATCTCTACTCTCTTTCGGAAACGTACTGACACTGAAAGAGCATTTGGAAAAAAACGTCTTTCATATGTTTCCTTTATTCAATTATTCTATTTCTACAATAAATCTAATTCCCGTTAGCCATAATTTTATTGTATCACAAAAATATCTTTCTATATTATACAGAATAATTCACTTCCTTCTCAAAGACATATTTTGAATATTGTAACATTGTGACATTCGATTGAACTATATCCAGTTAGAATAATTCTCAGGATTTGACCTCAAGGAATTTACCCATCTGTGGAAAAGACATGTTTAATGACATTAATTGGAAAAAAACACATAAAGGAGCAAGCAAAATGCAACGTATAGGCAACTGTGGATTAACAAAATTCTCATGTGCTTTTAATATGTAAAAACTCCCAGAGCAAGTTACATAATACTGTAAAAATATTTAAATAGACTTTTGATAAAAATGACATTCCCTTAAGTCAGATCCTGCCAATGCAAAGTCATTCTCTGAGAGCGAAGTGAATGCATATTGTAGGGATATTAAAACATTTTTCTGGAAAATGGAAAGCATATTCAAATATTAGTTTGAACCAAATAAAATATTATGTCAAAACTAGTCTATTATTGTCCAAGTTATATGTGTCAAATGTATCTTTTTAAATTAGAATTCTATGGCATTAAAAAAAAAGTTGAACTTACTTATGTTTAATTCACAATAAATTTCGTCTTCACATTTTTTCAAAGAGGCACTGTAGCACACGGAGGCTTTGGTTTCAGACAGATCTACATAATTATCCTGGCTCTGTCACTATCTAGCTACATTACCTTATGGAAGTTCTTTAATGTCTCTTCACTTTAGATCATCTGTAACATAGAGATGGTGTGATATATCTTAAAAGACTGAAAATTAAATGAAGCATTTTATGTAAATTTATTCACCTAGAATTTGAGCACAGTAAATGCTAAATGAATGCTAGTGGAAGCTGCTGCTGCTGTCGTTGTTGTTGGATGTCTATAATGGAATACAGACGTCAATAGTAATCTGCTCCGTTCACCACATCCTTCATATAAACTGAAACAAAAACCACACTATCACCTCCACTCTGCTTACTAGGGGCCAGTTTTCAGGGTATGGGACATTTTAGCTTATTTTATATCTTGCTCTAAAAGTAAGATGTTACCACATCAAGATTTTTTGCATTGAAAATTTTATTGCATGCCACTTTGCAAAATGGATTATAATTATTTGTGTACATGCCTGATCTCACCTACTAGCCTATTCGATCTTGCTAACAAAGATGGTGCCTCATCTAACTCTGCAGTGGTGAGCGTACATCGAATATTTGATTCAACGTCATTGTAACTTGAGCTAAATGGCGACTTGAATTATTTATTTCACCTTTTTTTCATTCCACACATAAACTCTAGATGCTGAGAGTGACTCACTCCCTTTCATCCAGATGTTTAGGGAAAAATATAGAAATTAGGTCTTTTTAGAATTTTAATTTAATAACTTTCCATAAAACCAGTCTGATGTCTTTCAAAATAAACTGTCACACAACAAGTATATTGGGCTCAAATTAGCTCAGCAAATAAAACTTTTCATCATCTAACAATGTGTGAAGATGAAATAATGATTATTATATTTAACATATATCAAAGCCATGTGCAGACAGTGGCTTTGTATGCAAACCATGGTTACCCTAATCAGAGTTATTGTTACCCTGTGTTGATTCCACTGCAATAATGTCCTGACAGGTCTTCTTGCATCCCTGCAGCCTGCTTCCTCCCAATCAGTGCTCCACCCCGCAACCAGAGTGATCATTTCAAAATGTAAATCCGATCAAGCCACCACCACCACTTCCTTCATCCCTCCAACTCTTGCTGAAAGCCCTTCAGTGGCTTTCCATCACTCTGATGTTGTTAGCTACCCTGAAGTTGGCTCTGACTTATGGCGACCTTATGCATTACCATAACCATCACAAGACACTGCCTGGTCCTGCGCCACTATCATTCCCAGGCAAAAATAAACTCTTTATGATGGCTTATTATTGTTAGTTGCCAACAAGTTAGCTCCAACTCCTGCGACTTGTGTGTGCAGTGTAGAACTGCTCCATAGAGTTTTCAAGGCTGTGACCTTTCGAAAGCAGATCACCAGGCCTGTCTTTGGAGGTCCCTCTAGATGAAAGATCTCTCTTAACCTTTCGGCTAGTAGTCGAGTGCTTAACTGTTTGTGCCATCCAGGAACTGCTGAGTGATGACTTATGAACTCCACAAGCACTGCCTATAGCAGAGCTTCTCAACCTCGGATCTTCTGACATCTGGGCTGGAAAATTCTTTGTCGTGGACAGCTGTCGTACACATTGTAGGATGTTGAGCAGTATCAGTGGCTAGACACCACTACATACCAGTTGCATGCTCCCAGCTTTGACAACCAAAAATGTCTCCAGGCATTGTCAAGTGTCCTCTGGGGGACCAGATCAGCACTGGCTGAGAACCACTTACCCAGGTAGTATTGTAGAGAGGTGACAAGCAAGGTCTGGGAGCCCTACTACCAAGGTTCCAACTTTCCCTTCCCAGCTGTTGCTTTTTCTTACTTACCGTATAGATCTTGCTGGTCCACTTGCGTGTGTGTTGCCTTCTTGCGTTCTCCTCTTTAACACCTACCCATCCTTTAGATCTCAGTTTAAGCATCATGGCTCAGGGAGTCTCCCCGACCTCCTCTTTCTGTCTTAAATGCACAGGAAGTGCCAGCTACTTTCCCTTCATAGCATTTGTCACAATTTTAAATTCACATGTTTTGAGTGATTATATTTGATTATCGATTGGCTCCCTAGGGTTAGCGCTTTTGCTCTTTGTTTTTTCCTTGCTATTTTATAATCTGCAAACTCTAGCAAAGTCGCGGGAACATGGAAGGTGCTTATTAAAGAAACACTGATAGAATTAAAGAATACAATTTAATCCTCACTATGAGTAGATACTATTATTAATTTTATTTTATAGATTAAAAAGCAAACGTATACAAAATATAGAACTTGTCCAAAGTCACAGATCTGTAAAGTGCCAATGCCAGAATTAAGCCTAAATTACTTAATGCCAGAACCAACACTCTTAGCCCCTGTATTACTGGGGAAAATCAAGACCACACTTTTAGGAAACTACTTCTGATAAACTTTTTTCTTTGTTTTCTGCCTGAGTGTGTTTCTGAGCACGTAATGAGAGATAAACACTTGATCTCTAGGGATAATCAGTAAATAAAGTGAGGACTGTTCTGACTCACAAGAGAGATAACCACATAAAGGTATGAAGTAAAGTGCCATCTTCATACACTGACAGAGCCCAAAAGAAAGTGATTTGGACCAGGGTGCTGAGCAAAGACTGGTTTGCCATGGTTGTCCATTGATACCAAAATAGCCAGCCTTTTGGGGATTGCGAGTTCACTAAGGTAATAAGCGGTTTCACAGTTCCACTAGTTTACTAGATCTTTAATTATCTACATCCCAGTTACACCATCAGCTTCTCCAGTGTCAGTAAGGTAAGCAACTGCAGTGAACTGATGCAGTGCCCTCAGAAAACAACTGCTTTCATTCCTTGGAAGGACAGATGTGCATATATTTTAAGTAAAAATTTTCTAGATCACTTCTTTAAACAAAACATATACATTCTAGACTCATGGATAATTTATTACCTTTAACAATGAATAATTATTTTACACCTTGAGTTTTCTTCAAAAATGTAACACAGACTAAAAAAGAAAAATGCCAAATTAATGTTATTTCCAAAAATTATTCAAGGATTCAAAATGTAGACTATCGGAGACACTTTCGAATACCAGTATACTAAACTCATAATGGTGAAAAATTTGCAGTGCTGAAAGATAGACTAATTAGCGTACATTTACAGCTCATACATTTAGCAAGGGTGCTGTATTATTAAAGATAATTAAACACCTGTAAGAGCAAACACATGATACTGGCAGCAGCCACACACATCATACTGGCAGCAGCCACACACATCAATCCAATCTAATACTGAATATAAGAGACAATATACAATTATTTTGACAGCATAAACAAGGAGGCCATAATCTCTGTCTGGAGTTTCTCAATGGAGACTATGCTTCCCATACAAATTCCTTCAAATGCTGATCACATTTGCTGGTAAATTATTTAGCATATCCTATAATTAATACTAGCTCATTTGAAAAGTAATTTACCACAAATGTCACATCGTTACATAAATTTAACAGTTAATTTAATATTTACTAAATATTGTGAATACAATATTAAAATGAATAAAAATAACCATTTCAATGTCCATTTAACAGCATTTCCTTGAACAAATTGCTCCAAGTATTAAGCAAAATATCAAATACATTTTTTCTGCCATTATGCTTCAAGGACTTTTTTTTATACTGTTAAGTCATGAAATTCAGAATTGATTATAATCTTAAAGTATGGTAAGCAGCTGTAATAAACGTGATATAAAGACCAGAAAAAATTAGGAATTAAGTAGCTATGTTGAAACTCCTTTTGTGTGATGAATCTTTTTTTTTGGAAACCCATCACACCTTTCCCTTTCTGTAATTCAAGTATGTGGCAGGATTTCTAATCTACCAAAGGCCATGAAGGTGACGTGGGACCCAGCAATGTTTTTTCTGGTTGTATGTAATGTCACCATGAGTCAGAGATGCCTTGACAGCAACTAGCAACAACATGGAGATTGTGACCATATTTCTAATGTAAAATGTCTGACGTTTAACTTT
>NW_004444035.1:7892758-7904936 GCF_000243295.1 Trichechus manatus latirostris | reverse complement strand
CCCAATTTTTGCACATTTACTTTGCAATTCCTCTGTGAAGTCTAGGTGACACATAAAATGACCCACACTTATTTCATTAGAATTGTTTCAGTCATGAGCTGTGCTATCAGTAGCTGTATGAAAACATATCAAAAGGTGGCAAATCCATCATTCTCTGTAATAGAGGGGGTGTCTTCTTACACTTATCTCACAAGTCAAATGTCTTTCCCTATAGAACTGGGGTAAGAAACATTTCAATATGTAAATATTCTTCCTATACCAATAAAAACACTAGTATATACGTGTGCCTATTTCTTAATAATGGCTTAAAAGCTAACTTTGTTTCTGTAACAATATAATTATAGAAATTAATGTTTTCCACTTTAAACCACCCCCAAAATTGATAGCAACAATGTTTAACAGTAATTTCTAAATAAAATTTTGCAAAGGCCACCCTGTCACTCGAAACCACAAAAGCAGCTCACAGTGCTGTGAGTTTTCAAGAACTGCAAGACCCGGTGAGTGCCAGGTGATGGTAGGGTGGGAATCAGTGAGTCTTTACAAAGAATAAATAGTATCTTACATTTCGTAAGTGTTGCTAATTCAGAATGCTGGGAAGCGTTCTGTTAAAATAACTAACTAACTAGGACACTGGGCATGAAAAAGGCAATTTAGAATAAATTGAAATCTATAATAAAATTCACACCTGTTTCTATACTATTACAATATATTACAATCTTTTATGAAGGTCTCTGTTTATGCCTTATTGTAGAAATATATTAAAATCTATTTCACTAAGATAATAGCTTAAATAGCAACCTTTAACTATGATCAAATTAACTTTTCATATGTAAGATAATTAAGAATGAGAAAACTTTCTTCTCCATCTGCTATTGCCATCATTTTAAACCAAAGTTATTTAATTTTATTATTCCATTACACATATGAGATAAAGTTATTAAAAAGATCACTGATCTCCCACACCCAGCTCTATAATACAGGAAAGAAAGTATATACAACATTCAAATACTAAATTTATTACATAAATAGATATTTCTACCAAAAAAATACTAATTTTGCATCTCCATTTTCAGTTACCTAGGTGCTAGTGAAAACATTTGATGATACATCATAAATGAACTCGTCTTACCATATTTCAGCAGAAATAAAAATTTCTATGGAAAAATAACATCTTTGAATAATCTCCCCATCTGTAAGAGTATTTACTGCCAAATTGTGAGTAACTCATTCCATGGGGGAAAAATTATAGATAAAATAAGAAATAATTTACTAAAAGGAATAAAAAATCTTCCTAGATGGAGGTCATCAGTTACTTGGGTGAACAATTTGCAACAATATAATTTAACATTCTGTAAACAAACAAACCAGTTTTATACTCACAACTGAAGTACTAAAGATAATTTATTCAACAGATGTGATGGTAATCATATTCTTTTCATTTGAATAACGGTCAAATCCAATCTAAACGTGAACATCCAAAGTTTTGAATCATTTTTCAAATATTAAAAATTCTATAGAAATGATTTAGACTATTTCTTTCACCTATGTGCTCCTAATTCTATAAACATACACACATATCAAGACACTCATATTAAGAGTGTATGTTCGCACAGAAAGAGATGCTGAAAATCTGTTCTTAAACTTATTTGATTAATATTAAAAGTCACACTTTGTAGCGGTAGTGATCATAATTCTATTTCTATGTTTAGGCATACTTTTACTTTATAGAAGAGCTGTATGAATTTATTTCAGGAATAGAAAAGATTAATCATACTAGGTCACCTTTTATGCAAAATTAAAATGTATCTGTCCATTAGGTAGGAAAAAATACTTTTCTAAATTATGTATTGCACAGGCATTTGCCTTCAAAAAAATTTCAAAACTATATTTGGAAAATACAATGTTTAAATTTACCATTTGATTCTAATTCACGCTGAAAATCAATTACCTGCCCTTGGCAAAACCTTTTATTATATCCAAATGATTTTAGTCACCAGACAGTCAGATTTTTTTTTTTTTAATTCAAAGACAGCTTTCATCTAGCAAGTGCATCATCTCAAAACGTGTGAGACAAATTTGAAAAAGTCAAATCTGCTGCAATTAAACTTATTCTTTGGATTTTGTTACAGTTGAAGCAACCAAAAATCTATGATGAATTCCTGAAGCATTAAATGTTCAGATTTTTGTTTTCTCTTCACCAATCATGATATGGAATTTTTCAATGGCTTCTTATACGTTTTTAAATATTTTATGATTGTTTTAGAAAATGGAATATTTCAAGTACAAAAGTTCATTGTAACAGAACTCAAATCACATATTACAAACTGAACAGATTTGTACTTAATTTGCTGGTTGTAAAGAACAAAAGTATCATATTTTAATACGATCCTAATGAAAATGTATAACTTCCTTTATTTGAGGTATATATAACAGTCTAAAGTATTAGTTCCTTATATAAATGACATGTTTTCCAATTCATCTTAAAGAATTAGGGGATTCATGCCAGAGTATAATTAAAGCAACTAGTAGCAACAGTGGAGCCCTGGTGGTGTAGCGGTTAAGAGCTTGGCTGCTAACCAAAACGTCGGCAGTTGGAATCCACCAGCCTGTCCTTGGCAACCCTGTGGGGCAGTTCTACTCTGTCCTTTAAGGCCACTATGAGTCAGAACTGACTCGACGGCAATGGGAATAACAAAAGTAATTAATTAAAGAAATATTATTAAATTAAGAAGTTTTTTTAAATAGAAACTCATTTCTGTTGTTACTTAAAAAACTGAATCTCCGTGCGTAATTCATTTCAAGAACAATGATTGTTAAGTAAGACAATGGAGTTGTAACAAGTTCAGTTACCTTTCAAGTGAATTTAACTGTCAGAGTTAAATGGCCAAACAAGGACTAAATACAGTCCTGGTGGAATGCCACATTCACAGTGTTTGCTCCATGCCTTACTGCCTTGGAGAATCAGTGCCCCAAACTCCTCTATGCCGCTCCCAGAAAGAGACAGTGCTAGTCGGTTCTATAAAAACTATAACCCTTCCTTCTTTTGTGATTTCCAAAAGATATAAAGGCAAGCTGTGACATTAGCCAGTACCCAAAGAACACGTATACTTTGTTCGCTTTGGAAAATCTCCAACGTACCCCCTCTGGTTGCAAAAGTTGTTTCTCTAAATCATGATTAAGTCTCCTCTACTTATTTTTCTTTACATCATATTTTCTTCCTTTCTAGTTCACCCATTGTTTCTTTTTCACTTCTGCAAGTAATTTACACTAACAAATTACAGACTTATGATTAATATTTAACCCTATAAAATATCTATGGAAGTATTTGTATGAATTTCCACTGGCTTCCACTTTTGTATTTCATTAATAAAGAAGATCCTAAAGCTGCTGGCAAAACCTTTCAAACAAACTTTGAGATACTGGAGTACTTACACTTTAAGCATTTGCTTTTATAGGCTCGTTAATGAATGTTAATGTTCTCCATTGAAATTTACTATTCATATTTCTATGCTTTTACCGCTGTGGGTTGTTTTACATACTCGTGATTTTTATTACTCAGTATTCTAAATTGAGTCTGGTGGTAGAAATGACACAATTATCTTATTTTTATTAGATACCTCCTCATAGTAGTTTTACATTATTTTCTCTCCCTTTGGCAGTTTATAATCCACTAAATCTGTCCAAAACTATATGTCTAACAGGCTCACAAATGGCTCTGTTTAGCTAAATCTATGCTGTTCTAATAACCACGAAATGTTAACCTTAAATTTCTAAACATCCTAAGCAATTTTTTGAAGTGCTCTAATTAATCACAACACATAATATTCCAGGCTATCTTATGTTTAAAAATATAAAAGGGAAGGAAGTGTAGGAAATATACAGTACAATATTGTATCTCTCTTCAGTTCTTGAAATATTTCCAGTTTACGTGATTTCATACCATCTCTAATTTAGTATCATTCCCGCACTCTGTATTCTTCAGCTCTGAATATACAGTTAAAATATTTGTGTGTTTGCTTTTATATGGAGTTCTTTAGATTGTAAGGAACTCTAGATAGTTCAAAAAGAGAGGCAGGGAATGCTGGCAAGGCATTTGCTTTATGAGTGCATGTACAAAAATAATGGATATGGAATCTGATGAAAACCATCACCTCTGCTTTCTCCCTGGAAACATTTAACTAGACCACACTGCAGGAGGGAGAACCCAAGAGGACCCTGGAGATACTTCCGAGCTGAGGAGGCAAAGATTATATTTCAGAAAAGTGGACTGAGCACCTTGAATTTTCAGAGGGGAGTTCTGCAGAGGAGGTAGCAACACAGAGAAATCTGCATACAGGTCCCCTTGAGTCTCTGGCTGAAGACGACACTGAGCATTTGTCTTTAAAGCTAACCTCTCTTTTCACATCCTTGAGTTCTGCTACCTCCTGGAAACAACAGTCACCTCCGCTTCTGCAGATCACATTTACATGTGCAAACCCTGTTTGACTTGGCATTAACCTATGTGTGGACCGCATCTGTTTTCCTGGTTGCCACACACAAACACACACACACACATCATGAGCTGTATTTTCGACACACATGCGGCATTTCTTGTGTTGTGAATTTGCTCAAGAACTGGGCTGCAGAGTTAGGGATTACACATTCTGCTTGGCCTTTGGCAAACTGCCATCTCACTTCCTTTCTTTTCAGACTTTTCTCTGAGTCTTCCTCTCTCTCATCCACCCACTTCCTCTCCAAAACACAATCGATTTTCTTTTCTTATCTAAGCACAGCATTTTCATAAGAGTCTTTTGTTGCTTGATCAAGAAGGGATTTATCTTTCACTGTCAAGCAGGATGTTGGAGTTACCTGTGGATCTTTTAATAATATTGATTAACTATTTAGCATTACTAAAGCTCAAACTCCACTTACGTAGACAGATTTAGTATCTCTGAGGTGGGCTAGATTATACATTTACAGGTAAAGTGACAATCATTGGTAGAGAATAATTATGTTATAAATGATACTTGATTTCAATACTAATCTATTCATTATGAACATGTAAAATTATGTTGATAGGGAAATTCAGAGAAAATTATATTTTATCAAGAGAATCATCATATTCTACCCTCATGAATAAGTCCTTGTAAATTGCAAGTAAAAACAAAAATAAGTAACAGTTTTTGATTAAGACAAATAAATATATTTGTAAATTGTATGTATGTATACCAACCAATCCTGTTGCTGTCAAGTCGATTCCGACTCATAATGACCCTATAGGACAGAGTAGAACTGCCCCACAGTGTTTCCAAGGAGAGGCTGGTGGATTCAACTGCCGACCTTTTAGTTAGCAGATGAACTCTTAACCACTGCGCCGCCAGGGCTCCATGTATGTATATGTAGCATAAATTATGAATTGATGTATTTCTCTTTAGACCTAGCCTGAGAACAAGATTACATTGATTATTGTTGCAATAACATCAAGAAATTCGGGTTTAGTGCTCTATGATTCACAATAACTTAAATGCTGTGATTGCAAATAAAAATATTAGGCATTGTTTCATTTTATCTACTCATCACCTAGTCATGTAAGCCAAATTTTTGCAGTTGCTATCTCTTAATTACTATAGAACAAGAGTACAAAATACGCCATGTTGTTAGAGAGCTTATGCTACTTTAATAGGCTCGGGCTTTCTCTTAAAATTGAGGCAATTCAATAATTGAAACAACTTATACAAACTAATTATACAGTATAGCTATAAGGATGACGAAACTAGCTATACAACTCAATTACGTTCGGGTCTAACAAACATAACCCTGATATTCTTTACGTTTCCATTTCAATTACAGTTTGCTATTAATATGACTGTGCAAGATGAATTTTCATGGACTGTATCAAAGAGAAATGTTATAATTAAATAATTTTTAAATTCAAACTCTTTCAATTAATAACTATAAAAGATTGACTAAGGCAAGTCATCTATCATTGTTTTTAAAAAAATCTCAAATAGTTATAGTATTATGGTTTGATATATTTTTAAAAGTTTGACATATAAATTGAGTTTCTTTAAATGAAAAAAAATTGTATTGATACACTTCTCAAAAAACTCCAATCCTATCCTGGTTAGTCAAGCAATTGTCTTTTTTTTTTTTTTTTTGGACATATGAAAAACAATGTTATAGTGTATAGGAAGAGTTCTGGTTTGGAATAAAATGGACTTGGAATCATAATCCATGTCTGTCAATTGCCAATTGTATGGTTTTGATCCAAATACTTCTTTTAGTCAATTTCTTCATCTGTAAAATGGAGATCATGATACTTAAGTCAACAAATTACCGTGTGAATCAAATATAAAATAATGGGTCCATATTTGTATCCAATAAATGTTTGTGTCATTTATTAAGGTGATTAACAGAATAAAAACCCCAAAAGCTCATTGCTGGTAATGAACCTTAAAAATCATTAGCACCATAACAATCACATTTTTTAGAGATACACTTGTTGCCTTATAATAATACATATTATGTTTTATATTAAAATTATTATATGTAAATTCTATTAGAGGAGTTAACATCAACAAAAATTTGCCCAGGGATCTTACTCTGAATTGACACACTTTTGCCAACACTGTGTAAGTTTTCAGTTTTGTTTCTACTTCTAAAGGGCTGGAAATCACTAAGTAAAGCAAGAAAACAAAAAAAGCTATTTAAGGACTGAGACAGAGATAGCTAATTTATGCAGGATTGACTCTCATCTTCTTGTGCTTTGTTTTAGAATCCCTCTCTGAGGTTTAACTGGATACATGAAGTGACAGTTAGTTTTTTTATGTGCCAGCTCGGCCAGGCAACACAAAAAAACCAAACCCGTTGCCCTCCAGTCAATTCTGACTCATAGCGATCCTAGTACTCAGTGAATCAATCAAACACTGATCTGAGTGTTGGTGTGAAGGTATTTTGTAGATGTGGTTAGCATCTAGAGTCAGTTGAATTCAAGTAAAGGAGATTATCCTTGATAATCTGAGTGGGCCTCAACTAATCTGTTGAAAGGCCTTAAGAGCAAAACAGGGAATCCGATGTGGCAATAGAGATATGTGAAATATTCCTAGTCAAATGCTTATAAAAGGCAAGGTTCTGGGTGGCTATGTGTTTGATAACTTATAATGTTTTAGTAAAACTAAGAAGTATAATAAGATTGGCTGGTTGCTCCTAACTGTGCTCGAGAAAGTGGGAAAAGAAAAGGATGAGATCAGCACTTCAGCTTCCAGCTAAAGCTCTGCGTAAATAACTTGAAATCTTCTATGTCTTCTCTATAGGAAACCTTTATCTCCTGCAGCCCCAGGACTGACGCTTCCCAAAAGGAAGCTCAGAGTCTCATCCTGCAGGTGGCTGAAGTCCAAGGCAAACGGAACCTCAAACGTCACAGGTTGTCTACTGTTAAAGTGAGGGCATTGATTGGGAAGGATTTTGAAAATGCCATGGAGACATATGGGCAGATCCTGATGAAGCTAGGAACATCAAACCCTAATTTCTGCTGAGTCTCCATTGTCAAAAGAAGCAGCCCTATCGCCCCTCTCTGTGGAAGTTAACTCTATTCTGCCTGAAGAAACTGCAATGGCCTCTCCTGAGGTAGCTGTCTTATAAGACACTGCAGACTCGCCTCACGACCTACCCCGCCAACTCTCTTGTCTTCCAGACCTATAAGCATATTCAAGTCCTAACATGCCTTGAAAGTGAGGTACAAAGCGTGAACGATGAGGAGGTTCACTATACACCAAGATAACGGCATGATTCTTCCAAGTTATACAGACATAAATCTGGGAATATGTGTTAGAATGGATATGAGGGTGCGGCATAATGGTGGAAGGAACGTGAAGTTGGATTAGGTCAAATTTATTGACATGAGCTCACTAATCAGAGATTCTGAATTCAATGTTTTAGTTCGAGGGGTTACAAAGAGCTGTAACAGTTTGCACAGTTGGCTGAAACATGGACGAAAAGGTGGTCTACACTAACTAAAGTTAAAATCCCAGAACTGCCTTGAAATACTCTAGAACAAGGTATCCAAAGACAGGATATTAGATTTTTCATGTAAGATCTGTTCACCCACCTGAAGGGTCAAAGGGCACATCTTTCACCACCACTGTGAGAAATAAATTTGTAAGGGGAGCCCCAGTATCTCTGAAATGCTCTGCAGCTATTCTTCTTTGTAATTAAGAAATTATACTGGGAACTGCTGCCACTGAACCGTGATCTTTAAATGCAGTGGGGATAATTGGATCCTGAGGCGGTAGGGACCAAGTGGTGGCACTTAATCACCAGAGACAAAGTTTCTGTGTTCCATGGGTCCACAGATGAAGAGATGAAGAGGAAATTTGTCTTAGGATGGACAATACTCAGATTCTGCCCATACCTGATTTAAAAGATTTAGTAGATGAGATTTGGGACTTTCTGAGTTGATTATATTTACATAAGATTTTTGACTTAGAGTTGATGCTGGAATTGGTTAAGACTTTTAGAAATGTTGAGATGGGGTGAGTGTATTTTGCACATTAGAAGGATATGAATTTGTGGTGGGCAAAGGGCAGACTGTTATCAGATGTGTACCCTAAAAATATATGTTCGAGCTTTTAACCTCCGTGATGGTGACAATCTTTGGAAATAGAGTCTTTGCAAATGTAATTAGTTAACACGAGGTCATATTGGAGTAGGGTTAGCTCTAACCCAGTATGACCTGTGTGCTTATTAGAGGAGGAGAGACACAGAGACAGAGAGACACAGAGGGAAGATAGCCATGTGAGAAGACAGGCAGAGACTGGAGTTATGCTTTCATGCCACAAACCAAGGACCACCTGGGACTACCAGAAGCTGGGAGAGACAAGGCGGGAACTTCCCCCAGAGCCTTTGGAGAAAGCAGGGCCCTTCTGACTCCCTGACATTGGATGTCTAGCCTTCAGAAGTATGAGACAGTAAATTACTGTTGTTTTAAGTCATGTAGATTATGGTTGTTACAGTAGTCTTAGGAAGCTAAGACATAAGTTTTGAAGTTAATTTTTAAGATGGAAATCGTGCAGAGTCAAAAGTATCAGCATACATATCGCATTAACCCCAGCAGAGCCAGTTTCTCCCTTCACACTGGAATAGATAGCCATGTCAAATATCACAGGCTGAAGTAGTTTCACATATATGAAAATATATGTGATATTTAAATATCACAATCAATGCAGTGACATGTCCACACTAGGAGAAGCCCTAGGAACTGATCCAGATTTGGGAAGAGCAAATTCACATTTCTTATTTTTGACTTTCCCATGTAATGGAATCATCTACCATTATTAGGTTATCCAAATTGTTCTCTTTCTTAGCTTAACTGTTATACCCTGGCATATTAGATGCAATCTGGAGATACCTTTAGTCTCATTTTCTATAGGGTCGCTTATATTCTACTTAATTTCCTAATGTAATCGTATACCAAATTTTCTTCTTATGTCTACTATAAATAAGAATATAATACCATTCTGAAACAAAGATTTTTGATGCTTACATATATATTGATTTTTTAGTCCATGGCATGTGTAAGGAATGATAAAAATAATATAGGAAAATGAAATATGGCAAATTATAATGCTTTATGCCATATGGAAACCATAACATTAGGTCTTCCTTTCTCTTTATTTTGTTGTTACTTAAATGAACTGATTAACACTGTACATGTTACGTCCAGATTCTAAGGGTTCGAGTATTGAAATGTTCATGATTTCAATCCATTGCTCTTTAGTTCAGTGACAATTTAGTTCAATTATACTTCCCAAGGGCAAAGCTCATTACTTGGGAATAGTTTAATACCTAGAATATTTCTGAGTCCTTGGCTGATCTTATCTTGCTCTAGAGAGAATGTTCTTTTGCTAGGTGCCTGGGGGAATCAGTAGTCCCTCAATCAACTTAACATCTTTTTTTTTTTTTTTTAAATATGGAACACTTTATGGATTTGCACGTCTTCCTTATGCAGGGACCATGCTAGTGTGCTTTGTATTGTTCCAATTTTTAGAATGGTGCTGTCAAAGTTTCCACTCTATAGTAAGTGTTAAGACTGGTTTAATTCTGGTATTTCTTTCTCCTAGTAAACAGTTCCTTTGGCTCCCAGGCCACCCTGGGTGATTCACGAGGGTCTCCATTCTAGACAGGTTTTGAAAAACAGATTTGTCCCTTACGTTCTTGAGGTTCACAAAGGTGCCCCTTGGACTTTCAAGCTGCTTCCTCCAAAGAGGCAAATGTCCCCACATGGAAAGCAGTTCTGAATGCTAGAATCATATATCTTGCTTCTTCTGATTATTTCTCAGATCTCAACCTGGTATCCTCCACTGTCTTGCTGTGAAGAAGGCATCTTTATTCTCTTACTGGAAGCTAAAGAATTATAGATCGATATTTGTCTTATAGTGTATTATGAATAAAAATTTGAACTAACTATTCTGTATCCCATTATCATATATAAAATACATTAAGGTGTTTTGGTTTATTGCTTAACTAATAATTAAAGAATAATTTTAATTATTTTCTGAGGATTCACACTTCTCTTTTTCATAGACACAGCAACAGCCTCTAAAAGAGAAATTTTCAACCCTAATTATTTATACTTTTTAATGTAAAGATGAAACACCACAAAGCAACGGGACTGAAAAGAAGGTAATTAAATTTTACAGAACACATCAGTACTTCCAGACCCTTAATTTTATTAAATATGAACAAACAATATAAAGTTCTTGTAGAATTCGACTTTTGCTTGAGAATTCATTATCAGCAAATTAGTTTAACAAAGCCATTTTGTAAGAGATCCCTGTTGCATTCAAAACTTACAATGACAGATGGATAAACAAAAAGGGGTACATGCATACAATGGAATACTACTCAGCCAGTGGGAGAAATGAAGGCTTCACACACGTTACTATATGGATGGAGCTTGAAGACATTATGCTGAGCAAAATAAGCAAATCACAAAAGGACAAATACTGTATGACCTCACTTATATAAAAAGACAAGAAAAGACAAATGTACAGAGATCAAAGTTTATTAGCAGTTACCAGGGGTGGGAGAAAGTGGGAAAAAAAGGTGTTAATGGTGATGGAAAAATTTCATTGATTAAGGGTAGGGTTGTACAGCCAATTATTGTAATTGCTGTCAATAAGTTGTACACCTGTAAAAAGTTGAATCTGCAAGAGTTGTGAGATAGATACATTTACAACAATTACAAACAAAAAAAAAGTAGCTGCTGAAGATGTTTCGGTACAACAAACGCCTCATGGTACTTAATTCCTTGGCTTGGAGATTTAGGGTCATTGTTTCTTGGGACATTCCAATTAACTGGCCTAGTCACATGTTTAATGCTTCTGTTCTATCCCCTAGTTTGTTGCTTAGCGTCTGAGGTCTTAAAAGCTTGCAAGCTGCCATCCAAGGTGCAATAACTGGTCTCTAGTCATCTGGAGCAACAGAGGAAGGAGAGTCAGGAATGGAAGGAGGATATGGAATGTGTGGCTAATTGCCTCCATGAACAACTGCCCCCTTTGCCATGAGACTGGAAGAACTGGATGATGTCCGGCTACCATTAGCGAACATTTTGATGAAAGATTCCATAGAGGAATCCCGATCAAAAAGGGGAAAATGCAGAAAAGAATTACAAATTCTCATGGACTCTAGACTTTCTGGATGAACCCCTGAAACTATTGCCTTGAGATAATCTTTAAATCTTAAACCAAAAACATCCCCTGAAGTCTTCTTAAAACCATTACTTACAAATAATACTTTAGCTTAACTAGCAAAAATGGTCTGCCTTGAGCATTATGTTTTTTTAAGAACTATCAATATTGGTTGCTAAGAGTTGAAATTGCCTCTACGGCAGGAGGTTTGGTTTTTTATTTTTGGATCTATAATGGATCAAAGTGACAACAGCAACTCTAAAGATTTGATAGGAAACTTAGGGGGCAGTGAGTTTATATTAATGAGAGAGGAACAACTCCGAAAGGGAGGGTCAGAATAATTGAGAAACTCTGAGAATGTAATCAATGTAATTAAATAGTACATGTAGAAACTGTTGGATTGGTGTATGTTTTGCTGTGTATATTCTCAACAGCAACAACAAAATAATTTTTTTTTAAATTACAATGAGAACAATGACTTATACAAAGTTAACACTTTTATCTACCACTTT
>NW_004444035.1:7887515-7891512 GCF_000243295.1 Trichechus manatus latirostris | reverse complement strand
ATTTTACTCTTTCTGATGTTGTTGTTAGGCGCTAGCGAGTCAGTTTTGACTCTTAGTGACCCTATTCACAACAGAACAAAACACTGACTCATCCTGCACCATCCTCACAGTCATTACGCTTGAGCCCATTGTTGCAGCCGCTGCGTCAATCCATCTTCTTCCTTCAGTGCCATCAGTTCTTGATCATATGCTACGTCCTGAAATAGTTGAATATCAACCAATTCTTTTTGGTACAGTGACTCTGTGTATTCCTTCCATCTTCTTTTGATGCTTCCTGCATTGTTTAATATTTTCACTATAGAATCCTTCAACATTGCAACTTGAGGCTTGAATTTTCTCTTCAGTTCTTTCAGCTTGAAAAATGTTGAGCATGTTCTCCCTTTTTGGTTTTCTAACTCCAGGTCTTTGCACATTTCATTATAATACTTTACTTCGTCTTCTGGAGCCACCCTTTGAAATCTTCTGTTCAGCTCTTTTACTTCACCATTTCTTCCATTCGCTTTAGCTTTTAGCTACTTGAATTTCAAGAGCAAGTTTCAGAATCTCCTCTGACATCCATTTTGGTTTTTCTTTTTTTCCTGTCTTTTTAATAACCTCTTGCTTTCTTCATGTATGATGTCCTTGATGTCATTCCATAACTCGTCTGGTCTTTGGTCATTAGTGTTCAATGCATCAAATTATTCTTCAGATGGTCTGTCAATTCAGGTGGGATATACTCAAGGTTGTATTTCAGCTCTCCTGGACTTGTTCTAGTTTTCTTCAGCTTCAACTTGAACTTGCAATGTGAGCAACTGATAGTCTGTTCCTCATTTGGCCCCTGGCCTTATCTGACTGATGATACTGAGCTTTTCCATTGTTTCTTTCCACAGATGTAGTTGATTTAATTGCTGTGTATTCCCTCTGGCGAGGTCCACGTGTATAGTCACCATTTATGTTGTTGAAAAGAGGTATTTGCAATGAAGAAGTCTCTGATCTTGCAAAATTCCATCACGTGATCCCCGGCATCGTTTCTATCACCAAAGCCATATTTTCCAACTAATGATATTTCTCCTTTGTTTCTAACTTTCACATTCAAATCACCAGTAATTATGAGTGCATCTTGGTTGTGTGTTTGATCAGTTTCAGCCTGCAGAAGTTGGTAAAAATCTTCAGTTTCTTCATCTTTGACCTTAGTGGTTGGTGTGTGAATTTGCATAATAGTCGTATTAACTGGTCTTCCTTGTAGGCATATGGATATTATCCTATCACTGACAGCAGTGTATTCCAGGATAGATCTTGAAATAGTCTTGCTGATGATGAATGCAATGCCATTCCTCTTCAATTTGTCATTCCTGGTATAGTAGAACATATGATTGTCCAATTCAAAATGGCCAACATCAGGTATTTCAGCTTACTAATGCCTAGGATATCGATGTTTATGCATTCCATTTCAATCTTGATGATTTCCAATTTTCCTAGATTCATACTTCGTACATTCCACGTTCCTATTATTAAGGGATGTTTGCAGCTGTTTATTCTCATTTTGAGTCATGGGGAAGAGCTGTCTCCTCAAAGTAGAGTGAACTTTAATGACACTGATGGAGTCAAGCTTTTGGGACCTTCATTTGCTGATGTGGCATGACTCAAAATGAGAAGAAACAGCTGCAAAATTATTCTTTCTAGAAGTAATTTATATCATGGGTAAAAATTGTATGCATAAATTGTGTTCTTAGGCATCATCTTTCTGATGCGTAAAAAAAGAGTATCCTCAGGATCTATCTTCTTAGACTGAAGAGTTATGTTGGTGTGGGGGTTGGGGAGCCAGAGGCATTTCAAATATCAAAAGATGTTTTTCCTCTCACATATAATTTCGTATTTTTATTATAAAACCAAACACTTTTCTCTCTCACCCCTAAATAAGAATTTTCATATGTTCTCATGAATAAATTATTTTAAATAATTCTAACTTAGAATGCTTTAAATATTGAAGGCTGCAATGGTGTGTAGAAAATAGGGCTTATGCATCGAGATTTGGAAAGACAAAAAATGCAACACACTTTATTTATTGTTTTATAGCAGTCCTATACTAGCTTCCCTAAAGGTTGTTCCTCTTCATTTTTCTCCCTGAATTGAGAGGTAAGGCTGTGACTGTCTAAATGTTCTTATATCCATACGTTTTGCTGCAGTCTTCTGGAGCCACACTTTCAGAACATGATCTGAAGTTGACTTGTGATTGATCATTTCATTGTACCTGTTCATGGCCATTAATTTGAAGTCATGGAGTTTGGCTTTACCTACCATGGGATTGTAGAGCTTATCAAAAAATAAATAAAGAGGAATAAGGGACCTAGCTATACAGAGGCACATCATTTTATTTAGCAATGTATAGCAGTGCTCCTCAAAATAGCCCAAACATGAAAACTTTGTAACTGGTCCACAATGAGAGAGGTAGCTTTTACTAGAAATTAAATCAATGCAATTATTTCTTTCATTATGTAATTTTTGCATAATGAATTAACTGGTGTGCTGATTGACATAGCTGATTCACGTACTGTGTCATTCATCCATGGACCACACTCTGAGCAGTGCTAAAATATTGAACAGAATTATTTTACAGTTAATTATTGTTGGAAAACCCTGGCTGTAGGTCTCGGGAAGCAATGGGGCTGAGCAAGTGTTGTCAGTGTGTAGTCGTAATAAAATAAACATACCATTAGTCTATATTAGACATTTTACGTTAGGCACCCTACATGTATTTTCTCATTTAATCCTTCAACAAATTTATTGGATAGAAAATGGATTCAGACATGTAATTGCTTAACTAAGGTCAAGAAGCAATAAAGCTCATTAAAATACCAGGGCCAGAGATTTTGCTTCCAATTAGAATGCATAAATTTATAAAAGGTAATTACCACTACCAAGATGATAGAACACTGAATAAACTTTTTTAAAAATCATATTTTTGTTTAAAGCCATGAAAAAGCTGTGGACATAAAGTCAAAATGAATTAAATTCCAGAGAAGAACAAACCCCCTCTAGGTGATCAGAGATCAGTGGTTGATTCCATCCCTAAGACATCTGCTGAATCTGGAAATATGGGAAGGTAGAAGAGAAAGTCTGCCATGGGCAGAGAAACTTGGCTGGAACAATGGGAAACAAGCCATTTTTTTAATTGTGCAAGAACCTGGGAGAAAGATCATTTAGTCTCCTAGCATTTAGGTACCAAGCCCTGTTGGAAACAAGGACCTCGTGCCCTCTCCCAAGACATCTGTAAACTGAGATGAATGAAAACAACTAAAACAACCCACTTCTGACCCAGCTCATATTCTGATTAGAATAAAGGGACCAGGTTGTCAGCCTAGATCCCTGACAAAGGAAAAGTGCTAGCTCCTTTGTTGGAAATTATTACCAATTTCAGTATCTACTCTTCTTTTGTACACAATAGCTGGCATACCATCAAATATTACAAGACATGTAAAGAAGCAGGAAAAAGTGACCCATAATCATGGAAAAAAAAAAGTTAATATTCAGTAGACCCATAGATGATGCAGATTTTGGAATTAGCAGACAAAGGTTTTATTACAAACATGTTAAAGAATTTAAACAGAAAGATGAATGAGTGACAAAAGTGAAGAAGTTTAGCACAGATACGAGACTCTAAAAATGGCCAGATAGAAATTCTGTATCTGAATAAAGACAAAAACAAAATTTTCAAAGCAGTCAGAGAAAAAAGAAAACATTAGATACGAAAGCAACAATAAGAATGACAACTGACTTCTTATCATAAATCAGGCAGGGGTTGGCAAACATTTTCTGCAGTGAGCCAGAGAGCAAATATTTTCAGCTTTAACTACTCAGTGCTACTGTTGCAGCAGGAAACACCCTCAGTCTTCACGTGAATGAATGGTGTGGCCATATTTGGCCTAGAGCAGATTGTGGGTTGTCAACACCTGTCAACAAGGCCAGGCAAAAGACAATGAAAGGACATCTTAAAAGCGCAGAAAGAAAACAAGTGTAC
>NW_004444035.1:7883712-7885193 GCF_000243295.1 Trichechus manatus latirostris | reverse complement strand
AATCGTATCAACTGCCTTCCCTTGATGGGGAGCATTTCTTGGCTGTCCCTATCCCAATTCTACCTCACCAAGCCTGCATGCTCAGATAAGTTCAGTTTACTTCTAAGTGTGCATGCTTTTGTGGGATACAGAATGTTTACCAAGGGAAATGTGGAAATCTCTTTCCAGATCGTCACATTCCATTTGTATTCCTTCCTCATATTCCTTGTCACCTCCTTTTCTACAAAAGCTTTTTTAAAAGCAAAGCACATTCACATCTTCTCCTGACCTTACTATGGTAAACTGCCTCTAGTTGAAAAACCTCAGAGCCATCCAACAATGGGACCCTTCAAAACAATTTCAGTGGGTGGGGGCAACCTTTAATCATAAACCAGCATGCACTAAATGCTGAGCTGGGTAAGATTGTTTGCCTTTTTTTTTTTTTTTCCTTTGGGGGAATTTGTTTGTTCTATACATAATTTTTTAAGTGTGAATAATAACTTTAGGTATGATATATTTTGACCTTCATGGAAAGGTTCTAAAATCAGCTATAACGTACAATTTCAGCATTTAGGGTATCTCAGTTTTTCTTTCACAATTGCAGTTCTTTCATTAACAGCCTTTGTCAGAAGTGCATTGCTTTTGAGGAAGAACCTAAGAGTGTAATGAGACCACAGCAAATATGCAACAATGAGAGCTAAAAATGGCTTTCCCACAAATTTAAACAAAAGTGACTTTTTTTCAGTATTTGTTCTATGATGCCTCATTAGCTAGTGAGAAAAACACTTTAAACAGCCAAAGGCTGTTTTGGAAATAACAAGAACTTCAAGGCACTCTGAATAATCAAAAGACAGAAATTCTTTGTGGTTTTTGTTTAGGCTTGGTTTTACATGATTCAATAAGGTAGATAAGATTTATTTTTAAAAACATAAAATTTCTATTGCCATAATTGTCAATTCTCACTGTATTTGATCTTATAAATGTTTGCTATTTGGTTTCTCTCATTAAAAAAATGTAATATCAATTACTTAGCAAATTTAAGTCATATATGCTTATTTATTTCATTAAATATATAGGAAGTTTTGATAAGCATATTTGTTATAGGTTGAATTGTGTCCCCCAAAATAAGAGTTGGAATCTTAACCCCTTTACCTATTAATGTGATGCTATTGGGAAATAGGGTTTTCTTTGTTATGTTAATGAGGTCTGTCTGTATAGGGTGTGTCCTAAACCTGATCACTTCTGAGTTAGAAGGAGCAGCAAAGACACAGAGACAAGGAAGCCCAAATATGGGAAGATAGATGCCATGTGAAGATCACCAAGGAACTGAGGAACCCCGGGGCTACAGAAGCTGAGAAAGACAAGGATCTTCCCCCCAGAGCAGACAGAGAGAAAGCTTCTCCTAGAGCTAGTGCCCTGAATTTGGACTTCTAGCATTCTGAATAGTGACAAAATCCATTTCTGTTACTTAAAGTCACCTGCTTGCAGTATTTTTGTTACAA
>NW_004444035.1:7847269-7883022 GCF_000243295.1 Trichechus manatus latirostris | reverse complement strand
GAGTGGGAATCAACTCAATGACAACGGGTTATATAACCTGACATACAGGTTCTCAGGATACGGACATCTTTGAGAGTCATTACTCTTTGTACCACAATGCCTGTCTTGATAAACAATTTAAAATTTTAATGACCTATTTTATTGCTTGCTATACATATTAAATACTGAGATATGCCATTTATATTTATTCTGGTTTTTATAATTTACAAAGTGGATAAGTTAATGATAGGAAATCTGTATTACTTTAAACTTAACTGGTTTTAGTAATCTAATAGATAAGATTCATAATTAATTTCTTAATGGACTTCTCATGTTCCTCAAAGCACATAGTAGCATGTATCAGATATTTTAAGAAAAAAGGAACTCTGATTTTGAATAATTGGGTTGATGGTACCGTTGGCTTTGATATTTTGTTTAAATAGCAGATTTTTTTTTTTTTTATAAATTGAATGTCTTAAATATACTACTGCAAGGCTTTGACCAAATCATATTTAAAACAATAGGATAAGGCACTTATTTCAAAAGAAATTGTATTGGTACTTGTATAATGAAATGAGAAATAACTTCTGACTATTGGGTTAAAAATAATACATCTATAGGTGGAAAGATAAGGGTTTAATCAATAGTCATTTGATTTGCTAAGTCTTGGTGAAGCCTTTTGTTTGTAGTAACCAGAAATTGAGAAAATGAATGACTCTAATGAAGAGGTAACAAATGATTTTACTTGTCAGGTGGTTTACAATTCTTCGTCTTCAACGAAATTAAAGGAGAATTTATTAATTTGTTAGCTAATAAATCATTTAAAATGACTTTTTATTATGAATCCTTGTAATTTTTGTGCTGTAACTCCGAAGGATTTCAAATAATTGAGTAACATTACTATAAAAAAAACAAAACTTTCAATTTCCGTTTGCTTATTCCTGAGACTAACATTTCACTGAGTTTACGTTCATAAAAATGAAAAATAGGAATAGAATTGATGCTGAACCCTGTCTCAGGCACGAATATGGAATATTTATTCATGTGTACATAAATATACTGAGAAAGAAAGCAACACTAATCTCATTTAGGATTATATATGTAAGGCAAAATTATTTTATGTTAAAATTATTTATCAGCATTTGTAATATAAACATAATACATCTATGTTGTTATAAACAACAACAATTTTAAAGTATACTACTAGTAATGGTGATAATAACTCTGGATAATTTTTAAAACTTTTTCTTATTTGATATTACAAAAAGAAAAAAAGAACTGTACTTCAATTTATAGATCGGTTTGAAGAGATTTATGATATGTTACCATTTCAAAATTTTCACTTTCAATACAAAACCAAACCCTGTTGCGGTCAAGTCATTTCCGACTCATAGCAATCCTACAAGACAGAGTAGAAGTGCCCCAGAGGGTTTTCAAGGAGTGGTTTGTGGATTCAAACTATCAACCTTTTGGTTAGCAGCCAAGCTCTTAACCACTGCACCACCAGGGCTCCACATTCAATACATTAAGAGGGAAAAAAAACCATGTGGTGAAGATGGAATGTAAATGCAAGTTCAAAGGAAACAAAATGGTGTAAAGCTTCTCATTGTATTTTACATTCTGAGTCATCTTCATGGAGCATTTTTGATCTTCTCTTCATTTCTCTAATTGCATTATTATTTCTTCAAAGAGTCTTCCCTCTGTTGATTCCACCAGGCATCTGTCAGTTTGCTGTACTGCGGTGGCTTTCATGTTGCTGCGATGCTGAAAGCTCTGCTATGTTATGTGTTTTCTCTACTACGCGTTCATCATCAACAACAACAGTTCAATATCTATCCTGAAGTACAACACTGTCAGTGGTACGATAATATCCACACGTCTACAAGGAAGACCAGTCAACATCACTACCATTCAAATTTATGCACCAACCACTAACGACAAAGACGAGGATATTGAAGATTTTTATCAACTTCTGCGGTCTGAATTTGATCAAACATACAATCAAGATGCATTGATAATTACTGGTGATTGGAATGCAAAAGTTGTAAGCAAAGAAAAAGGATCAGTAGTTGGAAAATACAGCCTTGGTGATAGAAATGATGCTGGTGATCGCATGATAGGATTTCACAAGACCAATGACTTATTTATTGCAAATACCTTTTTTCAACAACATAAACGGTGACTATATGCCTGGAACGTACCAGATGGAAAATATAGGAATCAAATTAACTATATCTGTGGAAAGAGACCATGGAGAAGATCAATATTGTCAGTCAGAACAAGGCCAGGGGCCGACTGCAGAACAGACCATCAATGCTTCTTATGCAAGTTCAAGTTGAAGCTGAAGAAAATTAAAACAAGTCCACAGGAATCAAAATACGAATATATCCTACCTGAATTTGGAGGTCATCTCAAGAATAGATTCGACTCACTGAACACTAAAGACCAAATACCAGACCAGTTGTGTCATGACATCAAGGACACCATTACATGAAGACAGCTAAAGGTCATTATAAAGACAGGCAAGAAAGAGAAGACCAAAATGGATATCAGAAGAGACTTTGAATGGAAGAAATGATGAAGTAAAAGAGCTGAGCAGATGATTTCAAAAGGCAGCTCTAGAAGACAAAGTAAAATCCTCTAATGAAATATGCAAAGACCTGGAGATAGAAAACCAAAAGAGAAGAACACACCATTTCTCAAGCTGAAAGAACTGAAGAAAAAATTCAAGTTTCAAGTTGCAATATTGAAGGATTCTATGGCCAAAGTACAGAACAATGCAGGAAGCATCAAAAGAAAATGGAAGGAATACAAAGAGCCACTGTACCAAAAAGAACTGGTTGACGTTCAACCATTGCCAGATGTAGCGTATTATCAAGAACCGATGGTAGTGAGGGGAGAGGTCCAAGTCACACTGAAGGCACTGGCAAAAAACAAGGCTCCAGGAATTGATGAAATATCAACTGAGATGTTTCAACAGAGGGATGCAGTGCTGGATGTGCTCACTTGTCTATGCCAAGAAATTGGGAAGACAGCTACCTGGCTAATCAACTGGAAGAGATCCGTTATTTCCGCCCATTTCAAAGAAAGGTGATCCAGTAGAATGTGGGAATTATGGAACTATATCATTAATATTGCACATAAGTAAAATTTGGCTGAAGATCATTCAAAAATGGTTGCAGCAGTACATTGACAGGAATGTAATCTTTGAGAGAGCTGACTGCCACATCTCTCTGCCTTGAAGCAGTTGGTAGGTTCGAACCACTGACCTTTCAGTTAGCAGCCAAGAACTTAACCACTGCACCACCAAGGCTTCAATGTATTATATGTTATAGTGCCTGCTATTTCTTCCTGACTTTAGCTCTTATAAAATTACTAGATTAACTAAGGTCCAAAGTAAAATAAAAATCTTAGTGTAGATACTCAAATGCTATTCAACTCAAGTTTTTTTTTTTCATTCTTGATAAACCTCACCTACAAGTATCTAGAGTAACATTGCACTTACAAAATGGATCTTCTTTCTAGAAGATCACTTGGTTTATAACAAGGAGCCCTTGTGGTGCAGTGCTTAAGTGCTCGACTGCTAACCAAAAGGTCGGCAATTTGAACCCATCAGCCACTCAGTGGGAGAAAGATGTGGCAGTCTGCTTCCGTAAAGATTTATAGTCTTGGAAACCCTGTGGGCAGTTCCGCTTTGTCCTAACCAAACCCGCTGCCATGGAGTCGATTCCAACTCACAGCAACCCTACAGGACAGGATCGAACTGCTCCACAGGGTTTCCAAGGCTGAAATCTTTATGGAAGCAGACTGCCACGTCTTTCTCCCTCGGAGCGGCTGGTGAGTTTGAACTGCCGACCTTTAGGTTAGCAGCTAAGCGCTTAATCACTCCGTCACCAGGGCTCCTTTGGTTTATAACGCACCCTACAAAATGCTTCAAGGGATATTAGCAAGTTGTGATTCAATTCATATTATTTAAGCAAGCACTGGAACTACTAAAACAAGTATGATTTTTTCCAGTGACTGGAATATTGGAGAACTGACATTTCTGAAGCGCTGTCTGGCAGACATAGAATTTCTAATGACAGCCTCACCACAGGGATCCTACACTCATGGAGTAGCTATTACTGTTCACGGTTATTGTGGCTCATGCCAGCCCAGTAAAACTTGAGCATGTTGTAATCAATGGCAATTGAAACTGTTAATAACATTAAAATTTAATTTGGACAAATGTGTCAGAAGCAAATGCCTTAGCTACGTCTCTTGGCACGTTGTTAGCCTAAACATCCCAAATATATTAAAACAACGAATGCTTAATCAGATAAGTAACAATGCAGCAAGGGAAATAATATAAACCAAAAACCAAACAAACCCATTGCCATCGAGCCGATTGTGACTCTTAGTGACCCTATAAAACATATCAGATTTCTCCCTAGATGCAATAGTATTGAAACAAAAATTGTCATATAGCAGTCACTTAACCACATGAGTGAAGCAGGGATGAGGGAATGATGCTTCTATGTGAAAATGAAATAGACAAGTATAAGAAAATACTGAGACCATGCATAATATATCCTGGAGTCAATTATTTTCAATTTTCTCAAGAGTGAAATCTGACATTCAACAGGAATCTTATACTAATTTTCACCTTCTTTGCGCATGACCATTTCTTGTGTTTGGAATGTCATTGTGGTACATTGTCATTCTTTGCTCTCATTCTCTTTCTTTGTCTCTGTCTCTGTGTCTCTGACCTTGTAATAGTGCACTTCTTTTGCTCCTACTTTTTAAAAATCAGCATAATATAATAAGCATCTTTCTATTCTGTTGCAAACATTATAACTTTAACTTTAATGATAGCAAAATATAAAACTAAAGAAGATATTTTCTATAATATACCATCGAATTTTAAATTAAACTTTATTTTGATATGATTATAGATTATAAGAAATATAATGCAATTGTAAGAAATAATATAAAGAGATCTGTGTACCTTATTCTGAGCTTCTCCCAATGGTAACATCTTGCAAAACTATCATGCAATATCATAACAAGAACATTGACCTTGAAACAGGAATAATACAGGACATTACATGCCACCAGGGTCCCTCACGTTCCCTTCATAGCCACATAGGCTTTCATCCTGAATCAAACTGCGCCCAAACACCTGGCAACCAGTGATGTCTTCCCCAGTTCTATAATTTTGTCATTTCAAGAATGTTATATAAATGGGATCACAGTATGTAACTTTTGGGGACTGGTATTTGTTTCACTCAATATATTTTTTTTTACATTTATTCAGGCTGATTTGTCTATCAATAGTTTGTCCCTTTATATTGCTGAGTACTATTCCATGGTATGGATGTACCACAGTTTGTATAACCATTAACCTATTGAAGGCATTTGTGCTTTTTCCAGTTTGGGCTATTACAAATATTAAAATAAATATTCATGTACAGATTTTTCTGTGAACGTCAGTCTTCATTTCTCTGGGATAAATTACAGGAGTGCAATTACCAGGTTATATGGTCACTGGATATTTAGCGTTTGTAAGAAACTAATGTATGCAGGGTCTGTAGTGATATCCTCTATTTCATTTATGATCCTGTTAATTTATGTCTATTCTCTCTCTACTTCTTTTTTTCTTTGTAGGCCTTGCTAGTGTTTTCTCAATTTCATTGATATTTTCAAAGAACTAGCTTTTTTTTTTTTTTTCAATTTTATTTTCTTAGGGTTTTATATTTATTATTTCCTGCCTTCTGATTCTTTGGGCTTATTTGACACTTCTATTTCTAGGCTCTTGAGGGAAAAACTTAGGTTACTGGTGTGATGTTTTTCTACTTTTCTAAGGTAATCATTGTTATAAATTCAACATTGTTTTAGTTGAGTCTCAAAATTTTTGATAGGTTTATTTTAATTTTAATCGCCTTCAATGTGTATTTTTAAATTTCCCCTAAGACTTCCTCTTTGGTCCATGGATTATTTACAAGTTTATTGTTAGTTTGCAAGTGTTTGGAGATTTTCCTGTTATCGTTCTGTTATTTTTACTTTGATTCCAGTGTATTAGGAGAACACACTCTGTATGGTTTCATTTCTCATATATTTGTTTAGGTTTGTTTTATGGCCCAGGATGTGGTCTATCATGGTGTATGTTTTATGGGTATTCTGTTGTGTATTCTGTTTTTGTATGTAGTATTCTGTAATTGTCTATTAGACCTCTTGGTTAATGGTAGTATTGGGTTATTATACAGCCCTGCTCATTTTGGTCTAAATGTTCTGTCAGTTGTGGAGAGAGGTGGTGAAATCTCCAGCTATAAAATTGTTGTTTTATCTTTTTCTCTTTATATTTCTGTTTTTGTTAATACACTAATACTAGCAAATTGTATATATATGGAAACCCTGGTGGTGTAGTGGTTAAGAGGTACAGCTGCTAACCAAAGGCTGGCAGTTCAAATCCACCAGGTGCTCCTTGGAAACTCTATAGGGCAGTTCTACTCTGTCCTATAGGGGTCCCTTTGAGTCCAAATTAACTCGATGGCAATGGGTTTTATATATATAATTTATATATATATTGTTGTTAAGGAGCCCTGGTGGCGCAGTGATTAAGAGCTGGGCGGCTAACCAAAGGGTTAGCAGTTCAAATCCACCAGCTGCTCCTTGGAAGCCCTATGGGGCAGTTCTACTCTGCCCTATAGGGTCACTCAGAGTCAGAATCGACTCGATGGCAACGGATGTTGTTGTTAATGGCTGTGGAGTCGATTCCCACTCATGGCGACCCCATATGTGTAGAGTAAAACTGCTCCATAGAGTTTTCAAGGCTATAACTTTTTGGAAGCAGATTGCCAGGCCTATCTTCTGATAGCCTCTGGGTGGATTCAAACCTTCAACCTTTTGGCTAGTAGTTGAGCACTTAACTATTCGCACCACCCAGGGCAGACAGTTTGTGCTTGACTACTAACCTAAAGGTTGGTAGTTCTAATCCACTCAGAGGCGCTACAGAAGAAAGGCCTGGCAATCCACTTTAGTATAGATTATAGCCAAGAAAACACTGTGGAGCAGTTCTACTCCATAACACACCAGGTTGCCATAAGTTGGAATTGACCTAAAGGCAATGGGTGTGCTCTAACTATATATCTATGTATCTATGTAACTATGTACCTGTGTATCCATGCCTCTAGGTTGTCTATGTATTTAAGGAGCCCGGTGGCACAATGGCTAAGGGCTCTGCTGCTAAATGAAATGTCAGAGTTCGAACCCATCAGCGACTCCACTGGAGAAAAATACCTAGCAATCTGTTCCCATAAACATTGCTGTTGTTGTTGTAGGTGCTGTCGAGTCAGTTCCGATTCATAGCGACCCCGTGTACAACAGAACGAAACACTGCCGGGTCTGCACCATCCTCACAATCGTTAGCTTGAGCCCATTGTTGCAGCCACTGTGTCAATCCATCTCGCTGAAGGTCTTCCTCTTTTTTGCTGATCCTCTACCTTACCAAGAATGATGTCCTTCTACAGGGACTGATCCCTCCTCATAACATGTCCAAATATGTGAGATGAAGTCTTGCTACTCTCGCTTCTAAGGAGCATTCTGGCTGTACTTCTTCCATAAAGATTAAAAAAACAAACCTAACCCACTGCCGCCGAGTGGATTCCAACTCACAGCGATCCTATAGGACAGAGTAGAACTGCCCCATTGAGTTTCCAAGGAGCGCTGGTGGATTCGAACTGCCAACCTTTTTGTTAGCAGCCATAGCTCTTAACCACTAAGTCATCAGAGTTTCCAATCAGTAAAGATTACAACCTACAAAACCTTATGAGCAGTTCTACTCTGTCTTACAGGGTTGCTATGGGTCAGAATAGACTCAAAAGCATATAACAACATACGTGTATATATGCATACATGTATATATGTATATATTCACACATAAATATATGTATGAGCACAAATATATGTATACACACGCACACACAGAGGGTAGCTCTTTATTTGGTACATACATAATTAAGATTGCTAAGCCTTCATGGTAGATTGATTCTTTCATCTTTAATTATTTTCTGTGCCTGGTAATTTTTTTTGCTCTGAAGTCTACTCTGTCGTGCTTGATATATCTTTTTCCATCATTTTACTTCCAGCCTTCTTCTCTCATTATATTTGAAGTGAGACTCTTGCAGACAGAATATGGTGTGGCAATATTTTTTAATCAACTCTTCCAATCTACCTCTTCTTATTGGTATATTTACACCAAATTTAAAATGGTGGAAATTAAATTTAATGTGGTGATTGTTGTCAGGGCTCATGTCTGTCATTTTTTTGTTTTGTTTTGTTTTCTATTTGTTCTCTTTGTTTCTCTGTTTTACTTATGACATTCTACTGGTGTCATAATTTTACCAATTTGAGGGAAGTGTAGAAACTTTACCTCCTTTTCTATTCCTGTATCCTTCCATGTTTAGGATACAAATACCCTCAACATACATTTGAAACCTTATCAGTCAGTATTACAGGTTTTGCTTCACCCATTAAATATAGTTCAGAAAACTTATCACGAGATGGAGTAGTCACTAACATTTGCTCATGTCGTTCACTCTCTTCTTTTTTCCTTCTGGATGTGTCCAGGTACCTTCTATTATTGCTTCCTTTGTGTTTAGAGAACTGTCTTCAGCCATTCTTATAGGGTAGGTCTGCTCACAATCTCTTATCTGAAGATGTCTTCATTTCTAAAGAATATTTTCATCAGCTTTAGGATTCTGGGTTGGCAGATTTTGTTTTTGTTTTTTTAGTCCTCCACCCCCTTCATAACTTCAAAAATGTACCCCCCTTCTGAGCTCCGTGCTTTCTGATGAGAATATTCTGTCATTCAGATGGTTTGTCTTCTGTTGGCGAGATGTCATTTCTCTCTCACTGCTTTCACGATTTGTATTTGTTGTTAGGTTTCAGAATTTGGACTATAATGTGTCTTGTTGTGTATTTCTTTGAGTGTCTCATGTGTGCGGAGAACATCTAGCTTCCTCAATTGTAGGTTTATGTTTTCTACGAAATGTGAGAAGTTTTCATTCATTTTTTTCTTCAAGTATTTTTCAATCTTGCCTTTTTTCTTTCTCTCCTTCCAGGACTCTGATGACACAAATGTTAAATCTTTTGTTATTCCACAGGTCCTAGAATCACTGATTTTTTTTTCCAGTCTTTTTTTCTCTCTGTTTTTAAGGTTGGGTAATTTCTAATCTTTTATCTTTAATTTTACTGATTCTTTCCTATGCTCCCTCCTCATCTGCTGTTGAGCCCATTCACTGATTTTTCTTTTATTTCTATTATTATAATTTTAAATTTTAAAGTTTCCATCTAGTTCTTCTTTATGTCTTTTATTTTTATATTGAGACTTTCTATTTCTTTGCCGAGGCTTTCTTTTTTTAAATTTATTTCTATTGCATCCATATTTGTTCATTCAAATATTTTTTATCATATATGCTTTAAAATCTTTTTCAGGTAATTTTATTATATTCATCATCTCAAAATTTGCATCTATTTGTTTTGTTTTTCTTTTTGTTTGAGATCTCCCTCGTTCTAGCCATAATGAGTGATTCTTAATTAATATCTGGAGATTCTGGGTATTATATTATGGGACCTGGATCCTACTTAAACCTTCCATTCTAGCTGACTTCCTCTGACACTGTACCAGCAGGGAGAGTGCAGAGGGTGGGTCGGGGGAGGGAGACACTGCCTTGTTAATTCCAGGTAGTGGTAGAAGTCTCAGTTCCCCTCCACTGACACACAAATGGGATGCCTCATTACTGCTGGGCAAGGATGGATATTTTGGCTTCCCATTATGCCTACAATATCTCCTTGGTTAAGAGGGTGACAAGTTCCTCATTACTGCTCCTTATGTTGCCTCCACTGACACCATAGTAGGGTGCTCCTTCCCATCTGGCTAGGATGACATACCTGGACCCCAAATTAATCTTCTGTAACAACATCCAGTCAGGAGAATGAGGTGCCTCAGTACACCCAGGAAAGTGTAAAATTCTAGGCTCCATGTGCCGTCTTTACTGGCATGAGTGGGCTGGAGCCACAGTTTTTCTCTGGGGTGTTTGACTTGAGTCGGGAGGTTATTGTTTACAACTTTCTGTCTTGCTAGGCTGTACTTTCCTAGTCCCTTAGCTAGAGCGAGCAGGCATTGATTGGACCTTCCCCCCTCCCCGCCCCATTGGTACATCTGTGTTGTCAGCTACTTCAGCTGTGAGTCTGGAATATATGAACCAGGAGGAAACTCACCATCACGTTATTGCTTGTGTCCCAAGGTTCCTAGCTGATCTGCCTTCTCCATTCCACCTTTCAGAGTGTTCATATGTTTGTTTTAAATATAACATGTGGGGATTTTAGTTGAAATAACTAAAATATATATGCTCCATCTTCTTAAACATGGAAATCTATATCATTAATTGTAAAAATTTATATACATATATATATGTTCAAATGACTGCCTCTTGATCTATGTACAGTTTCCTCAGGAGCACAATTAAGTGTTCTGGAATTCCCATTCTTCATAATGCTCTCCATACACACACATATATATATTCTTTGTCTTGTAAAACATAAAACTTCTTTTGTCTGAAAGCAATGCAATTCTGAGCTGGGTGGTCCAGGTTCTGTGCTTCCTCCCAGTGGTGGATCCACGCTCATACTGTCTCCGTGAGAGCATACGAAATCAGCGACTGTCATAAAGGCATCATTGCTCCACCACCATTCTGGCTGGAGTTTGTGTCATGACCTACTATTTCAGAGAGAGAGAGGTAGATGTATCTAAATTTCATTATCAACAGACCAAATAGTTTAATCTTTAGCTAGGTGAAACCTGGAAATCCAGTTTCCTACTTGTCCTTGACTTTTGCTCCTTGAGACATATATTTCTGTTATTTTTTTCCTGAAATACATGGCCTAAAAATAATATCCTCTTCTGGAAAAGAAAGTAGTCTTCCTGCCTCTGTCTTCTTAGTAACTGATTCTAAGGTTTTCAGAATTAGAATATTTTCTTTAAAAAGAAATTTATTTCCTATTTTGTACTTTGCTTTCATCTTTCTAGCACACTTATAATATATAACAATTAATTGGAACAGTATAAATGTACTACTGTTTCTATGTAAAGGTATGTATCCTGTCACAGGAGAGTGAGTATATATTTCTTCAAGTTGTTTCAGATCCACTGTATACAATTTCATTTTATTCGACACACCTCCATTCATATATGGTTACCTGGTCACAACTTAAAAAGAAAACATTAACCAAAACATTAAAAGTGAACTTAAGGACTAATGGACCACAACTACCATGGCCTTCACCAGACTGAGTCCAGGACAACTAGATGGTACCTGGCTACCACCACTGACTGCTCTGACAGGGATCACAATAGAGGGTCCTGGACAGAGCTGGAGAAAAATGTAGAACAAAATTCTAACTCACAAAAAGAGACCAGACTTACTGGCCTGACAGAGACTGGAGAAACCCCTAGAGTATGACCCCCTGTCACCCTTTTAGCTTAGTAATGAAGTCACTCCTGTGTTTCACCCTTCATCCAAAGATTAGACAGGCCCATAAAACAAAACGAGACTAAATGAGCACACCAGCTCAGGGGCAAGGACTAGAAGGCAGAAGGGGACAGGAAAGCTGGTAATAGGGAACCCAAGGTCGAGAAGGGAGGATGTTGACATGTCGTGGGGTTGTTAACCAATGTCATAGAACAATATGTGCACTAACTGTTTAATGAGAAGCTGGTTTGTTCTGTAAACCTTCATCTAAAGAACAAAAAAAAGTGAACTTAAATTAATGGAGCTTTTGCAGTGAAGAAACATTGTCCTCTAGCTTATTCAAAATGTTAATTATATTAATGGCTGGTGAATTACAATCGATTCAGAGAGACATGGCAGATTGTACCCACAAGCTGGAAAGGCAGAGAATATAAAATAATATAAAGTACTCCAGAAATCATCTATCTTAGGACATAAGTTTGCACAGAAGGAAATTAGAGTGCAGACTACTTTCCTACTCCTCTACCTATTAATCAGAGTCTTTGGGTGGTGCAAAGGGTTAAGTGCTCAGTTGTTAACCAAATGATTGATAGTTCATACACATCCAGAGGAAGGATGGAAGAAAGTCCCTGCAATCTGCTTCAAAGATCATGGCCATAAATCCCTATGGAGTGCTGTTCTACTCTGAAACAACGGGGGTGCCATGAGTTGGAATCGACTGGACAGGAATTGGTTTGGCTTTAAACTATTAAACAAACATGATCCTGGAAGCAAAGGTTATAAACCAAAAGGAACACCCTGAATAGAAATGTGGCAAAGATAGAGGAGGTGGAAGTAAAGTCTCTTGTCAACAGAAAACCAAAAATAATTATGTTTTTTTTTATGTTTAATTTAAAAAAATCAACTAATTTACTTGATTTTAATTAAAATTTTCTGTGAGATACTTGCTCTGTCTCACAAAAATATTTTGCTATTAGACATAGAAACTTGGATGAAATTGCACCATGGAACAATGCTGTCAAACTTAAGTGAATTATTTTCAGTTATCTGTAAAATTGACCTACGTCAATATTTCATCTCTGGAAGTAATATTATATAATTGCAATATATAAAACTGAGTAATACATTGGCTTCAATTTTATCAGAAATATTAAAATTATTCATAAACCCTTGATATGTTCTGCCTCTTCTCTATCTAAATCTGTTAGTATATGACAGAATTTAGTAGATGAGGCAGCAATAACCAGATTTGTTTTCTCTTCAAGAAAAGAAGTTCCAAAAATCAGAACAGGAGATTAAAGAAATTGCCTGTTACACAAAGAGCCCAAATACGTGGAAAAATTGTAAACTAAATTTTAAAAAATAGTCATTTATACTTATGTTACTGCAGAATCACAGTATTTGCAAACTTAAAATACACATTATATTCTCCTTTAATTGTATCTTCTTCCCCAATATTTCTAAGAAATGTATTCATCTCAAGCAAAAGATGCATATCCATTTTTTTAAGTTACTGCATTCCTTCATTTTGTATAATCTTGTAGTTCCTTGGAATATTTCAGTGAAGCTTTTAGCTTTTTCTAATAGTTTCACTGCTCTGATGGTGTGAAATGCGTATGACATCAATTTCTAGTGTGTGAATGCGCTTCTTCTCAAGAGGTTTTTGTCCTATCTCCTTACAATGAAACAGAGAAATTTCTCTGACTGATTCATACCACATACATAAAAGGAGTTTCTACCAATTTCCACTATGTGATTATTGTTAACTTAAAATGTACTTCGTAGTTGCAGGCACTTTATCCAGGAACATATGTTAACCAATTATTTATGGGACACAACCACAGTCAATGCCTTCTTCTACTCAGGAGTATTTTTTTTTTTTTAATTGTACTTCAGGTGAAGGCTTACAGAACAAATAGTTTCTCATGAAACAGTAGTACACATATTGTTTTATGACATTGGTTAACAACCCCACAACACGTCAACCCTCTAACTTCTCAACCTTTTTTTTGGTGAAAATACACATAGCCAAAGATACACCATTTCAAAAATTTCTACATGCACAGTTCAGTGACACTGACTACGCTCTTCCAATTGTGCTGCTATTCTCACTTAAGCTGAAGGCTTACAGAACAAAATAGTTTCTCATTTAACAGTTACTGCAAATGTTGCCCTATGACAATGGTTAACAATCTCACAACACATCAACAATATCCTTACTCAACCTTGGGTTCCCTATCACCAGCTTCCTTGCCCCTTCTGTCTTCTGGCCCTTGTCACTGGACTCCTGTACCTCATTAGTCCCATTTGGTTTTACGGGGCTGTCCACTCCCAGGCTGAATGGTGAACCTCGGAGATAACTTCACCACTAAGCTAAAAGGGCGTCTGGGGGCCATACTCTCAGGGTTTCTCCAGTCTCCTTAGGCCAGTAAATCTGGTCTTTTTTTGTGTTAGAATTATGTTCTACATCCTTCTCCAGCTCTGTCCAGAACCCTCTGCTGTGATCCTGGTCAGAACAGTCAGTGGTGGTAGCCGGGCACCATCTAGCTGTACTGGACTCAGTCCGATGGAGGCCTTAGCAGCTGTGGTCCATTAGTCCTTCAGACTAATCTTTTCCTTGTATCCTGTTCTCTTCATTCTCCCTTGCTCCCGAAGGGATGAGACCAGTGGAGTATCTTAGATGGCCGCTCACAGGCTTTTAAGACCCCAGACACTACTCACCAAGGTAGAATGTAGAGCATCGTCTTTATAAACTGTGTTATGCCAATTGAGCTAGATGTTCCCCGAGACCATGGTCCCCACAGCCCTCCGCCTAGCAATTCAGTCCCTCAGGGAGTTTGGATGTGTCTACGGGGCTTCCATGACCTTTCCTTGTACGAGTTGGGCTAGTTTCCCCTGTATTGTGTACTGTTACTGATGAGTATTTTTTAACATAGTTGCTTTTTTAATATTCTAAGTCATTTTGTCATTGCTTTTTTTAATTATAAAATGATCTTTACCCTCTTTAGCATATATATAAATTCCACATGAGGTATAAAGTTAAGAAAATCCTTCCCATAGTGTCCCAAGGTGATCACCTCTTCTTTTCACAGGATGGAAACCCTGGTGGCGTAGTGGTTAAGAGCTATGGCTGCTAACCAAAAGGTCAGCAGTTCAAATCCACCAGATGTTCCTTGGAAACACTATGGGGCTGTTCTACTCTGTCCTATAGGGTAATTATACAGTTTTTTTTTTTCCCCCCACAGGATAATCAACTTACAACCTTGGATTAGTAAATAAAGTGTTATTATAAAGCAAGGGTAGGTAAACATGGAATGTTCACAAATATTCTGGGGCATGTATTTTCCATGCTGTATAGCCTCTTTTGTGAGTACTGAAAACACTCACATTCTTTAATTTCAAAAACCCTTAATAATGCTGTCTCATTACCTATAACTGTACTGGTCAATATGGTAGCCCCAAGATACACATGGCTAGTTAAATTTAAATCATGTTAATTAAAATAAAGTAACATTAAAATTCAGTTCAGCCACACTAGACATATTTCAAGTGCTCAATAGGCACAAGTAAGTAATGGCCATGGCACTGGACAGCACTAACGTAGAATATGTCCTTCACCTCAGAAAGTGCTGTTGGACAGCATGTATCTATAACTTTTGTTAGGCTATTAAAATACCACATTGTATACCGACGAAGGGATCATTGTTGGGTTTCTTTATAAATGCCCTTTAAATTAGTGAAATAGTATAAAGAGACCTCACCAAGAAACATACTGTAAGCAGAAAAACTTGAAAGGCTGTTGATTACATCTGTGAATTTACATATTTCAACAACACCTAAAAAAGTGCAGATGACAAGTAACGCCTCTTTCATTCTATAAGTTTATCTAATTTTTTAGTCTTGATACACATGAGCCTTCTGTTCAGTGCCCTTTATGTTGTATGTTTCCATATAGAATAGAAACATACACAATACACTGATATCAAGCTGGTCAGTATGTACCAAAGCGGTCGTCATTAACTCAGAAAGCTCTCAAGTTTGGGAAAGCAGGCAGAATCAATTTTTGACAATTTGTAAATGAACTATACTGTCTGTATGTTTGTCTTCATTCTCTGAAGATGCTCTTCTGGGGGTATGAGAGATCAGACAGTGAATGTAAAGACAAGACAGGACTTTTGTAACATTATTATATGAATATTATAACTGTATTGCTTTTGTGTGCATCATAAAAATTCTGTGTGTCATCGTCTAGCTTTGGGACATTGAATAAGCCAAGTAACTATTCTGGCCCTTAGTTTTCTCTTATTCAAAATAGACTCTCCCCACTCCCTATTCCTGCACAACCAAATGACAGAATAGACTTGCATTAACAATTGATATGAGGACAGTGGAATTTGTCATAGAAATAAGCTGAGGATGGCTTCCCTCCCTTCCCTGGCCCAAATTCTCATTCTGTTTCTATGCTGCTTCCTTCTTCCCAATTGCGAACCACTGAATTAACTGCACCCCCTATCATACAGAATAAAATGAAAACAAAAATAAAAACAGAAAAATAAACAAAAAATAATGACCAAAAAAACAGTAAATTTTGATTTATAAAACATGCATTCGTTTTCATATTTGGAATGGATTTTAGAGATTATTCAGCCCAATACTCTAATTTTATAGATAAAGGAACTGAGATGTAAAAAAACCAGAATCATCTGAACCCAAAGGAATTTATGATCATAATTTAATTATTTACCATCAATGTATTTTCTGTTTGTATTGCTATATTTTATGAATGACTCTTGAAATTCAGACTTGTAAAGAAATATCAAAATTACGTTCAGCCTATGTTTAGTCTAATATATATATATATACTTCAGATCCAACACGTATAAAGCCATATTAGTTGCACTATTTGGATTGAATTATTTGAGCGTTAGCTTTTTCCCCTCAGATTCCACAGCCATATGCTGAAGGGTAAGTGAGACACACGTGGGGAAAGCCCGTACCTAACTTATTTCAGCACACCTGCCTGGTTCCTTCTACTTTTATGCCTTGTATTCCTGCTGACTACAATTTCACTAATCCTCTGACCTCATGAAGACTGCCAGGGGCTGGCATGCGTGAGCAGTGTGAAATCATACGTGCCATATTGTTTAGCATCTGCTCCTAACTCCCCATGAAGTTTTCTCTGCAAACAGCATAGGGCTGTCAGCTTCAATCAGCTCGGTAGTGAACTCCACTTGGATGCATTTACTTTCTTCCAGGATTGCTCTTTACATGATCATACCTACATATGAGGCACTTGAATAAGTAGAGAGATTTTATATCAATACGTCCATATTACCGAAAGATAAATTCCCAAGTTTTGTGCCTTAATACCTCTACGGGTGTCTCACGAGATCTGAATATTAAGTGTATCTTTGGAGATAAATAGCACAGTTATAACAAGCACTGTATGTCTATAATTTTCCTTGGAAAGATTTACTGGAGACTGATAAACTCTTTTGACTCTAACTCCTCAAGCATGCTCTTAGTCTTATCTGCACTGTAGATCATAATAAAATGTAAATATATTAGTGCCCCTTTGCAGAAACAGATTTCTAAACTATGTAATGCACACGCAAATTGGATCTACTTGGGGTTTCTATCAGGAATGATAATTAAAGAAACAATATTTTTTTAAATTAGGAATTCACAGTGGTGTATCATAGACAATGTCTGATATTGGGCTTTCAACACATAAACACATTTAAATATTTAAGCTTTCTTAATCTGCCAAATGCTTAATCTGAAAGATACTAAATAACCATCTCCACTTTTCTCATATATAAAAAATTCATTTGTATATTGTAGTACTGCAGCTAATCATCTGAACTCTCATAAAAATTACATATCTATTATTAAGCGGTCTAAGGGGAAAAATAATTATGAAGATAAAACAAAATGTATTTTATTTGCCTAAAATAGAGTAATATACTTTCTTCCTTTAATCATCCTCCAAATATCAATAATCTGCTATACATTATTTGGTGTATAATTAATGGCCTGCTTGTAGATCATTTATTAAATAAATGTTAATTCTACTATTTCTAATTTAAAGCTTCATTTATTCTTGTTTTTGTCAAGAAAATTCTTAGATGATTCTGTTTTGCCAAGTTTTTATTTATTAATTATTTCAGTAGACTTGATGAAAATATTTTATAAGCATCTCAGCCTTCACATTCAGAGCATTCTTTAATTCCTGGCATTTAACAGAACTCATTGAAAGGTACCAAATGAGCCAAATATAGAAGTGCTCTTGTGACTTCTTTGAAGGTGCAGTGAGGTTGGCATGCAACTCTTCTACTGTATGATTCACCACTGAATATTCTGAAGCTCCACAGGTTAAACTATTTTTTAACAAGAATGATTTTTAGCAGTCCTTGGAGATGTAACAGTTATCAGGAAAATTCACTTACGTGGAAAAGTCCATTCCTTAATCATAAAGGATAAGTGAGGTTCTACTACATGTGACTAGAGATTTAACAATACTGGAACTCTAGAGGCTCCTAAGAATACAAAATTCCTGAAACAACCCTAATAGAGAGAAAGAAGAAACAAAACAGGGTCTAGGATAATGAGGAGGAAACTGACATACTTCAGTGGATGAATTCTCCTCTCTTTCTTCAATCACCACCCTTCCAAGCTCAAATATTCTCTTCTTCCCTACTGGTTATTTATTTTCCTACTCACAGTCTAACCATACCTCAAATTCCTAAACACCATAATTTATGGCTAATAGACTGTAATATCATTAATACAATTAACACTATCATATGTGAAGGGGCAAAAGGTTAAGTAAACTCAGCAAGCATTTGGATCACTGAGGAAGAATCTACTATGTCCTACACAGCCGGCTTAGTTAAGTAACACCCCAGGACTAAAATTTCAAATATGAAAACTAGATTTACAACAGAGCTAATTTTATCATACAAATAAATACAGAAGTAATTTTTAAAAATAGTTTCGTAATAGAAAATAGTTTGCTCTAGAAAATAGTATACATTATAAATATTACCAGTTATTTTTATTACGTTTTAGAGAACATTTTGAAAATACGGTGAAACACCTGAATGATGTTCTATGAAGACTCAGGAGACCTATGTATACCTAGGTGTCTTCCTACAATAAAACTGCAGTATTTTCTCCTCACAAATTTTGCATTAACCACATTCAAAAACAAATCAAAAACCTTTAAAGACCAGTTGGAATCCATTTTTTCTTAAAACTCTTAAAGTATTTAATTGAATTAGACATAAGCTTACAGTTCATTGTTAATTCAGGTTAGCCAATAAAGTTGTCTTTTATTTCGATGCCAACTGAATAATGTGGAGGAAAAGCATAATTAGATTTCAAATATCCACCACATGATGTTGTTATTGTTAGCTGCTCTCAAGTTGACTTGGACTCATGGCGACCCCATGTGTGCAGAGTAGAACTGCCCCACAGGGTCTTTAAGGCTGTGACCTTTCAGAAGCTGATTGACAGGCATGTCTTTCCAGATGCCTCTGGGTGGGTTTGAACCACCAATCTTTTGCTAGTAGTCATATCCTTAACCGTTTGTGCCACGCAGAGACTATCCCTCATATAGAAAGTAGATAATTTTGACGGGAATAGATCAGATATTACTTTAAAGAGACTCACAATGACATAATTTTGAATCTCTAAATGTGAAACTTGAAGGAATACAGAGAGCAAAGGGATTCCAATGTAGGGATCAGCCAGATTCAGTTCAGGAGTCTTAAATGTACTATTGTGTTGATAGACATAATATTCTTCTGGGAAGAAAGACCTGGCAATCTATTTCCAAGAAAAGAAAAAGCCAGTGAATAACAACAGAACGTTAGCCGACACAGTGCTGGAAGATGAACCCCTCAGTTGGAAGGCACTCAGAATACAACTGGGGATGAACTGCCTCCTCCAAGCAGAGTCGATCTTAATGACACTGATGGAAAAAGCCTTCAGCACCCTCATCTGCTGGTGAGTAAGACTCAAAATGAGAAATAACAGCTGAGAACATTCATCAGTATTTGGAACGTGGAATGTACAAGGTATGAATCCAGGGTAACTGGAAGTTGTCATGTGATCAGGAAAGACCAATAGCTAGAAAGGAACACTATGTTTAATAAAGTAGAGGGTCAGCGAAAATAAAGGAACCCTCAATGAGACAGACTGACACAGTACCCACAATAATGGACTCAAACATACCAATTATAATGAATAGGATACAGGACCAGGCAACATTTCGTCCTGTTAGACATAAGGTCGTCATGAGTCAGAGCTGACACGATGGTAACCAACCAAAACAATTAAAAAAAGGTGCCTCCTTGCTGAATAATTATTAAATTACTTATAATAGGTTTCAGAAAAGTTCCAGGAGAATTTCTGTGTAAGATATGGCTAAATGACCCACAGTTTTCATTCTCTCAGTAACTGAATGCCATTGAAAGGACTGTCTGTCAGCTGAACACCTGAAAACAAGAACAAGAGCAAATACAAAGCAGAAAAGGCAGTTAAGGAATAAGACAACCTGGACCATTTAAGCTGGGCTGGAGGAACACAGTTTATTGGGTCAAGGGCAGCACCCAACAATGCACAGGCACTACAGCAAGAAATCCAAACATCCCCAGACTGAGTGCTTCTTGCTATCAATACTAATTTTTGCAGAGTCTTCAGTTCAATATTCAACTTACAGAGAGGTTCAGCCTCAATACCCAGACTTACCTAACTATATCTCTATTCTTTTCCTTGTTTATTTTTTTTTTATTTACAGTGCATAAAATTAGGTATTTGCAAGTTTCCTTAAATGGTAGTGTTCTTTGCAAAGGTTCGTCCTAAACAATTTCCATACATGTGGTTGGAGGATGTTATAAATCTCACAGGATTTAGGCGGAGAATGTGGAGCGTTTCAGGATAGAGTTGTAGGGAAGATTCTGTCTCTCGTTTATTGCTCCGAGGCCCTTTCTTCTTTGTCCTTTGTTTATTGGCTTTCTTTTTTAATATCCCATTTTGCAACAAAACACTGAACTCTGAGGCTTTGCTCATTGCTTTTCTGCTCACTGGAATTACAAAAAAAAAACTACACGTTTAGAGATGGGAAAGAAGAGTATGGGGAGGGTGAAAGAGTATGAACAAGAGACTCATTCATTCATTCATTCATTCATTCAACACATTTATTCAAACCCTCACTATCAACAGTCTAAATGAAATCATTTTGGAAATGGCAATTTGAGTCTACTCTCACTAATTATTAAAAGTAAATTTTCTATGTTTTATCCACTGATAGAGAACAGAATATTTATTTACATTGAAGAAGGAATGAAACCCCTGTAATCACACAGGAAAAAGATGTACAAACACCCATTAAAGGCAAAATGCCATCCCATCTTTACTATAAACGTGTGTGAATACATAATTTTTCACAAATTATCTGCATATAATAGCTGAAAACTTCTAGTCATTTGCTACTTATTATAAATTCATGTATTCAGATTAATATCCTATATTTTTGCCAATTTTTAACTTTTTAAATCGATTTTATTACAATAATTTTATAACCATTTGTCAAGATTTGCTTTTGCTGGGCTTACTCTTCAGATAGCCCAATCCAATATTAAGCTAAGGAGCACAAAACACCAATTGAAAACACAAGGATATAAACCATTAAAATTCATGATTACACAAACAGCAAATCATTTTTATAGCACAAGACATAAACACCTATCATAACATCGTTTTGATTTGATTTGGGAGTTGTCAAACATTTGATTTAATCACTACTGATTGTGAAACAAGAATACTCTGATATTGATTGAACTAAACAGAAAATAACTGTAAAGTGATTACTGATTTCTTTAGGAGTCTAAGCTTAACAACATTACACCAGTTAAAATAATTCTGTTCTGCTGCTATTTTCTGAAAATGCAAAAAAGCCAATTGTTAAACTGGAGGAAAAAAAATTCTAATAGACGTAATGAGAATAATAGCTTTTGGACAGTCTTCGGTAACCAGGCAGTGAGTCTGAGACCAGTCAGTTCATATATGTAATGATAAAAATATCCCTTAGTCCCACGTGGACAGAAAAACTGGAACAGCCATTGCAAAAAAGCTCCAGTATAAGTCTATAACAAATCATAAAAAATTAGAGTCCAGGCCATTATGCAACAAAACATTTGCTCAATGTCAGACATATAAGAAATGCTTCAATAGCCAAGAAGTAATCAAACTGCAGAAAGCTCCTTCACAATCTCATAGGAAAAAATAACACTCAAAGTGAAAAAAAAAAAAAAAACTTTAATAGTTTCCCAGTGCCCCAGAATATACTCAGAGCTATTGAGGTAAACCAAAAAAACCAAACCTATTGCCATCGAGTTGATTCTGACTCATAGTGACCCTATAGGACAGAGTAGAACTGCCCCATAGGGTTTCCAAGGAGTGGCTGGTGGATTTGACCTGCTGACCTTTTGGTTAGCAGCCTTAGCTCTTAACCCCTGCACCGCTATTTAGGGAAAACAAAAATAAAAACAGATGTACCTGGCAACACTGACAGCTACTAATTAATTGTCCTGCTAAGTAATAGCTTTTCCACGAGTGTTGGTTCCAACAATCTCTGGAATGTAACAAAGCTTTTGTGAGAATTAGAAAATGCTAATGGAGTTCTAAACACATTATTTGTTGAATCTGAACCCATATTCTGTATTAATACTTTCCGTCTTGGAAGTCAGCATAATGTGTACAAGGAAAGGTCATGGAAGCTCCATAGACACATCCAAACTCCCTGAGGGACTGAATTGCTGGGCAGAGGGCTGTGGCGACCACGGCCTCTGGGAACATCTAGCTCAATTGGCATAACACTCTTTATAAAGAAAATGTTCTACTTTCTACCTTGGTGAGTAGTGTCTGGGATCTTAAAAGCCTGTGAGCAGCCATCTAAGATACTCCACTGGTCTCACCCCTTCGGGAGCAAGGGAGAATGAAGAAAACAAGAAACAAAGGGAAGATGAGTCCAAAGGAGTAATGGACCACAACTACCACGGCCTCCACCAGACTGAGTCCAGTACAGCTAGATGGTGCCCGGCTACCACCACTGACAGGGATCACAATAGAGGGCCCCGGACAGCGCTGAAGAAAAATGTAGAACAAAATTCTAACTCACAAAAAAAAGACCAGACTTACTGGCCTGGCAGAGACTGCAGAAACCCCGAGAGTATGATCCCCGTCCACCCTTTTAGCTCAGTAATGAAGTCACTCCCGAGGTTCACCCTTCAGCCAAAGATTAGGCAGCCCCATAAAACAAAACGAGACTAATGGGGCACAACAGTCCAGGGACAAGGACTAGAAGGCAGGAGGGGACAGGAAAGCTGGTAATAGGGAATCCACGTTTGAGAATGGACAGTGTTGACATGTCAAGGGGTTGTTAACCATTATCATAAAACAATATGTGTACTAACTGTTTAAAGAGAAACTATGTGTTCTATAAACCTTCATCTAAAGTACAACAACAAAAAAAATACTTTCGCTCTTTCAATTGACTGATTATTTCCTGCCAGGCATTGCATCATGAATTATGGCATATTGTGTTTTGTGGATTGTAAGTCACACAGGGACAAATAGTAGGGATCATTGCAACATTATAAAGCAAATTTAAAGAAAGCTAATGACATATAGAAAAAAAGTTGCCATGGAATTGATTCCGACTCATGGCAACCCCATATGTGTCAGAGTAGAATTGTGCTCCATAGGGTTTTCAGTGTCTCATTTTTTGGAAGTAGATTGCCAAGCCTTTCTTTTGAGACGCCTCCGGGTGGATTCAAACATTCAACCTTTCAGTTAGCAGTCGATCAAGCTAACTGTTTGCCCTACCCAGGGATTCAATGACAGAGAAACAAACAAACAAACAAAAAGGACACATGACAAAAATACTTAGCACTATGGGATAACTTCGTTTTTGCTCTTACTACACTGTACTAGCATCTCTGATCATTGGGCCAACTCTCATATTCTTCTCACGGGTGGGGATCAGTCTTATTAACTTTAGTATTCTTTTGACCTAAACTGTTATCTAATATATAACAGACTTGCAATAAACATTTTTGAAAAAAATGAACAATTGTATAACTGATTTAATGAAGAAAATTAGAGATGTTGCCATATTACTCTTTGGAGGATCAGCTGTATCTCAATAGTTTTTGCTTTTGTTTCTGTACCCCAGAATTGACTCTTATTTTAATTGAATGTATTTTTTAGATTGAGGAGTGTTTGTGTGTGTGTGTGGACCTACGTACATACACTTTATCTCAGCTTAATGTGCAAAAACAATGTTTCAAAATGCAAGGCACGGTCATTTCATGGGGAAAAAAAGACATTATTTCAAATATAAAAGGCTCTAACATTTTCATTGTATTTAAAGAATATCATTGACTCAATATTTTATTACATCTCAATCTGTTATTGCTCTTTACGGATGTTCTCTGTGATGGTATATGTGAGCAATATCAATTTATAAATTATGTGTTTTTTTTTAATTACTGAGAAAGGGGTTATTGGGAAGAAATGTTCAATGATGCAAATGTTAAAAAATCTCTATATTTCTTTTGAATTATAAAAATCTTAACAAAAAATACAACAACATTTTAAAACTACATTAATAAATAAATATGTTTATCTTCCATATAATATGTAATAGTATCTGGATATTAGTTTTATACATACATGTATGTGTATTATTTGTGTTTATGTCTATGCTTTGGAAGCATACAAACCACCTTCGGAAAATTCTTTGACACTTCATTTATGACTAAGGAGGCATTAACTACAACCTACAATAATAATAAAAAAAATCAGAAGTGCATAAAGCTTAAATAATTAAGTTGTCAGCAAGGCAATTCGTTTTCCATACCCTTCATGAAGAAAGATTGATAATGTAGATTAGTTATATATGCACAAACACACTTACACAGACATATTAAAGGCAGAAGATATTTGAGCTTACCAGCAAAGAGATGTATATTCTCAACAGGTTCTGTTGCTAAAATAACAATAAGTGGCTTTAGAAAGAGGTGACAGTAGCTAAGAAAATGTTAATTAATAAAACATGTAAGAACATGGTCCTATTTTTCTGGCAGTATTTTTAGAACCAGAGACTATTAAAGACATCAAGTTTAACACTTGGTTTCATGGTGTGAAGAAATGGGTAGCAATATTGTGACCCAGACTTCTTCATTGCAGGGAAGCCCTTTGGGGGTTGAATACTCATTGCTGCTCTCTTATGCATTTGCCCTTTGTCATTTAATGAGGCTGGTATTATTATCATCTCAATTTACATAGTAGGAAACTTAGATTCAGAGAGGTTCAGTATGCATTAGAGCTTAGACATATCAAGACCAGTTGGTGAACTCAGGGCATCTGATTCCAAAGCCTATGCCGTTAACCAGTATGCAGTGCTGCTTCACAAAATTGTCTAAGCCTATGAAATTTATGAGTAACCAGATTGAATATATTACCTTGTCTACAATAAGTCTGGGTCGATGAGAAAGTACTGTGGCCTGCTATGGAAAAAACCAAAACCTCAATGTTGTGGAGTCAATTCCAACTCATAGTGACCCTGTAGGACAGAGTAGAACCGCCCCATAGGGTTTCCAAAGGGCGCCTGGTGGATTTGAACTACCAACCTTTTGGTGAACAGCCCAAGCTCTTAACCACTGTGCCACCAGGGTTTCCTGCTATGGAAAGGCAGAAGGTATTTGAGTTTACCATCAAAGAGATTTCTATTCTCAGCAGGTTCTATTGCTAAAACAATAATAATAAGTGGCTTTAGCAAGAGGTAAGAGTATCTGAGAAAATGTTAATTAATAAAATATGTAAGAACAAAGTTCTATTTTTCTGACAGTATTTTTAGAACCAAAAGAAACAAAGCAAACCAAAGCAAATCCGTTGCTATCTAATCAATTCCGACTCATTGCGATGCTACAGGACAAAGTAGAACTGCCCCATATGTAGGGTTTCCAAGGAGCAGCTGGTGAATTTGAATTGCCGAACTTTTTGGTTAGCAGCTGAGGTTTTAATCACTTCGTCACACTATTAAAGATACCTAGTTTAACACTTCTTTTTATTGGGTGGAGGAATGGGTAGCAATTTTCTGACCCTGAACTCACAGAGAAGAAAGCCCAGAGGTAAACTTCAGCATTACCAATCCAAGCACCATCCGTGGAGTATTAGCCTTGGCCAGTGGAAATTTCAGGCAATTTCATTTCAAGGACCTTAAACCCTGAATTCATTTTATTCTCTTTGTGATCCTACAGTCATCATATAAATTTTTTAGTATGATTTGGCATTCCATGTACATGTCTACTGGGACAAACAGCTGTAGACATTGAGTCTTCTGGTACCCCAGATAGTCACATTTCTTACCCATTAATGGGTTTGTATTCTGAGTTTAAGCATCAGGGTCATAAGATAGTGAATATAAGTTTAATATTGAGCACTGGATCGCTCTAGATGTGATAATAAAATCCAAATTCTGAGCTTGCAGGCTCAAGGCCATAGCTTGGACTAAGGTAAATTCATGAAAGTAACAAATACTATTTTGTGTGATCACTTGGAAGGCATACAATATATTTTTTACCCCAGACATTTGCAAAACACACACACACACACATACACACACAGTATATCAACCTTACAACGTGTATGAGTTTTTTTTTTCCCTTGTAAATTTTCCATATTAGTAATCCACAAAGTCCAGTACCTCGACACCTAGGCTAAAAATCAACGATAATAATCCAATGTATGCTCGCAGGTAACGTCCCAGTACTACAAGCCATATAGCTCTGCTACTGATGATTATGATGTCTGTCAAAGCCTCTTATCTAGTGATCTTACTTCAAAATATATAATAGATAAGCTGTCACATTTAGCTGGAAAAATCAGATTTCTCAGTTAAAAAGAGGCTTTGTACTGCTTTCGTGTTTGTCAACATTTTCTACAATTTGCCAACAAGGCCTATGTGAAAGCAACTATAATCACTTCTGCTGTTGTTATGAAGAAGCATCTGACAAATGCTCCTCATTGTCCATTGGCTTGGTTCATTCTCAGGACCGAAGTTAGTAAGTGCTGAGCATTACGTTTAGGATCGGGGGAGTTGGTTTTCTTACCAAACAGAAAAAAGAAGCCTCTGAATTAAAACTGAACAAGACCCATTTAAATTACCTTAAGAAGCAGAAACATATACCAAAGTTGCCTTCATAATTTTAGGGTTTTTCTTTGTAAATCTTTCTATTTCTAATTCCAATCAATCCTAGGCACTGCGGTATTGAAGTGTGTTATAATGAGAAAAGTTATGCATATAAATCGCCTGTTCAGTTAAATATAGCCTTTACTAATTACCTCCACGGTCTTTTTTTTTTTACCTTTAGCTCATGTTTTCCACACTGAGAGATTCTGATTACGTGGCTCCTCATTAGTTACATGGGTTCTGCATCAAATTTGGACCACTTGCATATTCAAAGTTTGGTTGATTTAATTCACTGTATAAACTCTGTAACTCAACTCAATATATCCATAAAACTATAAACCTAGTAAAATTTCTTGATGTATAGGGCAAATATTGGATTTTCAATTTGTAAAAAAGAACATGCATAAGAAATAATTAAAGTCTTCAAAGTTAAACACTGAAAAAATTTTCCACTTACCTAATTTGAAACCGTGTGTGTTTTCTGTCAACAAATTTAAAAGCACCTCTTTTTTCTCCAGCCTGTAAGCAGCCCTTAAACCCGCTGCTGTCGAGTTGATTCTGACTCCTACAAACACTGTAGACATTTAATGGTGCGAGGGACCAGCGATGAGCCGAACTATTCCACAGTTTACAGACCTTTTCTGTAGAAAGGGGAGTGTAGCAATACTCTTCCTAGGCTTCCAAAGAGTACTGGTAATTTTTTTAAAATAATTAATCAGAAATTGGGTTACTCCCTCTTTTTTTAGGGCAATATTTTCACACATCACTCACATTAATAAACGTTTTCAACTCATTTGATCACTTAGGCAGACAGAAGCTCATATACCATTTTGTAAACTGATCTCTTACTGATTTATTAAATATAAATTATGTCATTTCTGTTTTATGTGAACAATTTTTTTTTTGTTTTGGTTGGTTTTTGAATTTCAGAGATAACCATTGTTCTGCACAAAGTATGTATCCTGGACATTACTTACAGTTTGAAAGTTGGAAAAAAAGAAAAGGAGCATAGCAGTAATGTTTCCTAAAGACATGACAATGAATAGCTTTTTGGAGCTACATACAAGGCATAGTTTCTATAAATACATTTTTGCAAATGAAAATTTAACATATGTATTAGGATAATTGAAAGAATAAAAACAATGGACAAATAGTGAATTGACAGTGTAAGGTGCATGCGTGCGTGCGTGCGTGTGTGCCTGTTTGAGCAAGCAGGCCAGTGATGTGAGGGACTGGGGAGAAAGAGAAAGAGAGTTTGAAAGGTAGGAAGTGCTTTGTGAAAGAGAAGAACACTACAGAATGAGTGAAGACTAAGAATGTGGCAGCTGGTTCAGGACAACCTCACCTAAGGACTAATCGTTCAAATATTCTGGCTATGGGATGAGGGAAGCAGAACAAGCAACTCAAATTGCCAAATTTAACTTGCCTACAGCCCATCCCAAGAATATTTTTTAAAAAGTGTTTCAGGGACCAAACTATAGATATTAAAATGTAGGTATGAAAAAAATATATTTTTTACATTCCACGTTGTTGTTAGTTCCCGTTGAGTTAGACTCACGGCAACCCCAGAGCTGATGTAAACTTCGCCATAAATCTCAAATTCTACTGATGGCGTGGAGGAGACCGAGGAGGGTGAATAACCTAAAATTTTCAATTAATCTTTGTATTCCAGCTTAAATCGTCTCATATGCCATCAGGACAATATTAAGCCAATTCATAGTTCAGTTCTATATCAAAGCTATTTATTATGATGGTGTCTGGGTTCAAGGGCAGGTTAAGTGGCCATATAGAGTTCAGGATAGAGGGTCTGATATGCATATGTGGATCCTTTTATTGTCTTTTGGATCCTTTCTGGCCCACCATGGTTATGGCCATGTTCCTGCCTGGCTTCTGGATGCCCTACTGGCATCAGATGCAGTAGTTGACTCCTGGTGAATTTAGTGGGTTATTATTTTGACGTACAACAGGCGGTATAATTGCTCCTGCTGCTGTTGGGGACCCATGAAGGCTGTCACAGATCTTCTGGGTCTCCATCAGAATGTGCCATCTGCCTCCTGGCTACGGATGTCCACTCCGAGGTTCGCCCAGGGCTTAGATTTCCAACAGCAGTCCCATTGACTCTCACCTTAACTCGTATTCTGCTGTGAGTATGCACAAACTTCTACATTTCTTCACCATCACACTGTCAGTGAGGAAGACTAGAACACTATCCTCATATCTCTATGCCTAAAGAAGCCTGATTACATTTCCATTCTGGCTGTTCATAGGCAAGTTTCTCTCTTCTATTTCCAAGTTAGGGCTGAGAGGCTGAATGAACAAATGGACAACGGCCACATGGTATACCGAAATAGAACTGTGACCACAGCTTGCAGCACCAACCCCAGGAAGTCTAAAAATGCTACCTAAACCTACCAGTCCAGGAAGCCAAACAACTGTCCCTGTAACAATGGGTACAAAATGGCCAGGACTTGATTAAAAACTGTCAAGCTCCTTTAATTGTTGTTCTCACTTCCAGGTGGGGGCTCACCAGGGAAAGCCAAATATGCTCCCGTAGCCAATCACCTAAGATGCCCCACCTCTAGGTATCCTGCCTTTTCCCCCATTATAAAGCTTTCCCTCTCTCCTGCCTGCCTGTGAGTCTTGGCTAAAAGGCAAGTGATGGTGGCTGACTCCCTCGCTATAGCGAACTCTGAGTAAATGGCCTTTGTTCTTATCTGGGTATTCTTTGTCTATTCTCACAACACAATTAAGGAAGTAGGTTGAGGATTCTATTAAATCCAGTTGGTATTTGAGACACACAACTGTAAAAGCTGTCATCCTCTCTTTCCATTAACAAGGACAGTTGTAGAAGCTTTTGCAGTCTTTTGATGTATGTGTTTTTATTGTCATTGTTTTGGGTTGTTATTACGTATTCTTTATTTGCTATTTTTCATGAACAATATTTTAGAAAATCTGGAGCAAGCAGTCATTGTCAGGTCTCCGTGGGAAGGCCATTTTCTCCACTTCAGCATCAAAATAGCCAATGACTTTGCTCTTATCACCCTTGTTTACAAAGGGAGAAAATGAAACTGATGTTAGAGTTTAAATATTTTGTCCAAATTCATTCGGCTAGAAAGGGAAGACACCAGTGACTGAACCAAAGTTTAAGTCCGAAAACCCATAACACTACACTGGCCAGCTTTGCTTTAACCTGTCTGTTCAGCTTCCTAGATTTGACCTCTCATCACAATTGTTCTAGATTTGATTAAAAATAAAATTATATTAGTATTGCAGATAACTTTCATTTCTTGCTTCCAATCCTATTCTTAGTTTTATTAGACACTGGCTGATCTCAGACTTGCTAAATGCAGACTGCTCTAAGAACTTGTTCAAATATTCTGTCTAATCTTTTATTTGATTATTAAAATTGTGATACATTATAATTGCAGCCTGGACATTTCTTAGTTATTCTCTATGTCTCTGTTGACTTCTTAAAATATATTTTACCCTAGAAGGGGTGAAATCCTAGAAGGGGTAAAAATAAAGACTAGAACATAATGTTGGAAAACCTAATTAAAAAGAGCTAGCTCACATACAAGCTACAGTTGATTGAAAAGTATGGTGTGTAATGAGACCAAATCAACATCTCTAGCTGCCCATGATGCTGTGGTCACTTACCGTAAGTTTTTTTAGGGCATTTTTCATTTCATAATAGATATTTATTGACAGAATGTGAGGAATTGCAGAACATACTTAGCCATCTTAGCTAAGAACATACTGAGCTAAAATGCAAAGTCCATTATAATTCAGAATAATTATACACATATAATTTATGTGTTTCTGTATTTAGTTACTTCCTAAATTCACAATAGAAATGGAAGCTCAAAATGCAGTATGTATCTGTGTTTGCTAATATTTCCCAACACATCTTTTTGAGTAATCTCTGATATAATTAGACCTACTCCTCATTTATCCACTGTATCACTATCTAACATTTCACATTTACAATAATAGTAAAAAACTACTACCCGCCTATTTTGCACATTAACAACTTACGTCTGGCAGTAATGAACACCTAAGTGTGAAGCAAGAGTAGTGCTGGCTGTGATGGTTAAGGCTATGTGTCAGCTTGGCTGGGCCATAATTCTCAGTGGTTTGGCAGTTATGTAATGATATAATTAGCAGTTGTGTAATTATGCAATTTGGCAGTTATATAATGATGTGGTCATCCTCCATTCTGTGATCTGATGTGGTCATCCTCCATTTTCACATAACACCAATCTTCACATAACAACTTCGTATTTGGTATCTAACCATGTCAATAAATGAGGAATGGGTGTATTTTCAAAACGTTGGCCCTGTTATCACACCACTGTGTATTTCTTATTCCCCTTCTGTTGACTCATGTCTGAGATGTAACTTTGCTTCTTCCCCATAGCCTCTACACATATTGTACCACACTATCTAAGCCTGGAACTGTGGTGAGACACAGAACTGTAAACTGAGGCTATACATATTTAAGTCTTTAACAAAGACACCTTTTTTTCATCTCTGAAAGGCAAGAGTAATCAAGTTTAAGCTACAAACTTTCAGGTCTGATCTGGCCTAAGAGAATTATGGCTTAAAAACATATTTCAGCCACAGACGACTTGATGAGAAAACTGCCAGCAAATTTAATCTCAGGAAAGATGGGCTTTTACAGCTACAACTGACCACTTGGAACCTGAGTTCTTCAGATTATAAATTTCATTTTAAATTAACTAAGACTGATTTTATTTTTGAAATCAACTTTAAGAAAGATTAGTAAGATATTGGAAACGTCATAGAAAGAGAAAGTCACAGTCATTTGTGTTAAGCGCCAAGTTGAAATAAATAAGAACAAATGGGGGCTATTTATTCATTCAAATAAAGGGTAACAACGACCATCACTTGTGTTTAAAGAGACTCAGAGTCAGGCTGAAGAGCAGAAAAGCTTTATTATAACAAAAAGGGAAGGCCTTCAGGAATGCTCTAATTGGATGCTGTTGGAATGGGGTTGCTGGAGTTAGGCTAATCAGAATCTAACCATTTTATGAGATTGATCTGAGTTTTTCTGGTTGGTCCCGAGTTGAAAATGGGGAAGAAAACAGAGGAGCTGTCAGTTATTGACCAAGTCCTGACCTTTCTGGGTCAATTTTGCAGAAGGTGTCGGTCAAAGTTCTATTGTCATAGATGGTCTGACAACAGCCCATTATATTTAGTGTCTCGACTGGAAAATTCTAGGTAGTTTTATATGTCAATTAAGAGGCTAGAAACACCTGTCAATTTCAGACCCTATGTAATCTTAATCCCGGTATCCTATAGAATGAAGTTTAATTTATAAAAAAAAATAAAGTTTATCACCTGTAACAACATTTAACCATTAGCAAATGGAAGATGGCGAGGTAGGCTCTTTAACATTATCAACTATCCACAAAACATGAATGAATGAATGAATGAACAAATCAATAACATTTTCAGTGAATGACAAACGAGCCATAGGAAGAGAGAATCCTGTGTCTGAGTTCAAATTCTGGCTCCAACACTTACTTGCTGTGTGACTTTGTGCAAGTTAATTTACCCTCTAAGTAGGAATAATAATAGTTAATGATTCATTGGGTTGTTAAGAGAATGAAGTAACGTGATTATTTTACAGTTATCAGGATTATATATATTAGTATTTAATGCTGTTTACTCAATTACTACAATGAAGTAATTCCCTCATTATGGTTTCCACTATGTAAGAGACTGTCCTGGGAACTTGTTGAATAAAAGATATGATCCTGACCATCTATGATATAACATGATTACAACCATCTATGATATTACATATAACATTATGTACAAACAGATTGACTGTTGCTACCATTAACAAAATCAAAACCTGTCTTCAAGAAAGTTAAAATTATTTACGTATAAATTTTCACTGCTTAATAGAATAGATACATTTATACTAGCATACGTTTTCTCAGATTGTCCTTACCTGGCAAAAAGGATTTATTTTCATCTCTAATGACATTTATATTCAGAGTCTCCAAATTCTATATTAGGCATAAATAGGTAAATACTGAAAAGTATTTTAATATTACAGATCTAAGTAAATATTTTTACATTAACCTAATTATTTTTCACAGTATATAACTGCCACGACAATTTGATATATCTATTACTGATCCTATGAACAAGGCAAACAAGACATATTCTCTTTTATGTTGCTAACCAAGTGAACTGTATCTCTCAGCAATTAGGATTTGAGAAATCTTATTCTTTATATTTATAAATAGGGAATGTTGTATTCTTGTTAGCAAAGATAAAAATATCATTCAAGTACCCAATTTCAAGGAGGAGATTATTGTGAATGGAATTAAATCCTTAGCTTAATCATTGAAATGGAAATAATAAATTCCAAGTCAGGTACCTCAGATACTTTCCCAGAATATTTCTGTGGGAAGTGTGATTGGTTATATATTGATAACACTGTGAAGAAGTCTCAATAATGAAGCTATAAATTGATGGCACAAAGAATAAAAGGATGTCATTGAATATTTGATTTTTTAGTTTCTTTATATTTTCAACCTTAATTTAATTTGAACTCTAAGAAGTATGCTAGTGTTACTTTTATCTTAAATGCTACTAATAAACTGCAATCTTTTAGTTAATTGCACAAGTTTTATTTTAGAATAGTAAGCCTGTCAAATAATTTTTAATGTAGATTTTTCAAAGATAATTTTGAAAAATAATTCAATGGAATGGCTAGTATAGATTCATGAAATCATATATTATGATAGTTGATTATTAATATTTAATACCAAAGAGTTCTCTTCACATAGTATTATTTCAATTCATTCTAGATGAATTTTCGCACACTGCTTTTCAATAGATTTATTTTTTGCTATACTCTATTTATTAAATTAATGAATTCATAGATAAGAATGTATTAAAATGCAGATGCCTTTTTTTAACATAAAAAGAATTATATGAAGCTAGAGGCACCAGATAGTAAATCTCTTTGAAAATATTAATCATAAATTCAAAATAACAATGGATCCTTCCCTTTCTAATTCCACTAATGTCATAGAGATGTTTTAAAAATCTCTCAAGCTGTCTTTACATTCCAAACTTACCTGACCTAATAGTATCAGCACACTCAGCTTTATCTGAGGGCTAATTTCTATTCAGGTTCTGATCTACATAGAAAAAGCAAAAGAACTCAGGAGAGAGTTAAGGAACCTAGAGTTTAGAATACAGACAGGATAAAATGCCCCTTCTCCTCGCCCTCCACAAGCACAAGCACTGGCCAATTAATTCCTGTGTTTCATTTGCAAGACTAAGAAAGAACAAAAGGTCAAGAAAGGTCTTGATTGCTGAAACTGTTAAATTCTGCTTGGCATTTCAGAATTTAGACACAGGTCGCCATTAGAAACACAGAGGATTGCCTGGAATATTTAATTGCCTAATAAAATGAGAGGGTTTTGTTGTTTTTTGCTATTCCTGTCATTTATGTGTTTGCGCATTTAAGGGAGTGTGTCTGTGAGCACACACGTCTTGAGTATTATCATGAGGCCTCCAGCATTGTGGTAGAGTTCAAGGATAGATGTTCTGCAATTCCTGTCTTTCTACTCAAAACACCAAAAGCATTGGTGATCACATGATCATACTGAATACCAAAGACCCAAACCAAACCTATAGCCGACGAGTCGATTGCGACTCATAGTGACCCTACAGGACAGAGTAGAACTGCCCCATAGGGTTTCCAAGGAGCAGCTAGTGGATTCCAACTGCTGACCTTTTAGTTAGCAGCCAAGCTCTTAACCACTACACCACCAGGGCTCCTATACTGAATACTAATGGTTAATATATCATGGGAAATCCTCTGAAGAAATGGGGAAGGAATTATTGATGTAAATTCTATATTGCTAATTTCTATACTTGTTGCTATGGTTTATGAAATAAAATACTAAGGCAACGTGGGTTTGATGCAGTTTACTGTTAGAAAAGTAACTAAATTATATGACTTCTTCATGAATTGTAACTCGTTAACATTGAATTGATTATGACTCATAGTGACCCTGTAGGACAGAGTAGAACTAGCCCCTAGCATTTCCAAAGCTGTACTCTTTATGGAAGCAGATTTCCAGGTCCTTTCTCCTGCAGAACATCTGGTGGGTCGGCAGCCTAATGCTTAACCACACACCACCAGGGTGCAATGGTTAGAGCACTCACCTGCAAACTGAAAGGTAGGAGATTTGAAACCATCAGCTGTTCTGCAGGAGAAAAGATTTGGCCATCTGCCACCATAAAGGGTTAGAAAAGTCTTAGAAACTCTATGGGGCAGTCCTACTCTGTCCTATAAGGTCACTATGAGTTGGGATCAATTCGAAAGCAACAGGTTCATGAATCTAGAGCTAAAGGAATGATCAGAAACATCACTTAATATTGTACCAGCAAGATAATGCAATGGACTCCAAATATGAGTACCAATTGCCCTTGGTAGAAAAATGCTATGACAGCCATTGATTTTTTTTTTCAATTTTCACAAGAACAAAAGTGCAAAATGAGTATCTGGATATTAGCTTTAGACAAAAAAGAACTAATCTGGGTCACAAATTAATTTCTCTCAATAACCAAACTGTTTACAAAATTAGGGCCATATTAGTAAAGTTTATTATTATAGCTTTTCTCAAACTAGACTCCTCTACATGGAGATGCTTATAACTCAGCTTGAATTAAAGTGATAGAAAAGAATTCTTTTTTTTTTTAATTGTTGTAATTTAAATGAAGTTTACATTTCAAGTTAGTCTCCCATACAAAAATTTATACATACATTGTTATGTGACCCTAACTGCTCTCCACATACTGTGACAGCACGCTCCTCCTTTCCACCTCTGACTCCCCATGTCCATTCAACCAGCTCCTAACCCTCTCTGCCTTCCCATCTCACCTCTGGACAGAAGCTGCGCATTTAGTCTCTTGTATCTACTTGAGCTAAGAGGCACACTCCTCAC
>NW_004444035.1:7841000-7846809 GCF_000243295.1 Trichechus manatus latirostris | reverse complement strand
TTGACCTAGATGTCCCCTGAAAGCATGGTGCCCAGATCCCTACCCCTGATACTCTGTCCCTCAAAGTGTTTGATTGTATTTAGGAAACTTCATAGCTTTGGCTTAGTCCAGTTGTGCCGACTTCGCTTGTAGTGTGTGCTGTCCTTCCCTTCTCAAATACTTGTCTACCAAAAGCAATAGAAAAGAATTCTTAAAAAGTATTTTCAGACAACATAAATGAAAATGCAATTCATCATGATGTATAACTTTTTCATGATGATTTAAGTAATACACCAATTTCTAAAATGTCAATGTTCACAATACAGAGAATGTTCGAAATGTATTTTCTTTAACTGAAGAATAAAGAATAGAGTATAAACAAGGCATTTACACTCTCTATAGCCCCCCCAGGAATAATACAAAGGGTTGCATTTCATTGGTTAGAACAACATTCATGCCCCTGGAATAACTGGGGATTCATAATTTACTGAACAAATCAAGGGAACATAGTTATTCTTTCCTGCAGATGTGATGGAGCAAGCTATTTTGTATTGAGTGTTCTCCAAAGACAAGGCCAGAGCTACGTTGTGTAGGAATTTGGTTTTGGCTGATTTGTATATTGATGAAATGTGGGAAGGCATCAGCAGTCTTTGCCTCCAATCTCGGTATCTCTCCATTTTGGGACACTTAAGAATAAGAGGCCATATGAGTACAGAACTACACAAGAACTACAGGATTAACAGTAAGAAATCTCATAGACCCATGAAGGTAATGATCCTCAGGAAGGTTTCTTACCCACAATCATAATAAAGAGACCACAGGAATTTATTTTTTAAAGGGAGACTACACCAACAAATATGATTAGTCAATGAATAATCTGGTATTGTTCACTTATCTTGCTTAAGATAAGACTATAATTAAAAATTATTTCAGTGTAATAGTGTGCATTTAGATACTTACTATTTTAAACATGAACTTTATAAAGAACTGGATGCATACTGTTTTGTCAATTGGACTTACAAAGACAGATGTTCATGAAAAACAGATTGAATTTCAAGTAGGAATCCAGATTGGGTAGAATCCATCAGAAAAGTAAACGGAAGACATTGTCCTCTAGTGGTTAAGGTAGAATGACAAAAGTTTTAGTATTTTATGAGATCTATACTTTTATTTTCTGTTTAAGTAAAAGTAAAGACGTCCAGAACAAAACTATCAAATTGAATGATGCTGTCAGTTGAGAATGCAATGCCCTGTTTTAGAATGTTCATGTATCTATCACAGGAGGTGCAGGAATCAGACCTGATTAGTCAGAGGGAGAGGCAGGTCCTTTCATTGTTCAGCTACCAAAATAAATAAATACATAACCAGAAAGTCAAGTTTGACTTCTTCCCACCCAATAGGAAAGTAGAGGTCAATATTTCTTGGTCTAATATTCAATGGCTCATAACTAGAAAGTTAGATTTCCAAATGGTTTCTTTCCAGGTCAGTAAGATTTTTCTGATGTGCTTAATAATATTTTTAGTGGACAGACATCAGAACAAAAATGTGTTGCTGATCTAGGATCAGGTGTGTCTCTTGTAAAACATGGATTGTTCCCATTTTAGTAGTTTTGAAAATCTCATTTCAACTCAAAGGATAGAGTTTGTTGGCTTTGAAAATCAAATACTTATTTCCTCATTCTTTTATGTAAAACAGAACTAAAAGAGAGTAACGTGGATTTTTAATTGGCATAGTACTATTTTTTAAGGATTCATTAAGTATTGTTTCAAAAGGTTTGTAAAGTATTGAGATATTCACTGATTATCCATTTTTTGTACGTTCATTAAAGAAAACAATCAAAGCCATTTTATATCAATCAGAGTGTAGTGATATTTTCGGAGTTCCAAAGATAAACAGTTTAGATTTTTTTTCTATTTTTAAAAATAACATTTTTCACTAATTATAAAATGTATGCTCATTGAATAAAATTACTAAAAACTAAAAGAAGAAAATAGAAAATAAACTTATAAGAGATCGATTAAAGCTAATCACTTTAATATTTTGCTTTCTACTTAATATTTTTTTCTATGCAATACTTCATAGAGACTTGAGATAACATAGTATATGTTATTTTCAATCTGTCTTTTTTTATTGATGCTGTACTAAAAACAGTAATTTTTTAAAAACTTAATTTTAATGGTCAATATAGACATATAAATGGATCATTACATATTAACTGTTCCTTATGTTTAGATATTTACGTTATTCATAGAAACATGACATGTACTTTTTTGGACATAATATTTTCCCCACATTTCTGATAATTTCTTTAGGATACATACCTGACCTGTCAGTTACTCTATTAACACAGTCTTTTTGTGCTGTCACTTGTAATACTCCTTTAGAGTATTTGGGGAGCCTAATGGTGCAGCGGTTAAGAGCTTGGCGGCTAACCAAAAGGTCGGTAGTTCAAATCCACCACCCGCTCCTCGGAAAACCTATGGATAGTTCTACTCTGTCCTATAGGGTCACTATGTGTCGGAATTGACTCAAGGGCAACGGGTTTGTTTGTTTTTGGTGGCACAACGGTTAACTGCTTGGCTGCTAACTGGAAGGTCAGTAGTTCCAAGCCACTGGCTGTTCCATAGGAGAAAGATGTAGCAGCTGCTTCCATAAAGATTACAGCCTTGGAAACCCTATGGGGCAGTTCTACTCTGTCCTATATTACTGTGAGTTGGAATCTACTCAAAGCAATGGATTTAGAGTATTCATTTTTAGTTGGTGGGATATACAAACAAGTATGTTATATATTTGTATCTAAACATGAATTTGTGCTCACATATGTATATACATATATATACACATATATTTAAGGTAGACATATTTAAGTATGGATCATTTGTGTAATTAAAGCTAGTACTAAAGGAAAATGAATCAATGTATTTGCTAATTTGGTAAGTCTGAAAATGGTATTTAAACTTTGTTTAAATTCTTAAGAATGCTAGTGAAGTGGAATTCATCCCATAAATCTTACTACACTTGAGACTTTCTTTAGAAATAGAAGGCCAATAGAATGGAGCAGACGCGATGGCGTACTAGTTCTGACATTACGCTCTTAGAGACCCTGAAGCCTTCTGGGCACTTCCCTGCAAACCTGTCATACTTCCAACCTGCTGAAGAATGGCTAGAATCCTGGAGGACTAAAGGTGTGTGGCCCAGTCACCTGAACCAAGCGTCAGGTGACTGCCAAATACGTGAACGAGGCCATTTTAAACCAGCCTGCCCCAAGATGACCCTACAGCTGACTGCAGATCCAAAAGGAGGCTCTGCGGCAATCAGCTGAGCCTAGACATGCCTCGGCAACCTACGGACGCATGAGTTAACCAAGGGTCTATTGTTTTAAGCTGCTGGGTTTTGTGATTGCTATACAACATTTTGTGGCAACAGATGATGAGTACAGGGTACCTGTTGAAAGAGCCTGTCAGTATATAAGAACTTAATCACTCCTTTATTTTATTAGAAGGTTGAAACAGCACCCACATAAAACAGCACTTCTTACCGGTATGAAAGCAAAAGTTATAGAAACCATCATAATTCTGTAGTTTTACTATACATTAACATGGAATTTATAGCAGTGGTCATGATTTTGAAGACAAAAATATACCAACAGAATATAAATTAATGTTAACGGAGACATTAAATTAGTAACTGCACCCCATTTCAAAACTAAGCGGAAAATATTCAATTTTGCGCACTGATAAATATGTATAAAGACTTATATGAGAATTTATTAAATCACTGTCAAATAGTAAAATATGACCCATGTAGAAGAAATTGTGTTTTGGCTCAACCAACTTGCAAATGGTATCAACAGGAGAATAATTCTAAGTAGGTGGAGCAAAATGGCGCTGCTGTGTTAGAAAAACAAGGATTCAAATATTAACTCAGCCTCTTATTAACTATGTGAAGTTGGGCAAGGTTTTCTTATTTTATAAATAGAAATAATAATCCATTTCTCATTGTTGTTGCTGTTACTTGTGGTCCAGTCAGCCCTCAGCTCATGTCAACCCCATGCACATTATTGGACGGCTGCGCTCCACCGGATTTACACAGGCTGACTTTTCAGAAGTATACTGCCAGGCGTTGCTTCCTAGGCTGCATTAGTCTGGAAGCTCCACTGAAACCTGTTCAGCATCATAGCAACACACGTGCCTCCACTGAAAAATGGGTGAAGCTATGCATGAGGTGCATTGGCTGGGAATCAAACCTGAGTCATTGTGTAAGACCAAGTATACAAAGCCCCTAGAATACTGCTTCATGAATTCTTGTTCCCTTTTCCCTTTTTATTAACACTAATCTTCTAGGTGTTTCTACAAGTACTTAGATATTCCCGAACTTTAAATAAATTATAAAAGCTGATTAAAGCTGAGTAGTATGTTTGTTTGTTTTTTGCTGCTCACTAACTGGTTGACAGCAAGGCTTTTAGAAAAATATAAAGTCAATATTTCTTTTAAGTCATCAATCAGGAATGAAGGCTATCAGAACAAAACAAGCAAGATTAATTGAAAAATAGAATTCAATTCGTAAAGCTGCAATTTACCATGGGCTAGATTAAAATGTATATTATAGGGCAGATATACTATTTTATAAATGTCATTTAAGCAATGTTTACTGCTTTTAAGATTGCATATTTTGGACACAGCTTATAACACTAACGCACATTGAAAATAAATACTTGATCAGTAATTCACACACACACTCACACCCATATGTAGGTCACACATCTATTTGTTTTATACTCTTACTTCCCTTATCTGAAAAAAAACTAACATCATGAGATAAACCTAATATGTTTACATGAAGAATTTTAACAAATGCCCTGATGCTTCTGCAGTTTACTTAAAGTCAAACCCGAGGTCAAGAAAGAATAATAGGGGATATCAAAGCTAATTAATATTTTGTTTTTTACTTAATATCTTTTTCTATGCAATATTTTAAAATTTCTTCAGCACAGGAAAATGTAAAATTTAGAATGTCAAAAATATGTGAATTGAAGGAAAACAGGTATGTACTTCTATGATGGCACTATTCAGTTACAAAATTAACAAGACAAGTCGGATACAAGCTGACCCTTTTTGCAGATGTGTTATGGCCCAACATCCACATTTTCGGGAAGGAAGTGGCTGGGTACCCAACAGCTTCAACCATCAGCTGATGTAATTAGCTTACAACCTAGGGTAATTATTTGCAACATAGTTTTAATGGTGACTTTTCAGAAATGTTTAAAAATGTTTGGGGTTAGAAATAAAACTGCAAGTTAAATCTGTTTATAATTAGTAGTACTAATATTTATTTGCAGCAGTACATCCACAGAGAACTGCCAGAAATTCAAGCCAGATTCAGAAGAGGACGTGGAACCAGGGATATCCTTGCTGTTGTCAGATGGATCATAGCTGAAAGCAGTGAATACCAGGAAGATGTTTACATGTAATTTATTGACTATGCAAAGGCATTCGACTGTGTGGGTCATAACAAATTATTAATAACACTGAGAAGAATGGAAATTCCAGAACACTTAATTGTGCTCATGAGGAACCTGTACATAGACAAAGAGGCAGTCGTTCAAACAGAATGAGGGGATACTGCGTGGTTTAAACTCAGTAAGGGTGTGGGTCAGGCTTGTATCCTTTCACCATACTTATTCAATCTGTATGCTGAGCAAATAATCCGAGACGCTGGACTATATGAAGAACAGGGCATCAGGATTGGAGGAAGACTCATTAACAGCCTGCGATATGCAGACGACACAACCTTGCTTGCTGGAAGTGAAGAGGACTTGAAGCACTTACTG
>NW_004444035.1:7838668-7839555 GCF_000243295.1 Trichechus manatus latirostris | reverse complement strand
GACTAAATTTTTCTTTGTAAAGTCAAGGAAAGAAAATGTACTTCGGTGCTAGAACTAAGCATGAAAGATTCCATCTGAGAGGGACAATTTGTCAGAAAATTATGAGGAGCTGCAAACAGAGGGTAATAATGGAAACAGTCTTGCAACATTAACTGTATCATTCACTCTCATTAGTTCTGTAATAAATCTGCACACCTCTCACTGAGGGGCGGTGCTGGCCGGGTGGTTCTCTAGTAGCCCCCACTGCCAGCCTTCACCCACAGAGCTCTAACCCGCGGCAGGAGGCAGGCCCCTCCGCGGCAGGGGGCGAGCGCCATGATGCTTGTGCTGGGGCATGAGTTGGGGAACTAGAAATGGCAGCCCAGAAAGTTGGACAATGATCCTCAATCATCATCAGAGTGGTCTCTTCTCACGGGCAATTAGGTACTCCTCAGCCATACTACAGCCTAACAGGTGCAAAGACTAGACTGGAATCACAGGACTAAAACAGCCTTTCTGAAAATCGTTATCTCCTTTACAAAGGAGCCATTAATAAGTGCCATTGCTCTATCAAGAGATTAAACCTAATGCCAAATCTACCCTCCTCAAAAGACTGGAGTCCTGGTGGCACAGTAGTTAAGTGATACAGCTGTTAACCAAAAGGTTGGCAGTTGGAATCCACGAGCTGCTCCTTGGAAACTCCATGGGGCGGTTCTGTTCTGTCCTATAGAGTCACTATGGTTGGAATCGACACCATGGCAACAGGATTTGTTTTTTTGGTTCTGTCTTCCTCAAAAGAGTAGTCATACTTGGAATTTACAGAGGAGTTTTCCAAGTTTGAATTACTCACTGACTAGGAGGGAATAAGGTCCCTGGGTAATACATATGATTTGCAATCAACTACTAAC
>NW_004444035.1:7835253-7836355 GCF_000243295.1 Trichechus manatus latirostris | reverse complement strand
TATGGGACAGTTCTACTCTGAGTTGGTAACTATGAGTTGGAATTGACTCAACAGCAATGGGTTTGTTTGTTTTCTTTTGTCTTCAAGTTGTTTCTGACTAAGTGACTCTCTAGGACCAGGCAGAACTGCCCTGTAGGGTTTCCAAAGCTATAATCTTTATGGAAGCTGACTGCCACATTTTTCTCCCTGAAGGAGACTGGTAGGTTGTAAGAACTGACCTTTAGTTAGCTGATGGACACTTACCCACTGTGCCAACAGAGCTCCTTATATTATAATTCATCCATCCATCCCACTGCTGTTGAGTGGATTCTGACTCATAGTGACCCTATAGGACAGAACAGAACTGCCCCATTGGGTTTCCAAAGCTGTAATCTTTCCAGAAACAGACTGCCACATCTCTCTCCCAGAGATTAGAATTAGTGGGGCTTACTTTGTGTGTGTTTTATTATTTGTTTTTTAATCAAAGTAAATTTAGAAAATCACAAATGTCTTACACGTGATACAAGCCCACAAAGTTGGGTTATCAAATTTCTCTAGAAAGTCTTAGTACTGCATTGATTTCAGCTGTAAAATGCAGAGGTGTTGGGGGTGCCATGTGTGATTGTGGCAGGCAGAGCAGGCTCCTACTGCAGAAAATGCCTTCCCAGAAGGGCCTGAGAGTCAGGAAGCTCAGTTATTTTCTCTCTCTCCTAAAGGCCATATTACTTTTTTCCAGAGGAATCATAAATAGTGCTGGCACAGAGGATTTAGCTGGTTGGTGGTAATTACCAGTAATTGCTGGCCAACTGTGCCTTTTAATTACTAAAGGATCTTGCCTCAAGAAGAGGAGGTAGGATAGCATAGAAAGGAGTTATTTTAAATAAAATCCAAAATTTTTGAGTGAAAGAGAAGAGATTGGGATTTTACTCTAGCTATTACTGTGGGAGTCACAGTTAGTAACTGAAACTTGAAAGGACTATACATTTATCAAAAAAAAAATTATTTTACCTAAGAGCTTTGGGATTATGGAAAAAAGTGTGCTATGTTTGTCTTGCTATTAGGGAAAGCTGGTCACCCTGTCTGAAAGATGTGAAAGGAAATAAGGAATGTCTTCTGTTAATGG
>NW_004444035.1:7832229-7834106 GCF_000243295.1 Trichechus manatus latirostris | reverse complement strand
AAAAAAAAAAAAACTGAGATCAAGGATACACATATGGGAACATTTTGTGGTCTTAATAAATTAATTTTATAAATCAGATTGAAAGAATGGGACAATTATCTCATGTTTGAAGTTATATACAAGGAAACTGCAACAAGATATGAGGATATTTAATCACAGTAGAAACTGTCCAATGATTTAATGGGATGGTTTGCCCATCATCCAAAGAAAAGGTATTCGTAGACACTGAGTGACCAAATAAAGGGAATGTTGGACAGCGAGCTGCAGCAATACATGGATGGTTGAATTAAAAATTTCCCAGTTTATTTTTAATACTGAAAGGCTGTGCTGATCATTCCTTCTTCTCATGAGATTCCTTTCACCAACATTGACCCCACTGATCGTACAAGCCTCTGAGAATTTATTTTTCCCTGCAGCTGGGTATTTTTGATTTCTCAGTAACAATATTCATAACTTCGCTGCCTTCTTGCTTAATAAATACTCTATTCTTTCTCTTGCTGGTTAATTAACATGTCTAATGGAATTATGTTGCAGCTGGGGCCACCAAATTCTACTTGATGCCCTTGTGATTACAATAACTATTTTATTATTGCATCAATTTTCAAATATACTAAATCTACTTGGAATGAACACTTGATCCCAGAAAAGAACACTGCCTCAGTAGAATGTCTGGATTTGACAGACCTGCTAGACTAGTCCATTTATACTGAACATAAAGATATTATGCCAAACAAACAAATAAGCAAAAGTCATGTAACTGTGTTTTACTGATCTCAGGAGAATGAAGTTTCAAATTCTCCATCTTCAACTTCTTCTTTCATTTATTTACCAACTCTCTCAGCCAGGAAATTAGGGTTTCTATCTATCCTAAATCTTTCACCCTCTTATATAAACTCATTTCCTCTCCACAAAATGAGAAACAGAAGTTAATAAGGTCGTATCAACCGCACCGATCATGTACAATGCTGGTCATAACGATGGACTCCAACAAGTATCATAAGACAGGTTGCCAGCTACTCTTGCTGTGCTGAAAACACAGTATTTTCATAATAAAAACACGCCCTGGCTCAAATAAAAGATGTTATCAGCCACATATTTCCATGTATTGGATGGCAACAGTTATATGAAAGTGAAATACTTTTTGTACAGATCAATAATACTCGACAAACTATTTTCACATCATTTTTTGCTTCTTACTACAGTGTGGCACTGGTTTTTGGTATTTGCTGAACAGATGATACGATAGTAATGTACCAGTGAAAACATGAAATTGATTTTTTTAACTGCTGTAATGTAAGATGATTATAAATTATTTCACACCTTTCAAGTTTACAACTTTATCTTAACGTGAATTTTTCAGGACTGCTAAAATCTGCAACTATTTAATTGATTCTGAATTTCTCTGAACAATTCAATTATGAATTACCGCATTGAGATAGAATGTGTTATATGACAATGATGATCTTGATATAATAATTACAACTTCATCTTTGCATTTACTTCAGCTTACGCGTTAATAGTTTGCATGGCTGAGGGAAGCAAGATCTTCCTCTCAGATTTTAAAAAAAGGTAAAACTGTGATTTAAAATAAAAATACATGCCACAACTGAAGCAAAAATTAAAGATCATGACTCCTATAGAAACAAATCCTTTTTATTATCCCCAGGACTATGGTAGCATTCCCATTTTAGCCGGCCGAGGTTCAAATTAGACAGCTGCCTGGGTGACAGAAACCCTGAGGCCTATGAGAATCCTGAGCACAAAGGTGATTGTTTCAGTTATTTCCCTTGAATGACTTATCCAGCCTTGAACTCAGCATGGGGCAATGGCCTTGGGTGTGTGATGCATGCGGTCATGTAATTATGCATTTAAGTATA
>NW_004444035.1:7829568-7830956 GCF_000243295.1 Trichechus manatus latirostris | reverse complement strand
TTTTTTCCAGATAAGCCATGCCTATAGGTTTATTGTACACATTCAGTAAGCTGAAGCAATATTCAACAATCAAGATTCTTCATAATGACAAACCAAGAATTACATAATCAAATGCAGCTATCAGTTTATTGATTTTCATTAAAGAATTATTTAATTTCAGATTTTTCTTCTATTTTCTGGGTTTGTGCTCTGACAGGCTGATAACAGACACTTGGCCCATGCAGTCTGAGAGAACTCCCAGGGTTTAACCTCACCCATGTAGTCTGTTACATAAAAAAGCAGATCTAGAGGTAAATGCTCTACATATTTTGTTTCAAAGTCATCTCTGGTTTGTAACATTAAATTGATGTGAAATATCATCTTTAAAAACAGATTTTATCCCTTAGATTCCCAGGTATAACAAGCAAGAATTTATGCTTATTGGTTAAATGTTTTCTAATCTTCTAATGAATTGATAGGCTATGCCCTCTCATGACCTAAATTTCCCACACTCAAATGGCATGGAGTAATATCGTATATGTGTCATGACCGAACATACTGAATGTATACTTAAAATGATCATCCTTGGAATTTAAAGACATGTACTTAAGTAAAAATTAAGGCGAATAACTTTCAATTAAAATAATAGAAACAACAGAGCTGGATTGTCTTTGAACCAAAAGCAGTAGGTTAAAATCATGGTGGTACTTACCACAGTGAAATTCATAACTTTCAATATCCATATTGTCATGGCTAAGTTAACTATCATGGTAACCAACAGCAGAAGGACAAAGAAGTATAAGCACCTCTTTCGCCATCCATAAATTCCCACTGGGTAAAGCTGTGCATTCTCAGCCCTTGGCAGGTTATTCTGCTGTGTTGCTAGTATGTATTGTTCACGTGTCATCTGGAAAAAAAAGAAAAGAAAAAAGAAAAGAAAAAAAAATAAAAGGAAAGAAAAGAAAACAAACATTCAAAAATAAAACCAATGTTGTTGTTTTTAATCCTAAGACATAATAACAGTTATGGGTATATACAGAGTGTTCAATTTATTATTGCTGTGTAATAAAATGTTACAAAAACTCTCGAGTCATTATCATCAAAGTTGCTTATTAGACTTGTTTAATTGATTATTATATTGACAAGATATGTATTATTTACAGTCAGGTTTGACCAATCCTAACTTTTTCTCAGAAAGCTCCAAAGACTGTCAGCTCTACTTCTAGTTATCTATAGCCCTACAATTCTACCCACATCTAAGATACTTAGCATAGATTTACCTGCTCTTTGGGATAGACAGACATCAACTGTATCACAAGCACTTTCTGTACCTCCCTCAAAATATGCAGGATAAAAGTAGCTCAGTTTAAATGTTTAAAAATGTTTCAATCAAAAAGTCAGTATATTTG
>NW_004444035.1:7825324-7826708 GCF_000243295.1 Trichechus manatus latirostris | reverse complement strand
TAATATAAATTATGTAAAATAAAAGTACTAAGTTGTAGTGTTCATTGATGAGATCCTACTCTAAATAATGCTGAACCACATATTAAAAATTTCCAAAAATAATTTTAATTTCTTATTTGACTTTTTCTCCACTTTTGTTTTAATTTTACAACTGTAACTCAAAACCACGATAATGCAGTGCTAAATATCATTTGCCATTATTTCTGTTTGAAGCATATTACAGTTCATTTAATTAAAAAAGTTATGTATGTTAAATCATAACTTTAAATAAATTCTAAGATCAAGTAATATTAAATGAACAGTAGCAAATTTCTTCACAATATTAAGAATTACTTCTTTGTTTATTATCATTACTATTGTTTAAATTAGTATTTAACATTTCCTTAAAACTAACCCTAAGACTTTAGCTCTTAATTAGATTTCTGTACGGTAGAGAGCTGTATAACCTATTACCAATCGTATAGTTAACTGTTATAACAGATGACAACATGCCAAGGAAATTCTGTGCAGACTTTATAGTTCTGACAGTGGCAGTGATTACCAAGTAAAGAATTTAAGAACAGCGTAGAAGAAACTGTTGTTTTTAGGTGCCCTTGAGTTGGCTCCAACTCATAATGAATTGGTGTTACATACAGCAGAACAAAATGTTGCCCAGTCCTGTGCCATTCGCACGATTGTAGGTATGAGTGGGTCCACTGTTGCAGCTACTGTGTCAATCCATCTTGTTCACGGTCTTTCTGACTTGTTCAGGGTCTTTTTGCTGACTTTCCACTTTACCAAGCATGATATCGTTCTCCAGGGATTGGGGCTTCCTGAGAGCTTGTCCAGAGTAAGCAAGATGAAGTCTCATTATCCCCTCTTCTAAGGAGCATTCTGGCTGTACTTCCTTCAAGACAGATTTGTTAGTTCTTCTGGCAGTTTATGGTATAGTCAATATTCTTTGCCAATCCCATAATTGAAATGTGTCGGTTCTTCTTCCATCTTCCTTTTTTATTGTCCAGCTTTTCCATGCATATGTTGTTATTGTTGTAGTATGCCATTGAGTCAATATGGACTCATAGCAACCCCATATGACAGAGTGAAACTGCCTCATAGGGTTTTCTAGACTGTAATCTTTATGGGAGCAGATCACCAAGTCTTTTCTTTTGCAGAGCTGCTGGTGTGTTTTAACCGCCGACCTTTCTGTTAGCAGCCGAGCACTTAACCACTGTGCCACCAAGCTACTGAAAATACCATGGTTTGGATCAGGTACACCTTAGTCATCAAAGTAACATCTTTGCTTTTTAAGATTTAAAGAGGTCTTTGGAGCGATATGCCTAATACAATACGTTGTTTGATTTCCGACTGTTTCTCCTACGGGCATTAATTATTGATCCAAGTAAAA
>NW_004444035.1:7822281-7823750 GCF_000243295.1 Trichechus manatus latirostris | reverse complement strand
CAATTCTTTTGTCTTGCAAGGTTGTGCAACCACTCCTTGCTACTCAAAATAACTAAGACTCTCCTCATTTTAGCTTCTCAATTCTATCTCATATAGTTCACATCTACAAAGCATTCATTAGAATCAAACAATCCAGTCTTTCTTAGTGAAGACCATGGGCGTCTTCAGCCTCCAGTCCTTGGGTTGAGAGGTTATCAGCACTGCCTACATTAATGTAAAGTACTTCACTTTACCCCCACTGACTAAGGCAATTCAGAGAAGGGCTGGTTTAAGTGTGGCCATTGCTCTTTTCTCTAGGAAAAAAGGCACTTAAAAAGAGTGTGAATACAATTTCCAACAGGATGCTTTGAAGTTAAATCAAAGATGCATAGGCAAATAGAATTAAACCTTGTGAACTGTAATGAAACCCTGTAAATTTTTCACAATTTACTCTAAAGGTATGGAATTCAGAAAGAGCTACTTTGTTCAGGAAATTTAATAACATAGCATAAAAGATTAGAAGAAAATAACTTAATCTGGAATGGCCGAAATATGACTCATCACTAACAACCTAGCCCTAAGGAAATCCGGAAGATCAACTGAGCAAGACAGCATGGGAAAAAAATTAACTCAAGTAACAGAGATCGTTAGCTACTTACTCCCTTGCCTCCCAAAAGGGAACCACAGTCCAAAGTACTAAGGCCAAGGGGGTGTACCTAATTATTCCAACCCAGCTGTCACTGTTATTTGAGTATTTTTATATAAGTGCTTAGGAGCCCTGGTGGTGCAGTGGTTAAGCGCTTGGCTGCTAACTGAAAGGTCGGCAGTCCAAATCCACCAGGCGCTCCTTGGAAACCCTGTGGGGCAGTTCTACTCTGTCCTATAGGGTCGCTATGAGTCGGAACCTACGCTACAGCGGTGGGTATATAAGTGCTTCGTGTAGGGAATGACGGTTGGGACTCTAGGCAGAAGTGAATCTTTATTCAGAAAATACGTATTTAGTGCCAACTATGTGCCGCTAGAGTTAAAGAATGCCACACTCATGGGCTCCACAGTTTACGTGGAGAAAACACAACAAAAAGTAGAAGAAAAAATAAGCAATATATCAAATAGTAATCAGCTCTGAAGACAATAAATACAACAACATAACAGGTACTTCAAGTAGGCACTATTATATCAGACAGTGATAGATGTATGAAGGTATATAACGGGAGGACTACTTTGAAAATGCTAGAAATGTCTTTCAAGGAAATGACACCTAAGTTGAGATCAAAATGATAGAAGAAAAACCAAAACCAAACCAAACCCGTTGCCATTGAGTCGATTCCAACTCCTCTAATAATAGACATAAAAGTGGCATTTAAGAACTTGAAGGTGTAAATGGCGTGAGCTAAATAGAAAATGGAAAATGAGGAAGTGGAGACAATTTTTGAGTTACAAAGAAGAGCAAAGAAATGGAATTTCAGGGGAGAGTGGTCTGTCATGAGAGT
>NW_004444035.1:7820017-7821351 GCF_000243295.1 Trichechus manatus latirostris | reverse complement strand
CAGGCTAAGACAAACTGGGAAAAAAGGTCTGGCAGTTGATTTCTGAAAATGAGCCAGTGAAAACACGATGGGTCAGAACCAAATGTTGTCCGATACAGTGCTGGAATGAGCATCCTAGATTGGAAGGCACTCAGATACACAGTGGCAACAATGAAGGACTTGGACATACCAACAACAGCAAAGGTGGTAGAGGAGCAGGCAATGCCTTGTTCTGTTGGACATGGGGTCACCATGAGCTGGAGCCGACTCAATGGCAATCAACAATAACAATACTGTGAGACTGTGGGAACAAGTGAAGGAAGATTACAATGTATAAAGTAATTATTCTAAATTGTTGCTGGACATATTAAGTGTAAAAATAGGACCTATCTATGGAATGCAAGGGAGACATTTTGTTTGAAAGACTGACTATATAACCCTGCCAAACTGTATGCCACATGTTTGTGCCCTTGTGATCTTAATAGGGAGGAATTTAGGCCACTTGAAAATGGCAGTAAGAACTGTGAAATTTTGAAGTGAGTTCTGGGACATAGCTTTTTAAATCTTAGAGTTTCACCAAGAATAGAAAAAGGTCCCTCAAGAGTTGCACAAAAGCTTCAAGAAATTAGAAAGTAAAGTTCGAGTATAGGCATTGAGAACCTGTTATCTGTAGTCCAGATTTTACCACTAAATTGCCAATCTTATCATAAAGCTGGAAAAAAAAAATACATATATATAAACAAAAAAACCATAGTGATTCTGGCTCATAGCGACCCTATATATATTAGTCTAGAAAATCAATAATTTTTATCTTTCTTTGTAAGTTATATGATTGATATAGTTTTCTTTTTTTTTTTTTTAGATATTACCTTAAAAAGAATAATACTAATCATATGAACACTAGATAAAATACCGAGACTGGAAAAGAACAGCAATTTATTTGTTTACTTCACTCACTAATTTGATACCTTAAAATTAAAATATAAATTGAGTATCTAATTCTCCGACCTATGTCCCTGTTATGAGAAATATGAATAAAAAGAGAAGCATGTGTCTCCTGGACAGCAAGCTAGGTAATTTGGGAATTGATTTTAATTTCTGATTACAGAGTTAGAATTTGGCCCACCAAAGTAGCAATACGCAACATCCTTGTGACCCTAAACATTTAATGTTGTTTCCCAACACCCTTGACTTCCTCTTTGGGAATAGCTTATACTCTAGGAGAAGTGGTAAATCATGTTGGTGTCACTGTTCATTAAACATTGATCATGTTAGATTTAACAGTACAACCTTCTGTTATTTGTTCAGATAAGAAATGGAACACTATAGACTCAATGCAGTTCCAGATTTACATG
>NW_004444035.1:7805443-7817811 GCF_000243295.1 Trichechus manatus latirostris | reverse complement strand
AAATAAAGCTGGGTAGTCATCATGAAGTGGGGCCAGTGGGGACAGATCGTTCCACCAGAGTTCAGAAGATGTCTCCTGAGACCTACCCATGACCCATCCTCCGACTCAGTCCCTATTGGATCTTCCGTAGGAACCACACAGGAGACCATGGTCCATGAGAAGAGCTGAATGCTTTGTCCATCATTAGTCATAATAACTCTGTTCATGAACACATGGATCATGGGTGTGCCCTGCCTTTCCACTAGAGATGGAAAAAGGAAAAGGGTGAATTCCACTTTCTCTTTTTCTTTAACATGCCACGAATCAGCCTCCTTGCAGTGTTGGTTTAAGAAGACTAAGTAAGAATAACTGGTTGTTCTTGTTAACTAAGGAGTCATCTGGAAGACGTATACACTACACTCCTTTCTATTGTTTTGTTGTTCCTTGTCTTAGCTCAAAACAAGACTATAAACTCCTTCACTTATAATTATTTTATGATCACCCTCCTGCCATACCCAGAGCTAGGCACACTGTGAATGACAAACAGGCTTTAATAACCACTTTTATCGAATGACTGCTCAGTGCTAGGTGTTTCACTGGTGGCTTTATTGTTAAATTCAACTGAAATGGAATCCATTTGAATTTAACTCAGGAAAAGGGAAACTTGGGGAATCACGATAGTGCCATTCAGTACATTACTGGATTATTTAATTAATGCAGTAATTAATTATTGAATTAAGTCCTTGGATAACAACTGAATGTTGGTATCCATGGATGTTGTTATCCGTGGACTTAATTAAATAATTTAATAAATATTTGTATGTACAAAGCATACGATTCAGGCAATTGGAGATATATTTAGGGAGCTATGATAGACATGCCATTATTTCGTCTCATTCATGAATTGGAAAAACTGTTTTATATCCTTTATTTTACTTGATGATATCTCGGGGAAAGTATTGGAGGCTTTTTGAGATGATGATCCTCAAAAGTATGCTTCTGATTCTAAGCTCAAATCTAAGCCCCAGTTCTGAATCTATAGCACCGTTAATTAGGAGGTTTCTGAGTCACATTAAGCCTAATAAAGAAAAGCAACCTATTTATTCATCTTGGTCTCCCCCATTCTATTGATAGTAACACAATATGTTAAGTCTCTGGCTCAAAATCTAAGACTTTTGTTGATGCTTAGATCCTATATCTCTTGTTTTTTGGCACATAGCACTATCATCCTTTATTTCTCATATTTTTCACATGTATCTGATGTATTAGTTGAGAGAAGCTTGAGAAGTTGAGAAGGAGCTAAATAACACAGGGAAGGATAATAACAGCACTGTGTGTTGCAGTTTAGATGCAGTAGGTGAAGGCCTCACTGGGAACATAAACTTCGAGTAAAGACCAAAGTGATGTGAGGAAGGCACACTGCATCCATCTGTGGAAAGAGCATTCTAGTTAGAGAAGAAAGACTTTGACTCTCATGTTCTGGGTCTAGCAGAAGGCCATTGAGGCTGGAGCACAGATGGCAATATAATATTATCTACATATAGGAAAAAAACAAGTTGCCGTCAAGTCGATTCTGACTCATGGCAACCCCATGTGTGTCAGAGTAGACTGTGCTTCGTAGAGTTTTCAATGACTGATTTTTCAAAAGTAGCTTGTCAGGCCTTTCTTTTGAGGTGCTGCTGGGTGGACTCAAGCCCCCAACCTTTCGATTAGCAGCAAAGCACTTAACTTTTTGCACCACCCAGGGATATATATATATATATACACATAAACTAAAATCCAGTTGTTTGTAGACAGAAAATAAATAAAAATATGTAACTTGAACAACCTTAGAGGCTATATTATAGAATGAAATTTTAGTGCCTATCTATCTTTTGGAGGCCTGGTGGCACAGTGGTTAAGAGCTAGGCTGCTAACCAAAATGCCAGCAGTTCGAATCCATCAGCCACTCTTGGAAACCCTATGGGGCAGTTCTACTCTGTCCTATAGGGTTGTTATGACTCGGAATTGACTCGACAGCAACTGGTATTTCTTTTTTAATCTATTAACTATTTCCATGGGCTTTTAAAGAGCTTAATTTTGTTTTTATTTAGCAGTTCGGGAATTGAAAAGAATTTTTAATATGTTAATATATTTAAAATGGATAGAAGTGACAAGAAGTTACAAAATAAAAATGCTTTCTCATGCAAACACAAAATAATTTTACAGAGATCAAAGAGAAGAAACTTATTTAAATACTTGCCATACTCAGTGAGATTGATCATTACATTCACGGGTATAAAAGAAAATAGTCTGATTATTTATTGTGTTAATTTTGCTGTAAGCAAAGCAGAAAATCATTGCCAGTTGGGCAGGAAATGAGCTGGCTCTGCAGAGCTTCCTGTGGAATTCCCATCTGACCCAAGCCCCATTGCTTGTCCATGTGGTAGTCAAAGAACTTCCTTCAGAGCTTAGCAAAGAGACTTGAATCTAGATTCTCTCAATGCATAAACACCTTATTTTTCACCCAATACTGTATCATCTGATTGCACCTTATAAATAATTGCTTCTTATAAAATTATTTATCTTAGAAAAATGCATTCCCTTCAAGGATCCAAAGAACTATATTCTTGCCAGTTGAGTTGATTCCGACTCATGGTAACTCCATATGTGTCAGAGTGCAACTGTAATCTATAGGGTTTTCAATGATTTTTCTAAAATAGATTGCCAGGGCTTTCTTTCAAGTTTAACACCAACTGTTAAACTTTTGATTAGCAGCTCAGCGCTTTAACCCTTGCACCACCCTGGGACAGTAAAGAACTATATACCAGGATATAATACTTCTAATTTATGCTTCTACTCGATCATCTGAAAAGGTTGATCATATTAAAAACTGGTGACCTTTTCATATTGTATTTACCTTGTTTAAAAGTATCTTTCTCACAGTTAAGAAACCGCACAGATATGAAGGGAACCTGACTAGATGAGTATAAAACAGAATTGTTTTAATGTGTTTCAATTGCTGTTTCTGAGAATAACTGAAACTATCAACAGACGAAGTGATCCTTGATATTTGTTCATTAACTAATGTATTAATTAAATATTATCTATCTTGCATAGTAGTTCAGAAAAGGCAATCTGGGATAAAAAGAAAAATAAACAAGAATAAGCATCAGCTAATTATTTAAAAAGCTCTCAAAAAACTAATTTGAAAGAGTAAAAATGTGCATTTTAAAAGGTGGTTGAAAGATCATACGGATTTACTGATGGTTAAAAGGCACTTATTCTCTGGATTATTTCCATGACACAGTATTAGATGAAATTGCACTAATGTGCGTCCTAGTACCATCTGTATGACTTTGCATTTTATCAGTACTTCAGTGCTCCCTATTAGATGTGTTTATGCCAGGCTTGTGGTTGGTTATATTCCTAAACTAAAAGGCTAAGTGTTCCTATTTAATCTGAAAATGAACCAAAATGAAGTAATTTATTTTCATTCATACCCACCCAAATGATGTTCTCCAACGAATTAGAAAACAATTCTTTCAGCTGAAAAACAACTGGACATTGTGTACTGAAACTCTCTTCATTCAAAAGGCAGGTAGGGAATTAGCAATAACAGTTAACAGCAAAGATTCCTACAGTGACTATCCTGTGCCAGATACACGCCGAATGCCTCACAAGTACTAACTCACTTATCGTCACCACAACCCAGGCATGGAGGCAGTTATTACTACTGCTTGTAAGATAAAGACAATGAGACCTGGAGAGGTTAACAAATTTCTCCAAGAGCTACTAGAAGCAACAGCTGGTAGGACGGAAGGAGACGTAACTGGCGCCTTCTGAATTCAGAATCCATGATCTCGGCTATACCCCACTCTGCCCGTGGGCCAAGCACTTTGCGTAGGTTCCCTTGTTCGCTCATTAATGACAGCCTAGCAGTTATTAGAAGCCCTGTGTCAATTAACAATTTTAATCTGAGGCTCCAAAAAGTTGACATACTCAAAGTCCCACAAATGAGCAGAAAATTGGTTTTTGGGCTCAGGTCTGTAGATGAGCGTGAGATTTAATGTTGAGGTTTTTGTTTTCTTAATAGCAACACACTACTTCCTGCACAAATATTTCTTGAATGCCTGCCACATGCAAAGCATTACAAATACAACAACATACACTACGTTGTTTCTAGTTTTAAGAAGTTACAGATCTAGTATCCATAAACAAATAGGGAAGTGAATGACATTTGGCCTCCTCAAATGTGAAGTATGTACTGCATGTAAATTAAGTGGCTGGTGAAACTATTTCAGATAATGAATAAACATGATAGTAAACATTTGATTTGCGTAAAGAGAAACCTATTCCCTTTCATATCTGGTTCCACGCTTTCTCAGTATTTCACATAGAAAGTCTGTTTTATGTTATTCATAAGCACATTACTAATTTCTCACACCTCCCCCAAAAAAGAGCTATTAGAGAAATTAGCAAAGTTTTCAGCCAAACAGTATCTCTCTAAATGCACTGCCATGGAGTTGACAGAGTAGAACTGCCCTATAGGGTTTCCAAGGCTGTAAATCTTTCTCCTGCAGAGAGGCCAGTGGGTTCAAACTGCCAGCCATTTGCTTAGCAGCTGAGCACTTAACTGCTGTGCCAACAGGGCTCCAGTATCCCTCTTGATGGGATTAAATAGCTTTGTTTTGCTTTCATTAGACTGAAAATCAAACGGGGAAAGTCAGAGAAGTTGAGTCCCCTTGAACTGGAGGAAAGTTGTCAGACATGGGAATCCTCTGTAAAGGAGTTTACACAGAGGACACTCATGTTCTGTAGGTTGGACTGGGGAGGTGCTTAGTTCTTCAAAGGCGAGGGAGACATGGGTGCAATAGCAGCGGTGTGAGCACTCTTGTAAGTGTCCGATGAGTAAGAGATGCTCTTGGAATCTGACAGAGAATGATCACTGTTTGGTTGTGTGACCAGGCAGTTTCACAGAAGCATTTGATGCAGGCTTCAAATAAGCTATACAATTTTAATAAATGAAGAATAAGGCAGAGTGGTGGCACTTTGGGCAAAGAAAAGGCATGAGAGCAGAAATGCAAAACTCATAAAGTATATTTGGAGAAATGTGAGTAGCACGGAAAAATATGTGCAAGTAATTTCTTGAGAACCAGTATGTCAAAGACATGAGAAGAAATGATAATAGAGAATATTACTTAAAAATAGGAGAGAATAGTTTGCAGCTGGAATTATAAAAGCTAATTTCCTTTTCTCAGAATCTGGTGTCACCTTTTATCAGCCCACTGAATTATTTTTCTAACTTTGAACTACCATAAACTAATTTTCTGCTTCAACATGGAAATAAATTCATATTGAAGACAGAAAGGTAGAGAATGTACAATTCTGAAGCAGTAGGAGCAGTACTTGCCCTATCAGATACTAATATTTCCTATAAAGCTGTATAAAAGCAGAGTGGTGGTGATTCAGTGGTAGATAATTATACTGCTGTATTTAACAGAGATTCCAGAAAAGGAGGCATGTATATGGTTGATTTGAGATGTCTAAGAATACCAAGTGCTGGGGAGAATACGTAGAAGCAGGAATTCTCAAAAACTCCCGGTGAGCGTATGAACGGGCAGCACCACTTTAGAGAGCAATTGAGAAAATATCTGTAAAGCTGAAGACAGACACCTATATCCCAGAATCCCTCTATATTCACTACAGAAATCCCAGCACTTATACAGAAAGAATATATATATATATATGTCCCAAACCCATTGCCTTCCAGGCGGTTCTGACTCTGACTCACAGTGACCCTATAGGACAGAGTAGAACTGCCCCACAGGGTTTCCAGGGAGGGGCTGGCGGATTTGGCCTATCAACCTTTTGGTTAGCAGCCGAACTCTTAACCACTGTGCCACCAGGGTTTATATATATATATATGTGTGTGTGTATATATGTACATGTACATGTATTTCTACATGTATATGTGTGTATATATACATATATACACACACATACATAAACATTTACATATATATATGGAATTAAAAAAAGAAAATAGTGAAAAAACATAAATGTCCATAAATAGAGAAACACATATCTAAAAAATGTGGTATATTCAAGGATTAAAATATCAAATCTTTTTAATTTAATATCAAATTAAAATGATTTGAACTAGATCTACATGTATCAACATTCATAGGTCACAGACCATGTAACATTAAATGACAAAAACAACACTCTATCAACGTGTTCGTATATGTGTTTGTATACACATACATATAAGTTACACTTACATCCATAAGAAGCAAAATTGTAAAATCCAGGGAAAGACGTATATACACTTATTTCAGGAACGTTATTAGCTCCCTCCTGTCTGTGTGTGGAGCCTGGTAGTGCAGTGGTTAAGAGCTACGGCTGCTAACCAAAAGGTCGACAGTTCGAATTCACCAGCTGCTCGTTGGAAACCCTATGGGGCAGTTCTACTCTGCCCCATAGGGTTGCTATGAGTCGGAATCCACTTGAAGGCAGCGGGGGTTTGGTTTGGGTTTCTCTATGCATATCCTTGGATGTGAGATTCGTGGTCTAGGCACTTTTTCTGCAAAACGAGAAGAATGAAAATCCACCCAGGCTTGTTGTGAGCAGTGCATGACCACATGTTAAAAATGCACGCACAAACGTACAGTGAAAAACAAGGTAATGATCGAAGATGAGAGGGGAAAAAAAATGGTGAGAGGTCAAATTTGTTCACCACTGCTCTATGAAGAAAGTTTACCCTGAGCTCAAGTAAAGTAAACTGAAATTTGGAAATCAAGCCAAGAAAGAAGCTGGAGGACCAAGGGACTGAGTAAACGGCAGCTGTGTAGAGTAATGAGGGAAAATGTAGTCGGGGTAAAAACTATGGATAACTAAGCTAAAGTAACCCCAGTGGCTCAGTGATTAGGAGCTTGGCTGCTAACCAAAAGGTCGGCAATGTGAATCCACCAGCCGCTCCTTGGAAACCCTATGGGGCAATTCTGCTCTGTCCTATAGGTTCACTATGAGTCGGAATCAACTTGACCGAAACAGGGTTTTTTTGGGTGAAGCAAATGGTTAAGTGCTTGACTACTAGCCTAAAAGTTGGTGGTTCAAACTCCCCGAGAGGTGCCTCCGAAGACAGGCCTCGCAATCTGCTTCGAAAGATCACACAGCCTTGAAAACCCTATGAAGCAGTTCTACTCTGCACACATGGGGTGCCATGAGTTGGAATAGACTGGATGGCAAATAATAACAACAAGCTAAAGTAATGCGGAATTGAATCTTTTATTAGTCACCTATAGGTAAGAGAAATGGCGAACTTGAACTTGAATAAAATTATTCTAAGAACCTATTTTATATCCCTGAGGCATGGAATCCAGCAGCAGTCTCCTGTAAAGAGTGACCTGCAGACACGTGCTTGAAGTCATAGGCAGCTTTAATGCAACTGCTCTTTTCAATACTTTCTATTTAACAGATGAGAGAGCAACAGGAAATAGATCAGTGCAATTTCCTTGGATAGCATCCAGCTTCAGTAGAAGTGTTGTGTTTTAAACATGAGCATATGCACACACCAAGACTGTGGCAGCCGCTCAAAGCAGGATTCATCCGTCCCCCTTGTAAGCTGAGTGATACAAAAACAGCAAACACTGTGAGCCTCTCATTCCAACAAGGAGACTTGAAGGTGGAAAATGATGAACTATTCCTGCTAGTAAGATTTCCACGAGGACATTTATTTAAAGGGTTGTCACTGATTCTTTGAAACTTTGTAATGTGGTTTTAACATACTTTAGATTTTCTGTATTAAAAACATTTTAAGTCATGGTTTTAAAAAAATAAAGTTTCAAATTTAAACTGGATATTTATGTCCAGATTACAATTTTTCATTTGTCAGAGGAGATATTTAAATGAGGATGGCTTACTAACTAATACTAATCAAGCGTAAACAATGTCAAGTGCTTTTGAGAAACTGTCATTAATTAAACAAATAAACCCATTGTGTTATGGAGTTAGTAGCCACTCAGTAAAAGAAAGTAAGTTCACTAAAAACAACTGGCTATGTTTTGTTCTGTTTTTTGCTATAATATATAAATACTATATATTTTTCCATTTTTACCTGATCTCACTTATTTTTAAGATTATCACATTCATACCACAGCTACTTCTGTTTCTAATGACATTAAATAAGAAAGAAATAAAAGAACACCCCATTCTTAATGATAAATTGTAATGATACTCCTCATCTAACCTCCAATCTGCTCATAATACATGGTGTTCTCTGAGTTTCGAGTTTTGGGTAATACCTCTATTTGTCCTTTATAGTTGAACAGGCCATGTCTTGCTCATTGATTGTATTCTTTCACATGCATTTCCATGCCCCATGCAGATCCTCAAGAAATACTTACTGAACAAATGAGGAAGAAGTGAAAGAGTGTAACAGTTTTTAGCGCTGGCTTTCTATTTTCAGCAGAATGGCCTTAATATGAACTGCACTGATGTAAACGAGTCAATAAGGAGACTGGGAAGTTATGCTAGACTTTCGCAATCCTTGTAAACTTTTTCTTACCTATACCACAACTTGAATACTGATATCTATTTTGTCAAATTTGGCAGGGAGGGAAGAGCAACATACATCTTGGAAATATTCATGTAGATTTTGGTGACAGAAAGAGACGTAGCCAGGAACTAGCGACAAAACACAGATGTAGTCAAAGACTAAGCAAAGTCCCAACTTCCATCCTGTCACTCACTGCCTTGTGTGTGCTTTTTCCCAAACCACACTAGGCCACCTCAGCTGTCCCCAGGAGAAGCCAGGGGCATTCTGACACCCACCAGTTAGCAGCAGACCAGCCAGCGAGCCTGTCAGAGCTCTCCCTGCCTTGTCCCTTTGCCATCTACCCACAATGCTCTTCAGGTTTAGACCCTGAGTACAACAGTACAATATCTTGCTTTCTCTGACCACATGACTAAGGAACAAATCAATTATTTCTCTGGAATTTCAATGTAACACATTATTGCTCCACTCAAAAGTGGTTTTAGAGACACAGAAGAGTGAGTATAATTTAATTTGAGTTAACATTAATATGTATGAACATGAAAATGGTTGATGAATTCTAGGAGACACTATGATATGATTTTTTTTAATTCAGAAATGCATAAGGAGGTACATGACTTGTAATCTAAGTGAATTTTTTCAAAAAGATTCATGAATATAGGTGAATAAAATTTGGATTCATTATCCCATAAAAGAAAAAAAAATCCTGATTTATAAGGATCTAAAATGGTCATTGGAGCCCTGGTGGCATAATGGTTAAGAGCTTGGCTGCTAACCAAAAGGTTGGAAGTTCAAATCCACCAGCCTCTCCTTGGAAACCCTATGGGGCAGTTCTACTCTGTCCTGTAGGGTTACTATGAGCTGGAATCAACTTGATAGCAGTAGGGTTTGGGTTTTAGTTTTTCAGAATGGTCACTGTTTCTCTATGTCAGTGTAATATAGAAAACTTAATCTTTACCACATAATATCCCATTTATGAATTTTTCATAATTTAATTGTTGAAAATCTGTGTTGTCTGTGTGTGCGTGTATGGATCACTCTTTTTTTACTCTACCATTTACTTTATGATCTAGGAAGGATACATTCCCCACTTTACAGTATCCAGATTTAATAACCACAATTAAATGTACTTTGCCTTTATCCCTATCTCTAACAATCCCATTATTTACACATAGCAAGCTCACAGTGAATGTTTAAATAATTAATTTTGGTTTGTTCCCCAGAAAAGTATTTAGAAATTATGCCAATTCATCATTTTTTATTTATACTCTAAAATCTAAAATGTCAACAACCGATGTTACCAAAGTCATCTCAAGTGTGGAGTACTTTACGAAATAAACCACTCTTTCAAGATACAAAGGAACAAAAGTGTTTAAATATGTTTAAGTATTTAGAAAATGCAAACGGAAATGTCACATGTATGTGAATTAACCAATTATAAAACAAAGACCCTTCTCAGAAAAGCAGGTTCTCATTCTTCCTTTCCAACCTCATAATGAGTCACTGATCCACACTCTAAACCCTTAACACTCCCTTCATCAAGCATTCCATCTTGAATTTACTTTCCTTTCTTTTTTTTTTTTTTCTGATTCAAATGAAGTAGGTCAGGTCATTGCATTTGGTAGATATGGAAGTAAAGCACTGATTCTGTACATTATTAACGTTAGTGAAACTTTTGGAAAATCGTGTCAAATATAGCAATATGAGAACATCCAGTTTTCTGTACAGATTTCTAGATGTTACTTCTTTACTGCCTTTGTGCCCTATATCTTCGGTTTTGTCAAATTGTCCCATTGTGCTCTGCTTCTGAGCAATTTGACTGATGAGGATTCTGGGCAAAGAAAATTAGCTGAGACTTGGGGAAAGACTTAAGGTAACATGATAAATACATGGACAGTATGCCCATAGGTACTATAGTTTGTTGTTGGGGTTGTTTTTTCTCTTGGATTGCTTTTATAAACAGTTTTGGTACAGTTCTTCATCTAGCTAGACAAAGAGACTGAAAAATCCTTATAAGGTTGCCTGAGTCTAAGCAGATGTTATATATGCCGGAAAGAGCTGTGGTTCAAGATGAGGATTTTTGTTGTATTGAGTACCTGTGGTTGTCTGCTGAAATGATTGACGTTGCAGTTAACTACGAGTGCTTTTGAAGCACAGCAGGTCTGTCTGGTTGATGGTTTACTCAAGCATAACTGTTTCACTACCACCCAACACAAGACAGTATGAACAAATAGTAGAGGAGAAAGACAAGCGCAATAAAAGAAAATCGCAAATACAGAATGTACAGTTAAACTGTGGAAGGGAAAGGCAAGAGAGCCAAAGAGTGAAACAGGTAAACATTAGAGAAAAAAATTACAAGACAATAATTTTTTAAAGTGGTATTATTATCTAATCCATCAAAATGATTTTCAAAATCAATATACTACAGTAAGTCCTAGAATTAAGTGCTAATTTCAATTATGACTTTTCATTTATCTAAGGAAGTTTCAAGAAAAGCAACTTGGAAGTTTAAAAAAATGGATAATAATTTAAAAATGGAAACCTTCAAAAACACTAAAGGTTAATCTAGAAATCATGAAATGATAAACCTACTCAGTGTATTAAAATCAATCTTTTAATAATTATCTGAAGAAATTTTTTACCAGAAATATTTAGAGGTGATTGGTGGTATAAACAGAACAGTATATACACAGAGGAAAATTTAACTAGTACAATTTGATTTCCTAGAAATCAGAGTCATATTTATTAATAAACGAATTAAAATAATAGGTTTAAAATTTTGGTACATGATTATTATACGATCAATTCATTTATGAAAAAAGTGCTTTAGAAAATGTTATACGGAAGTTTAACACGAGAATGGCAAATTGGTTACATCGCATGTGCCAATTCTGATCAATTTGTAGTAGCTGCCTGGATAGATGGATGGAGGGTCTTCTCACAGCCTCTGGGGGAGGAATGCCATGAGTGATTAGCGTACATGAGGCTAACTCACTCACTCACAGTTTGCTTGTATTTGCCCGCCTTTTTCTCTCCTTCGAGGAGAACTAACTTGAACATCAACACTATAATTTCTAAGGAAAACTTTTTTTCTTTTCCAGAATCTTATTTACTCTACTACACTCCCACACAAACCCGGTAAGATAGAAAACTACTCTTCTAAAATAGTAAAATTCCAAGGCTAGGGAATGAGTCATCTCAAATGTTTGTAGCTATTTTTTTTTTCCACAGTGCTCAACAGACATTATTGACTGAGTATACTGGAGTCTAAGCGCATCATAAACTTTCAGTGCCCACAGCATGAGACAACAGCCTCATGGGAATGACATAGAGTAAACTATACTGGCTTTCCCCACACAAACAGAATCACTAATGTTTTGCATAATGTTGCTTCAGAGTTCAAATAGCTTCACCAAGCGTTACTATTCTTTATTAAAGACAAAAAGCTAAGTGCTTCCTACAACTCTGCAAACTGCCAGTTATGCCAGAACACACACAATATGGATGAAGACATACAAGTAAAGGAAATGTCAAATGACATTATTGAATAAAGAGCAAAACTAGAGTATATGACCTCAAAAATAGCTTTAATTAGTCTGATAGATTTTCATATGCATTACTACAAATGAAGTGTTATATGCATATATACATATATATATATACACAAACACATATATGTATATGTAATAACATATAATCGTGCATATATAATAACGTATTTCCATACATATTATTCAGATAAAACTCTCTTGAAAATCATCACACTCTTTCATAATTCAAGAAAAGACCAAAAATCTTCTCTGATTACAATTGGTCATTTTATACTTCTCAGGGAGGAAAACTATAACTATTC
>NW_004444035.1:7804017-7804991 GCF_000243295.1 Trichechus manatus latirostris | reverse complement strand
AATTTTACTATTACTCTATTTATTTAGACCCTTTCTTTACTTTTAAAATCTCTTATTTTCCCTTTTTGAGATATGCATACATGTAAGATTACTTAAATTACTTCTGTAACACAGCAGAGTATTAAATATAACATTATATAGATATTTTTTTCTGTGCATGATTTTGTGAGGGATAGAAGAATGTAAAGTCCTTTCCTTGTTTTCTAAGGAGTTCACAATCTATTTGAAAATTTAAAATGTTGATACAAAGTTTGATCTAGGTGTCCAATAAGTGTACAGATTGCATATACTTAAGTGCCAGATGTAGTAAAAATTACTGGGTGTTACAAAAGAAAGGGGAGACTTGGAGAAGGAGATGGGTTAGAAGTGGGCTTTGAAATATCAGTAGAATCCGGGTAGATCATCAGCGAGAGAAGACGTGATTCTCATGGGGCAGAAAGCACAGACAATGTGAAAGGGCACGGAGGCTGGAACATGCAAGTGACCATTGAGTGAAAAGTGGGTTAAGTATGAATTACATTTCACAATGTGGGTTTGGATTAGATCATGGAGGGCTTAAATACTAGGCTAAGAATTGTAAACTTTATGATGGCAATATATGTGGGCGTAAAGGAAAACATTGGAGGATTTTGAGCTAGTGAGCAGATCAATGTAATGAACATATTTTGAATATTAATATAAGGAAAGGGGACGGGAAGAGAGGTGAGAAATTGGACAAAACAGAACAAGACAATTACAAAATATTAGATTATTAAGCAATTTGATTTTCAACAAAGACAGTGAAAGTGGCTATAGAAAGAACTGTGGGTCGTTTAGGGACAAAACCATGCTGATTTTAATTTTGTGTTCACAGTTCCTAGTATAGTACCTAGAATATAGTAGAATTCCTTAATCTAGAAAGAAAGAAGGCACTATGATGCCCATTTTCACATGAAGAAACAAGCTAAGTGAGGTTAGGAAATCTATTCCAAGTC
>NW_004444035.1:7800506-7802655 GCF_000243295.1 Trichechus manatus latirostris | reverse complement strand
TGTACAAGGTCATGTCTTTATACCATGTAGAACAAAGTGAAGGTCAAGGTATTGAGATGCCTTAAAATCCATAGTTTAGAACATTAAATTGTCTACAAAATATCTCTGCAAAATTCTTTAATGAATAGAAAAAATAAACTTTGCTTTTTAGTATTAACTTTATTTTGGCAACAGAGAGGCAATTCTTAAAGTTAGACATAAGCATTACAGATTTAGTATATGCAACCTTCAATAAATATTCCATTTATGCCACATATAAAAATCCCTCCTTCCATAATTAGATTTACAAAATGGCTAACAGAGGGTATGGTGAAATTTTCTATGAAATTATGTGACCTTTAAAAGAAAATTTAATAACAGAAAACAGAAATAATAGAGCAGAAAATATACTAGAATACAGGTGGTAAATATGATAAAATGAAATTATTTGCACTTGTCTTTGGAGTTAAAAATCAAAAAACAAGCAGTGACAACAAAGTGGGAGGCAAAGCAATCTGTGCTTAGTTTCTAAATCCAGAAAATTTTTCCAGTATATGAGACAAGCAATTCATCAGTTACACTTCTGACAATAGCAGCAATAACAGGCCTTTTAGTTACTTAGCACTGTGGTCAACTATTTTAAGATATGCCAGAAGCTTGTGTCTATTTTCTTATTAAAATTTTACTGCCCATGCCATTTTAACTAGCTACAGAGTGACATTTTATAGCGGTGCATCTTAGATCTTACAGCCGTCAATAGAAAGGATGCACCTAGTCTAATAGGAAATAGATCTTACACCTGATCTCTATTTCATCAATTCGATAATGGCTTAGGTCATCGATTTTTAAATGATGTTCAATTCTAAGTAGTCCAAAACTCGATAAAATTGAACTGAAATATAATAATAAAACTTCTTTTTTTAACCTGTTCAGAGCAACTTGCATTCACATAATCCAGCTAGCCGTTTTGCTACTTGGGTTTGCAAAAATACTATGCTATAGATTTATTGGACAAGTTTGTAAGAGACTCAAAATGACATACACTGCTCCCTTATCAATTGTATAGACTGCTTCACAGATCATATCTCTCTCAGTGGCTCCCAATTTAAAAGAAAGATGTTTAGAAAATTGGACAGTAAGTCAGTGAATTTTTATAAAGTATTCCTAATGTATATATGTATATATATGTGTGTGTAAAATATATATACATATGTATATAGTGTGTGTGTATAATTGTATACCTTTTTATTAGAGATCATGAATTCAGATTGCATAGGTGTTTTAGTAAGAATTTTGTATCTGCCATCACACATAATTGGAACATGATTAAAAAAAATGTAAGGACCCCTGAGACTATTGCCCTAAAACACTCAACCTGGAACCGAAGCCACTCCTGGAGGTCACCTTTCAAACAAATGATAGACTGGCTTATAAAATAAACAGTAACACTGGTGGGGAATGTGCTTCTTAGAACAATCAACTATACAGACCAAATGGGCAACATTTGCCCAAAAGCAACAATCAGAAGGTGAGGGGCAGAGCAACTGGAGAAACGAAAACAGGGAAGGCAGGGTGGAAATGAGGAGAGTGCCAACAAGTTGGGGGGATAGAGGCTGATGTCACCTGATGTCACGGAACGATTGTGTATAAACTGTTGAATGGAAAAGTAATTTGCTGTGTAAACTTCCACCTAAAACAGAATTGGAAAAAAAAATTAAAGAAAGGTCACCAATTACCTAGAAGAAAGGAAACCGCCTCATTCATCTCCTAGAAACCTCTATCCATCTTGAACCAAGTAGGTTTGCATAAACCTAAGGTTTCAGGAAACAGTATACCTGATTTAAGGTTTGCCGTGAGAGCACTAAGCAGAAGAACCAATATGGAAGATACTTGGATTAAGACAACTAAGACGTTTCAAATTTTACAACATAGGAAAATGCATCATGTTTGAAAGTGAACATAGAAAGTTGTATATTCTTTATTTAATGAATAATTTTATAATCACAATAGTAAACACTAACAATAAATTAGTCCACTGATTTAGTACAAGAAAAAGAAGGTGAATAAATAAGAATAATACAGATTGGTTAGTAGTAATGTCCTTAATATATAAACAGGAGTTTAAGAAAAAAATGATAAAGGTGTTTCAGAGAGGGAGAGATGACTGCTA
>NW_004444035.1:7784781-7800015 GCF_000243295.1 Trichechus manatus latirostris | reverse complement strand
CTCCATCTCATGGACAGTTTCCCTCAATTTCACTGACCCTTTACTTTACCAGACATGATGTACTTCTCTAGTGATTGGTCTTTTCCAATGACATGTCCAAAGTAAGCAAGACAGAGTCCCACCATCCTCACTTCTATGGAACATTCTGTGTGTACTTCCTCCAATACTGATTTGTTCCTTCTTCTAGCAGTCCACAGTATATTCTATACTCTTTGCCAACACAATTTAAATGGATCAATTATTCTTCAGTCTTCCTTTTTCATTGTCCATCTTTCCCAGGCATACAAGGTGATTGAAAAAGATCATGTTTGGGTCAAGTTGACCTTAGTCATCAAAGTGGCATCTTCGTTGTTTAAAACTTTAAGGAGATTTTTTTGCAGAAGATTTTCCCAGTGCGATACATTGCTTGATTTCTTGACTGCTGCTTCCATGGGCATTGATTGTTGATCCAAGGATAATGAAATCAATTGACGACTTCAACTTCTTTACCATTTATCATGATGTTTATCAGTCCAGTTATGAGAATTTTTGTTTTAAGTTCAGGTTTAATTCATATTGAAGGCTGTAGTCTTTGACCTTCAAGTCATCTTCACTTTTGGCAAGCAAGGTTGTGTCAGCTGCATATTTCATGTTCTCAGTGAGTCTGATGTGAATCCTGATGCTGCATTTTTCATGTAGTCCAGCTTCATGGATTCTTTGTTCAGCATACGGATTGAACAAGTAAGAAGAAATAATACAAGCCTGCTGCACCCCTTTTCCAATTTTAAACCACTCAGTATCCCCTTGTTCTGTTTGAATGACTGCCTCTTGATCCATGTACAGGTTCCGCATGAGTGCAATTAATTGTTCTAGCAATTCTCATTCTTTACTATGTTATCCTTAATTTGTTATGATCCACGCAGTCAAATGCTTTCGCATAGTCAATAAAACACAGGGAAACATCTTTCTGGTATTCTCTGCTTTCAGCCAAGATTCATCTGACATCAGCAATGCTATTCTTTATTTCACCTCCTCTTCTGAATTGGCTGGAACTGCTGGCAGTTCTCTGCGGATGTATGGCTGCAGTCGTTTTTGAATTAACTGCAGCAAAATTTTGCTAGCATTAGAGAGTGTGATCTGTAAGTATTAATAGATTGATTCTAAAGGCTGTTTAAAAAATAACAGGACAATAACATAAAATTATTTATTGCATTTAGAGTGTTATCAATTAAATTTATCCTGTGACTTTCAAAGCACTCATCATCAGTTCTAGTGGCTAGTTCAACAGAACGTAATGACGTGGGATATCACCTCTGTCTATGATGCAGAAAACTTGTCAAGCTTTAGTGGTGATCCTAAGATATGCTGAATTCTCTTTCTCTATCTTACTCTTCCTTCTGCTCTTCACTTTATTACAAAATACCTATTCTTTTTCCACTATTCTACCAGTCTTGAGATGTTTGTTGGATGTAGTATCAGATGGGCGTGGTTAATATTTTACTCAAAATATACATTTTAATATATAACTTACTGAGTCAGGGCTCTTTTGATAATAATAGGACCCAGATTTAATGATGCACTAACAATGTGTGAAGACAAAACCATATGATATTAGATTTAAGCACTATAGCTTTAGAATCACAAAAAGAGAAGACCAGTTTCATTACTAGACTGTTTTTCACAGGGAATCTTTGAATAAGTCACTTGATCTCTTTACACTTCATATATCTTATCAGTAATATGGAGGAAAAAGTATGACTGATCTCAAAACCTTAATAAGTATTATTATTAAACATAGCATCATTAATTGCTTTTAATTTTTTTTGTTTGGGGGGAGAGGTAGAATTTCTTCTAATGAAGTATAATTGTAAATATTTATAGGAAACTTTTAGAGAAAAAAGATAACATACAGAGTGAAGCCTGGTTTACCAGGAAGATGTATATGGATAAACTTTGAAATAAATCACCCAACTTATTCATTTTGCATTAGTGGAAATTGAGGTCAAGAAGAAATCTTCCACAATTTGCCCAACTGGCTTTGGCATCAACAGAATTGGAAACCAACATTTTTTGGAAGTATTCTTTCTAGCCTCTTGAGTTCCTTTCTCCCCAAGGTAAGAGTAATCCGACAGTTACAGGAGCCACCTGGTTGACCATGTTACTCTGTGTGCGCACTGCAGGAAGAATTGCTTTCCCAAACAGGTGAAGAGTGTTCTTTGGTAAGAATACATTTCCACTAACCAAGACTCAAGTATTTGCATAGTTTTACTTCATTCATGGATGCTATGTTACATACTGTTTGCATCCAAGAAGAATCATATCACGTTTAAATTCCTTACGGTCTAGTAGGAAAAAGAAGGTGAATAAATAAGTAAAATAATATAGATTGGTTAGTTGTAATGTCCTTAATACATAAACAGGGGTTAAAGAAAAAATGATAAAGGTGTTTCAGAGAGGGAACAATGACTACTACTTTGGATGATCAAGGAGGGTTTTATGAAATACTTAAGGACTAAATTTTAATTGGTCAAGAAATAACACTTTCTGTGTTCCAATGCATGTATCGCACTGTAGTGGGCACTAAGAACAAGGATTAAAATCAAAGCATTATTATTTGAATATCATATACCATCATGTTTATCCTTCGACATAATTTTTATTTTTTTTAATAATTCATATAGTATACTAGAGTTGGTTTTAAAGTTTATGAAAACAGAACACCACAGGGCAAAACCATTATAATATTGAGTTGTGTGTTCCCTTTGTAGGAGTAATTCCTAATGTGTGTGTGTGTGTACGTGTGTGTGTGTATAGATATACATTTAAATTCCAGTAAGATACAACATATATGTATATATATATATGTATCATGCTTTATGTAACATATATGTGTGTATATATAGATATATATATATATGTATCATGCTTTATTTAACCTACCTTTTACAAATACTGTGTGACATCATAATTTACAAAAAATGAAATAAAAAATAAAATTCCAAGAGACTTGTTCAAAGTTGTGCAATAGTAAATGAGAATGGGGACCAGGGTCATCCGATAAATCTCATGCACTATTCAATGCCTTTCTCTCTGAATAAATAGTAACTATAATAATAATGGGCCCTTGGCAGCAGAGTGGTTAAGAGCTCAGCTGTTAAGCAAAAGGTCCGCAGTTTGAATCCACCAGCCACTCCTCTAACCCTATGGCACAGTTCTACTCTGTCTTATAATGTTGCTATGAGTCGGAATCGGCTTGATGGCAACGGGCTTGGTTTTTTTGGTATAATAATAACGGTGACTATAAATAATCGAAAGGAGTGCAATTGTTTTAATAACATTGGAGCTCTACGGTCCATTAAATTTTTAATGCTTTAGATGTTTCTCTTACTCTCCTGGGGACTGCAAGTCAGGTCTATTTATAAATTAAACAACACATTTTACTGGAACTCCTAACTTTGGTAATTAGTCCCCTTCTAAGTAAACCACTTGACATGGGTAGTCATTTTATATTTCACATCATGATGCTCATTTCAAGAGCTTTTAATATGCTAGGTTTGCTATTAGTTGAGGTATATAAACTTAATTAAAAAAACGTAAGAATGTTTTAAAAATACTGTTCAGACTATACAAAAGAATTATTATCCCCACTATGAAAATAATACATGAAATAGAATCTGTAATGCAAGGATTTCAATATTTATTTTTATCCTAGAATTCATATATTAAAATCTTATAAAATAGTAGCATAAATAGATGTTGCTGAAGTCCATCAACATTTTTTCTAAATCATTTCACTAAGAATGTATTAAACGCCCACCCCAAAAAAAACAAACCCGTTGCTATCATGTCAATTCCAACTCACAGCGACGCTATGTATAGGAATGAAAAACAAAATTGTATGTTTTAACTCAAAATATGAAGTTTTCTGCATAATTTAATATTTAAAAGTCAATAATTTAGAGAAAGCAAACTTTAGTCATTTTAAAAAAATGCTTTTGACATTCATGTCATCAGGGCTTAAGTCAGCATGCCCCTTCGGATCGTGCAATTTGCTTGGCTTTATATTGTCAATTATAATTCCACTTTCCTGCTAAGTCGATACAATTAGATTACTACAGGGACTTCATTACAGCCACAGGGAGGACAGCAGCTGAGGTATACGATTTTCTCCCTATGATGCCAGCACTACTAAACAGTTATTGGAACAATAGTCTACAAAGGGGCAATAAACGCTGCTGTCTTAAATATTGGCATGCCATTATGTCATCTGACAAAAGATAGCAAAGCCATTAAAACATGTTAATGCAATGGAAATTGTATTGCTCCCATTTGTCTGATTTGGGAAGGTTATGACGAATAGTTCCTTTTTTTCTGATTTATTCATTTAAACATAATTCTGAACACATACTATCTCCAGGCCTTAGATTCCAAGTGTTAAACGTGAGGGAGTTAGAATTTATGGAGCTTTGATATGCCTCCAAATGGATCTGCAACAAGGAAGAAGAATGATATGATTTTTTCTTAATTAAATTGCTGTTTGTTCATAACAATACCGATTTCAGAACTAATGTTTACATGCTATTCTGACATAGTCTGGTATTATTTCTTACCCAGATAGTTTTAAATGTATATATGTTAGGATTCATATTCAAAATTCTCCTTTCAATTGGTATGCTAACTAATTGCTTTCTTTTTTAATTATACAAGGTTTATCTCTTCTGGGTTTTATGCTCTATTTTCTGCCATCTGCCTTGGTATAATATATCTCATGCACATTAGTGAGTCTTAAAAAAACCTGGCATGTTTTACTGCATCCTTTATTCTAAAAAGCAACAAAATCTGTAAAAAAAAAAAAAAAAAATTTCAAGAAAACAAATCAGATTAATAGTCATGAAACTTCTCTTACTCAAAATTCTAAGACTCTCACAGAGAAAAAAATTTCATTTTATGTGACACCGATATTTAACTAAATTTTACTGAGTACTTACTATGTGTCAGGCGCTAAGGTGGGGTCTGAGATTGCAAAATTATTGAAGGAAATGGAATCATCTCTTCGAAGTGCTCATACTTTAGCAAGCAAGACAGACTACCACCAGTTGCAACAAGTCAATTCCGACTCATGGCAGTTCCATGTGTGTCAAAGTGGAGCTGTGATCTACAGCACTTTCAGGGGCTGATTGTTTGAAAGCGGATCCCCAGGTCTTTCTTTATAGGCTGGACTGGAACCTCCAACCTTTCACTTATCAAATAATTACAATGCAGCGTAATAAGCATCCTTCCATGCTCTATAGGCCATGGATGTAAATCCATTGATTATTAGGTATTACAATTATCAATTCCACCAGCGTGTAAGGTCTATAATGTGTAAATCTACTCCATTTTTTGTGTCTGTTGCCTCTGCATAGTGCCTTCAGATAGGTTCTGAATTATTTTTGTCAAATAAATAATATCAGCAACATCTGCCCTGGTACGGTAGGCACCTATCTACACCCCCCTACAGCCTCCCAACCCCCGCCCCGCCAAAGGTGTCCACATCCCAATCCCCACAGCGTGCAAATATGTTATCTTACATGGTAACAAGGAATCTTACATTCCTGTGAATAAGATTAAGTTAATGATCTTGAGATGTGGAGACTATCCTGGATTATTCAGGTGGACCCAATATAACTACAGGGGTCCTTATAAGAGAGAGACTGGAGGATTTGTGCTAGTAGTAGAAGATTTGATGACAGAAGCAAAAGGTTGGAGTGATTTGAGGAAGAAGCCGCTAGCCCTGGAACGCAGCCTGCCTCTAGAAACTAAAAAAGGCAGGAAATGGATTCTCTCTTCTGAACCTTCAGGAGAAACGCAGACCTACTGAGACCTTGGTTTCAGATTTCTGGCCTCCAGAACAGTAAGAAAATAAATCTGTATTGTTTTGTGGTAATTTGTGACAGCAGCAATAGGAAACTAATATAGTTGGTTTCCAAGAAAATGCCAAATTCCAGTGTTTTCTTTTGTTCTCGGTCTATATGTATTGACTTTGAGTTTTGAAAATTCGGTGATAGTGGTAATAGTAGAGGTGCTTCCAAAGGTAGGAAAGCATTTTATATGAAAATAAGAAAAGTTAAAGATGAAAGGTGAAAAAATACACATGGTCTATAGAAACTAATACATATTGGAACTTATTATATATTGGAATATATTACACTGGATTGTATTTCATGCCAGAGTCACAAACTGCTGCTTCAGTGAAATAGGCTGAATTTGGATACAGGCTTAATTATTTGAAAAGACATCAGTTTGCAGACTTGAGTGTGCAGCAGAATAATCTAGACAGTTTCTTCAAATCTATAGGGTTGGATCCTATCCCCAAAGTTTGGAAAGAGGGGGCCAAGAATTGGCATTTTTATCAAGACCTTTGATGATATTGATGCTATTGGTACAGGAACCAGACTTTGAGAAACACTGATATAGTGAAAAAAATATGGAATCCAGAAGATCTGGCTTCATATAATATTTCTGTAACTTTCCAACTACCCAATCCCTTGAAGTCCAGTGGCTTTCCAAGGATCTTATAGGCGTGTTAGGATGATCAAATGGCACCATGTTTATGAAAATACAGGTTATTATAAAGTCATACAAAAATATGTGACTATAATTAATAAAAGCCAGAACTTTATGCTTATGATAGTATTACTTAAAACTCTATCTAGATTGTTTTTTCTGAATAGATCTTGTAACTACTTATCTGCCATTTTTCAAGTTATCAATATGTATATTGGTTATTTCTCAAATTAAAAAAATGATGTGGGGGGGTGCATAGAGAGTATAAGGATTATGTGGACTCTGAAAGGGTCTCTATGAGTCAGAATCAACTTGACGGCAATGGGTTTTTTTTTTTTTTTGGACTCTAGTAGTTTAATGGTTGTTGATTTGAGAGCCAGACACTAGTTGTTCCAATTTAAGCCTTTTTCTCCTTTTAAATATATTTCCATATACCTACTAGTATGTAATACAGTTCATTGCAGAAAACTCAATAGATATCCATTACAGAGGAAAGGAGGTATTTGTTATAGGTATCAAATCACTGTTTTTGCATTTTTGACTTTCCCTATAATTTTATACTACTTCATCTAATTTTTACTTTTTGTATCATATAAATGACTTTATTTGCTTTTGAACTGCTCCTAATTTATTATTACCCGAAAATATTATTAACACCAATAATGGCGATAAATGAAGCTGGGATTAGTTCCACTTTTTGAAGTGCCCCACAGGCTATTTTCTCCTGCAGGACTACTGTCATCCACTACCCTTTATTTAAAGCTCTTCAGCGAGATTTAACACAAGTTATTAGATGCCATTTGAAAATAACTGAAGTTTTTTTTAGTAAATATTTATTCAAAATTAAGGTCCATCCACACTTGGCAAGTTATCAAAAACCATTATCATAACCAGTATATACATGTGTGTGTAAACTCATACACACACACACACAGAGACACACCCCCATGTATATTTTTTTAAAAAAGTTACTGTTGAGTTGATTCTGACTCACAGCGACCCTATAGGGTAGAGTAGAACTGCCCCACAGGGTTTCCTTTGGGTTAGCAGTAGATCTCTTAACCAGTGTGCCATCAGGGCTCCACAAATACATATATATATTTATATATGTATATACACACACATATATTATATACATATATGTATACATACACACATACGGGCATGTATAGACGCCCTGGTGGCACATTGCTTAATTAAGCGCTAGGCTGTTAACTGCCAGGTCAGCGGTTGGAATCCACCAGGGGAGGAAAGAGCTGACAATCCATTCCTGTAAAGATTACAGCCCAGGAAACGCTGTGGGGCAGTTCTACGCTGTCATACAGGGTCGCTAGGAGTCGGAATCGAAATGACAACACACAGCAACAACAGCAATAACGTGTGTACATACACACATGTTGTGTGTGTAACACGCACACACAACAGGTACTGATAGGCAGCTGGGAGCACTTGGGAGGAATTAGTCCACTGGCAGAGCTATAACGACACAGCATGTTTTACAGAGAGAACAGGGGATTAAAATCCCGTGCCTTGCCTCAGATCCCACAAAGCTCCATCAACGAGGAGCTGGCTGACTCTGAGCACATTCTCAGTCTCTCTGCAACCTCATCTCCCTTCCAGAAGAATAATGGTATCAAAATGCTTAACTTCTAAAGCCCCTTCCACCTTTCCTATTCTATCATTTGGTCTCTTTAGAATGCCTGTAGGAGAAAATAAGACATACTTCCTATAACAGCTTAGGGGAAAGACAGGTGGGTCCACAAGGAGCAGAACATTAAAGTGTTTTGATAATTCTCATCTTTTCAAAAATGCAACTCTGTCATGTTAATAAGATAGCAGATTTTTTTTTAACTTTGTATCTATTAGATGGAAGAAGAAATCTTAGGTTGTTTAGTAAGTAGGAAAAAGAACAGACTTACTAATAATGAATGGAAAATGTGCGCTCAAGACCACACGTCAGAAATAGCTCTTGGCCCTCTAGCTCATGGGTCTTAAATAATGAGAGGAATAAAGGATGCCACCTTCACACAGATGGATTTAGAATCCTCGAGACAGGTTATGGTCTTTATCTCATTTAGTATCTGTCATAATGATGGGTGAAAATATACTCTGCATTATCTGTAAGCCTTTCATTTTAATGGATTGATAGCCCCAGATGTGGTCCTTTATAACTGCCTTCCAGCAAAACACTATACAAAGCCTCTCCAACCAGACCATGAGCTCCTGGCCGGAAGGGAAGGCTTTGCGTTAACCTCTTTCTGCCCCGCACACAGGAGAGTGCCACCATACAAGGTGGTCCAGAAGAAATAGGAAGGATGGCTGGATGAATCTGGTATCTGACCTTATTGGTAAGAGATAATTTACTCATTGAATAACAAAAAGAATCTGAACTTTTAACTAGGATAAATAACATTTTGATGTATTGTATATACATTTTTTATTTTAATTTTTTACAACTTGATATTTCAGCATGCTTTAAAGGACAATGGATGATTTCAGAAATTTCTTGGTAAGAATACATACATATATATGTGTGTACACACACAAACACATATTTTTTTTTTTTTCCCTGCAAAGTAAACCAAAGTTTTCTTGGGCTATAGTAACCTCAGCAACCTCAAAATCTCAGCATTCAATGATTGGTTTGGAATATCCTTGGTGTGTTTCGGTTAAAAAGAAACAGCCTGAAAAAAAAAAATCTGTTGTCATCCTTTTGGAAACTCTGTATCCCAAATCATGGGTAATAGATTAGAGAATTCAAAACAATTCATAGCTTCCTCTAAATGCCTGAGGAAGTTTAGCCTTTTCCAATATGACAGCATTTTCAAAAGTTAAAATACAAGCAGCCATAAACTGCTTATAAACATTCTTAGACAGTTCCACTATTTTTGGAATATGTTCAAAGATTTTAAATTGAACAAGTTGGAATTGCACTTTCCTAACAAAGCCTGACTTTAGGGAACATCTTCTAGTTTATGTCTCCCACAAAGGCGTTCAGTAAGCATTTTCTGACAATCTTCTGGATCATGGCACTGTCCTCCACCCTCTATGGAGAACATTAAAAAAGTTCATGGATTTTAAAGTCTAGAGTGGGAGAGAAAAAAAAATACCAAGTGTTCAGTGCTTTCAATAGTAAAAGCAGATACGAAAAATTTAATCAATAGAGTATTACAGACCCAAGTCTTCTCCGAGGAAAAATGTGATTTACGTTCCTGTTCATTTTTCTTTCTCCCCACAGACTGACTCAATCATGAGAGCTACAATGGATAACTGTAAAACTCTGCACGGGATCAAATTTTGTTCTCTAACTTTAGTTGCCTAGCAGAGTAAATATGCAAAACAAGAATTCCTGGTGCCACACCATCTTTGGGCATTTTTATTATTTCCAACTATTCTTCATTCCAAATACTATTTTGAAGAATATTTTTTAACATAAAGCTTTGTCACAGCCACTGACTTAAATTTTACGAGAAATTTTTGGAAACAGGACAAAAATGAACATATTTAAGTTTTTTCCTATATATTACTAAATTGATTTCCAAAAATGCTATACAATGGCCAGCCTCATATTAAGGTGCTCCTTTCCTTATACCTGGGCAAACACTGAGTTTCATTATTTTAAATGTTTTGTTAATTTGATAATGTTTCTTTTATCTGATTTCAAGTAAGGTTTTTTTTTTTTTAATTTCATATATTCATTAGCCATTTATATTACTTTTTTGGATTTTCTGTTCAAATCCGTTCATTTGACTAATTGGATTTAGTATTTGTCTTGTCAGTTTGTATATGCTCTTTATATATTAAGTATCAATATTTTGTCATAACTTTTACAATATTGATCTAGTTTATTTTAGTTGTCAGTTGCCATCAAGTCAGCTCTGACTCATGATGACCTAATGTACAACAGAAGTATTGCCTTGGGCTTTGAACTGGTTGGAATTGGTTCAGTCATGGCCGATGAAGTGAAATCGGAACAGACCCAAATTTTTAGAATTTGAGTGAAGCAGACTCATACCAGGAATAGGAAAAATGTCAGGTCAAAGCCCTGGAATGGGAGACTCAGGAGAGACATAGTGAGCCCTTTCAAGAGCCTAATGCGGGAGACTAGATTATTGCCAGGACTGTGGAGAGCAATACACACTTAAAGCAGTGTGGTAGGCTACCATTTTAGAGTGGGGTAATGCCATCTCCCACTCTGCTGTTCAAGAGAGTTGGTTGCTATGCAATGCACACACTTTCCTTGTTTTCTAAGGGGGAGATTAAGTTTCTAGCAGGGTTACCACACATATTTTTTCCCATTCCAGGTATCCTTCTGGTTCATCCACATTTTAAAAATTCAGGATGGTTCAGCTTTCGCTTCGTTGGCCATGACTGAATCAGCAGAACTGATTTGAAGCCCTGTATTGCCTAGCCAATGCCATCTTCATGATTGTTGGTATGTTTGAGCCCACTGTTTTGGCTATTTTCATTGAGGGTTTCCTTCATTTTCGCTGACCCTTGACTTTACCAAACACGGTGTCCTTTTCTAGAGAGTGGTCTTTCCTGATGACATGTCCAAAGTAAGCGAGCCAAAGTTATTTCTCTTACAATTTTGAGTTGTTTTATTTACGTTCCTTGAAGCAGTTTAAAAAAAAAAAAAAAAAGTCCATAGCTTCCTGTCCCTCCTTAGCGCTACAGAACTCCAGGCCACAAACCCTCATGACTTCAAGATTTTAACATCAGGCACTCTCTCTCTTCTCTCCCTTAATTCTACATGATTTCCATATCCATATAGGTAATCTTCATGGTTCCCTGGCATCTCAGACCCTACACTTCCTCTACTCCATGATATTGTGTTCTGTGCTGCTTCATCCATTCAACAACACAGTCATATGCGAAACCTTGTCATCACGAAAATCTTCATCTCCTCCATAACTCAATTATTCTCTCTTAGCTTTTCAGCTAACTCCTTCTCAAGACTTTTCTTCATACCGGGGCATCTGTTCTCATGCGTCAAGCAATAGCCACTATTTCCTCATGCCCCTTCTCACCTATCTTAGATACAAGGCCTATCATTACCATGACTCCCTTGCATCTGTGCTCAAATCTCTTCCTTTTTTGTGGCTCACTTGTCAACATGATTCCTATAGTTAAATGCACTTCGCTACTTACTCAGCACATGCATTCACACAGTTCAACGTGGCTGTAGAAAGACACACAGCCACCCTGACTAGCCTCCCCTTAACTTCACAACTGCAATCTCATGTTGGCTTTTAGTGGTCCGTTACCTTTCTCTTGTCAGTTCTCGCTACTAAATGAGCTTTTCATACAGGTTTTTTCTCTCCTCAGATCTCTACCTTCTTCTTGTCCTCATTCTCATAGAGAAAGTTGAATCAGGCAGAAGAGAGCTTCCCAGTTCTCCTTGCACTAAATCTTGAGTCATAGCTTCATCTATACCCATAGACACTGTCTTTCTTCCAATAGTGGATGAATCATTTGTGCCCCCCTTTAAAATAAACCCCTGGTGGTGCAGTGGTTAAGAGCCATGGCTGCTAACCAAAAGTCTGATAGTTTGAATCCACCAGCCGCTCCTTGGAAACCCTATGGGGCAGTTCTACTCTGTCCTGTAGGGTCGCTATGAGTCAGAATCAACTTGATGTTAATGGGTTTAGTTGGATTTTGGTATTCTTTCCTCTTACTAATGCTCCAACAACAGTTCTTCCTCTTGAATCACCATCTTCCCCCTCTGTAGAATCATTCCTATCATCTTATAAACATGCTATATTTTTCTCATCTTATCAAGCAAAGACCCTTGATTCCACATTCCACACATTATTCTCTAGCTACTGCCTTATTTCTCTGCTGCACTTCATAGAGAGAAAAAAAAAAGGCCAAAAAAAAAAAATTCTCAAGAGAATTGTTTATTCTTGTAGTTCTCACATTTTTCTTTGAACCTCATTCCTATTAAACGTTTCTCCTCAACAAAACTGTTCAAAAGTCCCCAGTGATTGATTAAGACCTCTTTTTACTCCATCTAGCGGTATAATCTGACCTAGGAGATTATTCCTTCTTCAGTGTCTTTGCTTGGCTTTCTAAGCACCACTGTCTCCTGGCTCTTGTTCTACCTCACTGTCTCATTTTCTCAGTATTCTTTATGGAGTTTCTGCATCCACCCAGCCTACAAACTCTTCAGTGTCCTAGGGCTAAAACTTTGTTCATTTTTTCCATCTGTTTTCTTTAATCATTCTATATATGATGACTCACAAATGTAATTCTCCAGACAGTCCCCTGAACTCTGGAATCTGTCATGTTTACTTGGATGAGGTGCCTAATCAACGTCCTCAGTGGGATCTACCTACACACAGCTGGTGCCACATAGAAGTAACAAGGCTGTAATTTTATACTCTAATATCAGTTAACCATTGGTGGCAGGCCCTCCTAGTGTGGGAGAGTCAAACTCCCAGACATCTCACAGGAAGATAGTTCTTATCCTCCAAGTCTCCAGAGGAATCAATCAATATCTACAGCAACTGTGGGATGAATACACTGGCTAATAAAGGGTATCAGGGCAAAACTACAACAGCACAAACTGCATTCTGGAATGAACATGTATGGTTGTGTCATGGATTTAACTTAAAAATAAATATGTATAAAGGTTTTTAATTAAAAGTGGTCTTGTACTGTATTATTAAAATATAAAATTTACACGGAATCAAAGTAACTCAATATCCTTTTTAATGATAATTGGATTAAATATACACAAATTTAGAGAGTAATACATCTACTTCTCACATATCAACTATCTCGTTATCTGACATTTTGCATTTATGACAATAGTACAAAATCTACTATCCAACTATTTTGTGCGTTAATGACGTACATCTGGCAGTAATGAATGCCGAGGTGTAAGGCAAAAGTAATGCTGACTATTATGTGCAGACTTGGCTGGGCCATAATTCTTAGTTGCTTGGCAGTTATGTAATGATGTAGTCATCCTTCATTTTGTGATCTGACATGGTCATCTCTTATTTTCACATAATGCTGATTTTTGTATAATAACCTAGCTTTTGGAAACTTACCATGTTGATAAGTGAGGAGTGGGTGTACAATGGATGACCTGGCTTAGAAAATAAAATATGTAAAATAGAAGTAAACATTCTGGTTATGTTTTTCTGATCACTTTAACCTCCCTTCTGCATTCCAATGTAATTAAAATAATGAATTAGGTAAGAACTTTTCCACGCATTTCATTATGTTTTATTACAGATGTCTATAAAATCTTTGTTGTTTTTGTTGTTTTTAGGTGTCATCAAGTTAAGTTTCGACTTCTAGTGACCACACGTAACAGAGTAGAACATCTGCATAGGGTTTTGTAGGCTGTAATCTTTACAGGAGCAAATCGACAGGTCTTTCTCCCACTGAGCTGCTGGGTGGGTTAAACTGTGAGCAATTTGGTTAGCAGCCACGTGCTTTACCATTGCACTATCTGAGCTCAAAATATATTATTTTATACTTTATATAAAATGGATAATATAGTATATATACCTCTTCAACATGATTATTTTTCTGATAGTTTATTTGTGATACATCAAGATGCAGTCATTCGAACATAACAAGGGGATACGGAGTGATTTAAAATAAGAAAATGTGTGCTAGGGTTGTATGCTTTCAACATACTTATTCAATCTATATGCTGAGCAAATAATATGAGAAGCTGGACTAAATGAAGAAGAATGCAGCATCAGGATTGGAGGGAGACTCAATAACTACCTGTGATATACAGATGATACAACCTTGCTTGCCAAAATTGAATACTTGAAGCATTCACTGATGAAAATCAAAGACTACAACCTTCAGTATGGATTACACTACAACATAAAGAAAACAAAAATCCTCACAACTGGACCAGTAAGCAACATCATGATAAGTGGCAAAGAAATTGAAGTTGTGAAGTATTTCATTCTACTTGGATCAATAATCAATGTCCATGGAAGCAGCAGTCAGTAAATAAAATGACATAATTGCATTGAGTAAATATGCTACAGAAGACCTCTCTAAAATCTTAACAAGCAAAGATATCGCTTTGATGACTAAGGTGCGCCTGACCAAACCATTGTTTTTTCAATCACCTCATATACATTTGAAATCAGGAAAATGAAGAAAGACCAAAGAATTGATGCACTTAAATGGTAGTGTTGGTGAAGAATATTGAATATACCATGGAATGTCAGAAGAAAGAACAAATCTGTCTTGGAGGAAGTACAACCATAATGCTCCTTAGAAGTGAGGATGGTGAGACTTCATCTGGTTTACTTTGGATATGTTATCAGAAGGGAGCAATCCCTGGACAAGAGCATCATGCTTGGTAAAGTAGAGAGACAGCAAAAAAAGAGGAAGACCCTCAACAAAACAGATTGTCACAGTGAGTGGCGGCAACAATGGCTCATACATAACTACTATTGTGAGGATGGCGCAGGACCTGGCAATGTTTCATTCTGTTATACATAGGGTCGGTATTCATTGGAACCAACTTGACAGCACCTAACAACAACAACATTATTTGTGAGATTTATTCATGTTTTATGTTCAGGTATAATTTATTCATTTTTTACTACTACACCATAGTCTATTTTATGACTATATCACAATTTATAAATTCAATATCGTTTTGATGGACATATAGATTGTTTTTATTTATTTCCTATTATAAAAACGCTTCATTCACAACCT
>NW_004444035.1:7754498-7783274 GCF_000243295.1 Trichechus manatus latirostris | reverse complement strand
TTGGTCTAGTTGTGAGGATTTTTGTTTTCTTTATGTCAAGGTGTAATCCATACTGAAGGCTGTGGTCCTTGATCTTCACCAGTAAGTGCTTCAAGTCTTCATCACTTTCAGCAAGCAAGGTTGTGTCACCTACACATCACAGGTTGTTAATGAGTCTTCCTCCAATCCTGATGCCCCTTTCTTCTTCATATAGTCCAGATTGTCGGATTATTTGCTCAGCCCATAATGTATAGAAGGAACTTAGTGGTCAAACCCATTGCTGTTGAGTTGATTCTGAGTCATAGCAACCCTATAGGACAGAGCAGAACTGCCCCATAGGGTTTCCAAGGAGCAGCTGGTGGATTCAAACTGTCGACCTGTTGGTTAGCAGCGGAGCTCTTAACCACTGCGCCACTGGGGCTCCACTTAATGGTCAGTGCCTACTAATTCATTATTTATAAAAGGTGTCCCTGACTCTTACTAGGTTTATCTTTTCTTATTGGTAGCAGAATCTTTTCTCAACATGACACATCTGAGGAAAATCGATAAGGGTACACAGCAGTACTGCATGGCAGAGAGAAGTGGAGGAAATCCCATTTATTATATATTCCAGATCCTGTGCTAGGAGACTGATATACATTCACCCCATGTATCCTTAAAACAACCCTATAATGTAGAAACATAGCAATTTTTCTGGTTCACAGAAGTAATTTGCCCCAAATCACATAGCTAGTAAATGAGAAAACCTGAATTCTAAGTTCAATTTACCTCACAATTTGGTATGAACGTCTATGGATGACATTTAGGTAAAATTGGTTTAATTAATAATACACATGGTAGTGAATAGCCTAAATAATTGATATAGGTTTTGCGTATTAAAATTACCACTGTCTTGCAAGAGCCCAATTTCCAATTCTTCTTTGAGGCTAGTTTCCCCACGTTGGGTGGATTTGAGGAGGGGGCCTAATGGATCCTGGGGGAATACAGGACAAACTCTTGTAGAGCTGAAAGCCAAAGTGTCTCTTGTGCAGGTGGCCCCAGAGCAGACTCTCAGGACATGAAATATTGACAACTTTGTGCCAATCCGAACCTTGATTCTTGAAGATGACTTGCTTTGGAAAAAATCAGTGGGCTTTTTCTTAGTTCTTGTTCAGGGAGAAAAAAAAAAAAAGGCTTGAAAATAATAGAAACTCAGAAAAGAGAATTAGAGAAAGTCAGAAATAACTCAAGGCAAATCTTGCATTTTACAGTCAGGAATACTGAGAACCTGCTAAGTTAAATCACTTGAGGGATGTCACACACAGCATATTACTGTTGGGAAAAAAAAAAAAAAGCAATTCAAAATGCCAGAGGATGGTTGTCATTTACATAAATATTTTATTTATCTTCCATTCAAAAACAACTTTTAATTTTATTTAAGATACCACTAAAGAAGGTTAAGCACACAAAGATATAAAAGAAATGACCTCTGCCTTCAAGTAGTTTCAAACTAACAGTATTTTAACAATAATGGGATTTTAAACAAGGTCGTCCTAAAGATTTTAGGTTGCTTTGTTAAGTTAAAAATTTGAATCTTGATTTAAGTTTATATTGTAAGATAGGAAGAGCTACAAGTGAAATGTAGAGATAACCGATTAATTATTCTTGCCACTGATATGAACTTGAATTTTATTAACTATAATAAGGCACAATTTTCCTTCTTTCCATGATAGCTGTTTTTTTTTAAATTTCTAACAAGATTTCAGATAAAATGGAATTGCTAACTTTTCCTGAGAAATTCTACCATATTAGGTGAATTAACTCCTTTAAGTCAGGCCACAGTCCTCTCTCTGTTTTGTGGTCCTCAGAATGTCCTGCAATTATTGACTGCATTGTTAAGTATTCAACAACTATGTGATGAAATAATTTAGTTATATATTACTTGCTTATCTTGTTGTCAAACTAACATTGCAAAGTGATGTGTCCTGCAAGTAAAAAAAAAAAAAAATCCTAGAAATCATTGAATTTCCTTAACAATTCCACCCAACTGAAGCTCAGAAATCGTATTGCTTATTCCCTGAGAAACTGTCTGTCATTACTGTTTACTTAAAATAGGCAGCTCTCATTTGTTACTCTTTTTTCTTAAATCTTAATAAACATATATCAAAAAATGTTAATGTAACGTAAGGATGTCTTTTTCTGTATTAAGCAAGGAGCAAATTAAATCCTTTAGGAGAGGGATGACAAATAGCTCGCACTCCATCACCAGCTTCAATAGATTGCAGTGGCTGCCCGGAGTGCTCTTTTTTGAGAGGGAAAGTGAGGCTTACTGTAGGCTCATCAGGAAACCATGCTAAGATCAATTATTGATGTCTGCCATGGGCATGCAGGAGCGTGGGGTGATGATACATGTAAGTTTTAGCCACAAAGGACTTGTAGTTTCACCGCAATACAAAGAGCTTTATCTCCTCCAGGAATTAGCTTGTATTTTTCTCACTACCTACCATGCCCTTGCCTCCATTTCTCAGCATTCTGGCTCCTTCTTATCCATCTTGCTCTTTAGATATCAAATTAAATGCCATTTTAATTTTATATGACTACATCACCCAAATTATCTCTCGCTCCCTTTCTCTCTCACAGCACCCCATAGCTGTTTTTTTCATTGCAGTTCTTCCAGCCATTGCAATTAAATTTTTATTTATTTATTTATTTTCCCTTAGACTAAATTCTGAATGAAAAGCTCCATAAAGATTTAATCACCGTGGTACATATTGTATCTAGCAAAATGTCTGACATATAGAAAGAGTTGAATACATATATATGGAAGGCATGAACAAGAAAGAATCCTAGTATATTATTTATTCGTTGTGTTGTAGTCATTAGTGATGGTGGTGGGATTTTGTTTGTTTGTGGTGAGTGTTTACATTTGAGACTATTAAGTATTAAAGATATCGGATACACTACCCAATAAGTGGAGAAGCCAAGATATAATGCCAGTGTCTGATGCCAACTTCGTTGCTTCCAACTGACATGATACGGTTTTCATAGTCACCATATATGAGAAAACAATGAAATGGGAAAACCATTGGTCTGCAGTCCAACAGTCCTGAATTTAAGCCCTTCTCTGCTATTCATTGACTGTCTAATCCTCAGTTTTCTCGTCTGTAAATTGAGGGCAATCACTTCTGCCTCGTGGACCTCTTTTGGGGTTTAACCGATATTACTCGTATATACATATACATAAAGCAATCAGCATATAACAGGAACTCAATGGAATTAAGTTATGTCTCTTCTCTTCCCAATAATCACCAGTATACATGTGATCTCCTTTGGTTGCCGTCATCTTAAATAGCCTTCAGATTGGAATTTTCTAGCACTGGTATTTTCTACCTCTGCACCAAGATCATCATTACCTAACTAGAGTTTTTATAAAATCTCTTGTCAAGGTCTATGACAGACCTCTTCTCCTATACTATTAAGTCAATTAATCTGAAAATTCAATAATAATTTATGTCTCAACTCAAAAGAATCTATTTTCAAACAGACATTATTCTCCTCCCAATATAGTACATAGATTCTTCATAACATTTGTGCAGGAAAAATTGGCAGCAGCTTTAAACCACATGTAGTCTTGAATGCTGCCCAAATTGATAGCAATTTCAATTAACTATTCAAACTGTGAGTCCCAGCAAAATGCACAGGGCACAGAAATAAAGTGACAATTATCAAATAGCTAGAAAGTATTATTGATCTCGACTTGTGGGATCTACACAATCAAAAAAAGATAAATGGAAAATGAAGAGTGTCCAAAGGAACAAGACTTCTTAGACTCATCTGGACAATTCCTTTAACACTGACTGATGGAAGCACGTATATAAACTATATACATGTGCCTTGTGTAGTCTCATAAAAATATTTCCATAATATAAGAAAAAATATATCAAGGTATTACTCTAAAACCTCTTATAAAAATGTATAGGAGCAAAAAAAATCAATAGTCCTTATGCATGCAAAAATTCTGAAATTACAAATGTTGCATTAAATATATACTTACCACAATAACGACAACAACAAAATCTAATCTGGCCCCCATGAAAGAGTAAGTGTTCCTGCTATAAGAGACCATACCAGCCTTCTGAAAGTTTCCAGTGAGTAACAGAAAGTTTATATGATCTTGGAAGAAGGACTAAGATTGCAGTTTCATTATGTTTTGTCAGCAGGAAAGGTACATCCTCACTCCTTTTTTTCCTTGATTATAACAAGAACAACAAAAAGATAATTACAATAAAAGAATCTAAAGGGCTGCTTTTTTAAAATGAAGTGACAAACAATCCACAAGGTGTAATGAAAATAACCTATAAATACAGCTTCCTACAAAGTCATTTCAAATTACAGTGTTTGATTTGAGGCCTCTTTTAAAAAGTGTGGTATATATATACAAGCATCTCATTTCAAAGTTTTGGACTTGAAAAAGTTAAGATAAAAAGAAGGAGATAAAATATTCCCCTAGATCATTAATAATCCAAGGAAATCATAGAACCCTTTGGACAATTTAGATGCAATTAGACTCAGATGACTGAGTAGCAGGGGAAAAAAAATCACCTTTGAAATATAGACAACGGAGGATTTCTTTCTTGGTTGTGCTGTTTCATCTGTATTGTATAATTAAGTGATCAAATGTTTCTATTAGGAATTATTTTTAAACCTCTCAGTTATGTACCATTTTATTTTTAGAAAAGAAAATTTGACTATCTCAATGGTTGCCTTTAGCTAAATATAAATTCCACTTGAGACTTTAATAATATGGGAATGAAATCTTCTGAATATTTAAGAGTGAGATTTTTGCCTGTGGTGACTTTGGTTTATTATTTACTCATTTATTTCCCCAGTTTTATGTTATATAGTGTCAATGTTAGACTTACAATAAAATAAATGAGTTTGTTGGTTGACAATTACTTGGGATCTGTATCAGACAATGTGAGCAGAAGTTTCCAAATAATAATAGCTGTCACCAGATATCCGTAGGTCACTTTGAGATCCCCGGAGGGAAGGTGGTAGGTAAATAATGTTATAATTGTCTTTTAAAGTCTTAATTATACTTCCAGGCATAATATGAAGTACTTCATGAAAAGGTAAAATTCATCAAAGACACTGCAGTAAATTTTATCCTTTATTAATATTATGTGAGGCTTAGAGATTTACTGAGACTGGTACCATGAGATTCAGCACTTTGAAAACCAGCATTTCTGATCTGTCATTCTAAAACCTGGTCCGTAGAACTCAAGCCAAAGCTAGTCTTGCTTCCTAAGGGGTGATGAAGAGTGCTTTCCAATGAGCATTGATTTGTGTGCATCTTTCATTCTCTTTAAGTAGTAAACGAGGGGAAGTAATCACAGGAGGGATGAGGCAGCAGGAACAGGACGTGGCAGAAACATAGATTAACTTCTGATTCCTTTATACATAACGAGTATGAAAGCTTTGCGGCCCCACGACTTGCTGTTAAATCAACCAATATGAAATTGGAGCTTGTCGGTGTTTGGACGATAGGTCTGCCAAAAGTGGGGATTTCTTTTTCTTAATTTTTTATTGTGCTTTAGGTGAAAGTTTACAGCACAAGTGAATTTCTCATACAAAAATATATACACATATTGTTATGTGACGTTAGCTGGCAATCCCTATAATGGGACAGCACACTCCCCCTTTCCACCCCGGGGTTCTTGTGTCCATTCAATGAGCTCTTGTCCCTTTCTGCCTTCTCATCCTGCCTCCAGACAGGAGCCGCCCATTTGGTCTCCTGTATCTGCTTGAATAAAGACGCACACTCTTCACAAGTACTGTTTTATGTCTCGTAGTCCAGCCTAATCTTGTCTGAAGAGTGGGCTTCAGGAATGGTTTTAGTCCTGGGTTAACCGAGCTTCCAGGGCATAGTGCGGATGTCAACTGCAAGATATATATATTTTTTATTTCATTTGATATTTATGAAGAGTCTATAAGGTATAAGACACTAATCTAGGTCCTGCAAAATCCACAATAAGAGCACAAGTTTCTGGCTTCAAGATTGTTGCTGTCGAGTTGATTCCAGTGCAAGGCGACCCCATTTGTGTCAGAGTAGAACTGTGCTCCACTGGGTCTTCAATGGCTGCTTTTTTAGAAGTAGATTGCCATACATTTCTTCCAAGGTGCCTCTGAGTGGACTCAAACCACCAACTTTTTGGTTAGTAACTGAGTGCTTAACTTTTTGCTTCACCTAGGGCCTCCTGCAAGATAGATCCTACGCTTTTAATTAGGGATTATGGGTGCAGAGAGATGGCTGTGATATAAGGTAGAAAATATGTTTTATAAAAGAAAAAAGATGGTAAGATACATCTGGTGGAAGACTTAATAACAGATACGCATTTCCTCGAGGAAAGAGAAGGTTCCAATGTGAAGAATTAATCAGAGTTAAGTAAGTGCTCATGGGCACACACAAATGAACACACACACTTAGTCTTCAGACAATGAACTGTGAAGCTGAAGAATAGAATGTAAGACAGTCATAATCAAATATTCAAATAATATATATGCGATTGTATATCTCTAAACCTTCAAATAAGTTCTTTCTCTTAAAAAATATACTTGCTTATATGTTTGACAGTCAAATACAAAAAGGACTCAGTATCTTTTAATAATGAAAAAAAATTAAGCACATATAAAACAAGTGAACTCTAGTTTGAAAAGAATCTAACAAGGATGATCAGGTGGGTAGAGATCCAGGGAATATAATTGCCAATATTTTCTGTTTATTTACTTTATTTTAATATATATTGCTATGAGTCAGAATCACTCAACTGCAATGCGTTTGGTTTTAGGCCAGGCATATAGGGTCACTATGGGTCGGAATGGACTCGATGGCAGTGGGTTTGGTTTTGGAGGCCAGGCATCCATTTCTTCAAGAGAGGGAAGGCATAGCAATACATCAGTAAAAACAAGAGAGTCAGTATTCAGCATCTGGTCTCTAAATTCAGAAAATGACAGTTATGAAAGCTTTTCTTTTCATATGCAAAAGTAAGGATTTTTAGTTTTGTTTTTTCTATGAGTGGAAGATTTAGGATTTATAACCTCAAAGCTTGGCTCAGTCAGAATCTAGAGTTTTTTTCTAAAGGCCATAAAGTTGGAGGAACCTGGATTTTTTTTTTTTTTTTTTAGTAAAGACAGTTTCATGTTGCAGAGATAACAGGGAGGAGATGTAAAAAAAAAAAGTCTCTCTTAATAGGGAAAGGGGGATCTCTGCATAGCACAAGCCTCCACACGTGGAGAGGGCCAGCGCACTGCGCCTGGCTGGCTTCCGGGAGAGTCAGCCTGGGAGGATGCCCTCACCAGAAGCCTGGAGGACCTTCTTGAGACGTCACAGTAGAGTCTTCATAATGATTAACTAGATACTGAATTTAGAATTTGATGTACAGTGCTATTCCTTTCTGGAGATGTTTTTCATCACAGAATATAGTCTGCCATTTTTATTTTACTGAATTGAATGAAACTAGTAAGTTGATGAGTTTATGATGGAAACAACACCATGCCGTGTTATAGTATAGTCTCTTTTGGAAAGGGTTCGTAAAGCATACTCCTTTGAAAGCATGAAGTGCAGGTAGGTTAAACTGAAATATTTTGAATAACAATTTTAAGGTGATTCACAAATAGTATTTTGCTTGTCACTTGTTTAGCAGGAGCTGACAATTTCTTTCATACTATCCCCAGTCATTAAAAACAAACCCTCATAAATCACAGTGCATGCAGAATCTTCAGCTGTATACTTCATTAGGTCACATAAATAATATTCACACTACTCTTCAAATAATTACAAACCAAGGCAATGATAAAGTGTGAATGTATAGGAGTAATTAACAACAACAACAAAAACACAACAGCTTTAATAAACCTCCTTTAAAATAGTCATTTGAAAATCTAATTTTAATTATGAAACTCAAGCCTATGGTAAAACAAAAGTAGCCACTATCACCTAACATATGGAATAAAAGAGCTAATCTTAAACCAGCTACTAACTACACAGAGAAAACCAGCCTTATACAAACAGGCCAAGCACAGAGAGAGACTAAGGCCATAAGAGTGAGGTCATTCAATGTGCAATTGGCTGTAGGGAAGAATAGCTATCAGAAATGGATGATAAAATCTGAACCGAGTCTACTCGAAACTTTGTTTGCAACTTACAGAGATGCAGAGGCATAAATTATAAAAAGGATTAGAGGTAAGGTGTGATAGCTAATCAGGATTCTAATAAAGTTGGTCATCCATTGCTAAGAAGAAAAATCTTGACTGAGATGGTAACCAGTTCACATTACAGTATTTTACGCGGTATCGATTGAAACTATCACAACAGGTTGAAAGTAAACACATACCGAAATTAAGTATATGTTCTTTTGCCACCAAACAACTAACGTACTGATTTCTTAACGACATTGACCGATTGATTTTAAAATCACTGGGAGTTTAAAAACTCTGTCCAAGCAGCCACTGCCTTGAGTAAGTACAGGTAATCCATGGAACCATTTGAAAACATACAGTGAGTTAGGTGCCAAGTAACAGATATGACCCTCCAGATTATATTACATTAATTTATGTCGTCCAATACAACTTTCTTAACAGTTACATCTGGATTAAAGGTGTTGTCAGAAAATGTAACAAGACAAACCTACTCTTTCCAGCTGGAGGGGGGCATGACTCAAGAAGAGGCTCCATGATGGGATAAATCAGGAGATATATATAAACAATCTAGAAAAAGAACGTTCCATTTAATTGACGAAAGTGTTTGAGACATTGAACGTGTGTCTCATGGTGTGCCAGTATTGGACCACGGAGGCTCAGGTCCTACTTTTAAGGATCTTATGGTACATGGGAAGAGACAAACACTATAACAACAAAAAACAAAAAGTTGTAGAGTTGAGGCAAGTAGAAAGCACACAGAGGACAAGCACGTGACACTGCCTCTTTGGTCAGGTCAAGGCTTCGAAAGTGGGGCTACGCGTAAGGTGAGTCTTGAAGGAATTTGAAAGTGTCAGTAGAACATTCAGACTAAAGGAATGGCATAAAAGTGTGAAAGGGTATGATGCAGTTGGAGAGTTTAAATGGTTTGGTGTCCTTTGGGGAATTGGGTGGTAACCGATTATGGTAGAATTTTTTTCTTTCTCTTTTGTGCATTTTTTAAAAACGTCTTAGCAAATTCAGACTTAATCATGCTATTAAATAAGGGAATCCTTGAAACAGACGATCCTAGGATTCTCATATGACAAAAAGGGAGCTTTCTGAGATTGATAAGCAAGGCAAGTTGATGTATTGCGGACAAACCTCAACCGGAAGCAGAAAGTCCTGGGTTCTAGCCAGAAATCTATCAATTTTGCTGTCCATCAAAATAGGTTTAGGTAAATAATCTAACTTCTCTGAGTCACATTTTCTCATTGCAAAATGAGAGCATTCTACTATTATACAGACTAAAACTCATACCCGTTGCCGTCTAGTCTAATTCCGACTCATGGTGACCCTGTATGACAGAATGGAGCTTGTAAATCTTTACAGAAGCAGACTGCCACATTTTTCTCCCACAGAACGGCTGGTGGGTTTGAACTGCTTATCTTTCTGTTGGCAGCAGAGCGCTTAGCCACTGTGTCACCAGGGCTCCTCATACAGACTAAAGGGAAAAAAACAAAACAAAACCCAAACCAGTTGCCATGGAGTCGATTCCAACTCATAGTGACCCTATAGGACAGAGGAAAACTTCCCCATAGAGTTTCCAAGGAGTGGCTCGTGAATTTGAACTACAGACCTTTTGATTAGCAGCTGAGCTCTTAACCACCACGACACCAGGACTCCCAGTATACTACAACGGAGTAAGAAAATTGAATAAGAAAGCCCAACTCTTTTTTGACTCATCTCTTTACATATCAACTCTTTTACCTCCCCCTACTCCCCATGGATCAAATCAGGTTGAGACCAACTGACTAACTGCAGCCGTCACCCCACCTCTGCTGCTCCTCCAAAGAGCAAGAGCTCCTGGTCAGTAAGAGCATCCTTGGTGAGCCCCCATCCTTCTCCTCATGCTCATTGTTCTAGCCTGGGCCACATCTGCTGCAGACATGGGAATGGTAAGCTCTTGCTTTGGTTATGTGGTGAGGTTTAGGGAGCACGGTTTTACTCACTGTCTATTATCCCACACCCATTTGTGGCGTTCTATCAATGTTTTCACCTTTGTTCCCACCATGCCATGCTGGCCTCTTATCCTCTTCCCCACCTCCACCACATCCTGGCCCCCTGCCTCCTTGCACTCACAATCCCCACAATCCGCTACATGTTCCTGACATGGGCCTTAAAATGAAGTCAACCTGCATCGGTGTTATGCCTATAATGGTTTCTAACTCTCAAGGCTTTGGGCATTAACATTGAGTAGATATTTAAATTTTTGCATATACTGTATGAATAGTCAGTAGCTGCAGAAAAATGTGTTACTTTAAATATTGGTTCTCTGCCTTCTTTATTTTAATTATTATTAATAATTAGAATCAAAAGCCTTGATAGGTATATCAATTATGAAAAGTAATTATACAATTATCCAGTAAGTAATTATAGAATTACTGCATGCACCATTTTATATGAGGCGCAGGGCGCTGGTACACACAGGGAAGGAATATAAATGAAATAAAAGAAATAACGTCATGTCTGTCCACAGGGAACTTAAAAATCTAGTTGGAGACACATTACACAGTCACAGTTAGTTTGCTGTCACCTGTCTTCCAGCTACTTTACACAGTCATTTATTTTCCTATCTTCACATTTTCCCATTCTTTCCATACACTTTGATGCAATATCATGCTTTGTAGTAACAAAAGGGGGGCGGGGATCTAGATATTTCTGAAAAGATAAGATTCCTATCAGAAACACAGTTCTAGGAAATATGAGATAATTTTGACAAATAGAAAATTGTGAGAAAAAAGAAGACATTAAGCTTTCCTTGGCAGCTAAATTTTTATTTTATTCTCCAAATCCTTTCTGAATACTGAGCAGGTAAATAAAAGCATTATTTATATGCTTAACAGATGTGCTCGTACTTAGCATATCTGTTTTATATCAAATTTATGATACAAGAAAGTTGCATTTACGTGTGCAATTTAAAGCTGTAAAGAACATCAGCGTCCTTAGGAAAATCAATATAGACACTATCCTGACACCATCATGTGATATTTGGAGCATCCTATCACCATCCTAAAGTATCATGTTTCTTTAATCTGGACCTTTATGATGTTTCATTAGTCACATCTATGATTCATTCAAAGCTGAGTTCTTGGTCAGGATACTCCACCTGCTTTAAAATGATGAGCTTTATGATGTCGTTTCCAGAAATCTATTTTGGCAAGAAGCAAGCGCTGCTTGTTTCTAAATTTTTCAGTTCCAACCGTAAATGCGAGGAGGAGCCCAGGTGGCACAGTGGTTTAAAGATTACAGCCTTGGAAAACTATGGGGCAGTCTACTCTGTCCTATAGGGATGCAATGAGTTGGAATCGACCGGATGGCAATGGGTTTGACCATAAATACCCTTGAAATTCAGAGAACAGAGAAATAAATGTGGAGTGGATTATTCAGGGAAGGCTTCCTATTAGAGAAATGGCTTCAGCTGAGACTTCAAGAACGGATAGTATTTATCTGGGTGGAAAAGGAAAGGGACATGGTGCAAGAACTAAGACATAAAGAAGGAAATGATAGTGGAGAAGAAAGAAATATCGTAAACTCCTCTTTGATTGGCAAAGAGGGCGCATTTTGAAGAATGTGGAGCAGGAAGTGTGGTCTTTTTATTTATGTAGGACTTTAAAATGGAAAAAGTATTTTGACAGATGTTGACTTACTTCACCATCAGAACTCTGAGAGATAGGTAAAAGAGATATCATTTCCCTTTTATAAGCAAAGAATGTGAAGCGCAGAGACCTCCCTTAGCCTCCATTTCTGAGAGTAAAGTAAGAAAAGTCTATTAAATGATAGATCAAAGAGCAACTTCCTGTCCATTCATATATTTGGCAAATACTTACAGAGCACCCACTATGAACTAACACTGTTTTAGAGTCCTGAAATAATTTGCCAGTATAACAGACAAAAATCTCTGCCCCTGTGAAGTGTATATTTTATAATAGATGACAACAAATAAACATACTAAATATGTAAATTATGTAGTATATTAAAGGTTCTATGTGTCATGCAAGAAAGAAATAGAGCGTATAAGGGACATCAGTTTGGGAGACGGGAATAGGGCTCATTGCACTTTTAAATAGGTTTCTCAGAGCAGGTCTTGTTGAGCATGAAACTTGAACAGCGACTCAAAGGAGCTTAGCTATGTGTGTATATATAGATATACATTTTTTTTTAATTGTGCTTTAGGTGGAAGTTTACAGAGCATATTAGTTTCTCATTAAACAGTTATTACACATATTGTTTTGTGACATTGATTGCTAACCCCACGACGTGTCAACACTCTCCCCTTCTCGACCTTGGGTTCCCCATTTCCATTTATCCAGCTTTGCTGTCCTCTCCTGCCTTCTCATCTTTGCCCCTAGGCTGGTGTGCCCATTTAGTCCTGTATACATAGTTGAACTACGTGTGTTCTTGTTTATTTTATGGGTCAGTCTCATCTTTGGCTGAAGGGTGAACCTCAGGAGTGCTCAGGAGTTAAAATGGTGTCCAGGGGCCATACTCTCAGGGTTTCTCCAGTTTATGTCAGACCAGTAAGTCTGGTCTTTTTTTGTGAGTTTGAATTTGTTCTACATTTTTCTCCAACTCTTGTCTGGGACCCTCTATTTTGATCCCTGTGAGGGCAGTTGGTGGTGGTAGCCAGCTACATATATATTTAAAGAAAGACCACTCCAAGCAGAGAGAAGGGTCAGTGTAGGGGCCCTAAGGCAGAAATTCCCCTGGCATGTTGCAGGGACTATAAGAAGACGACAGTAAGGAGGAAAGCACTAGGGGAAGTCAGGTGGTTAACAAGGCTGGGAATGGGGCAGGCAGATCATGTACTGATTTGTAGCCATTATAAAGGCTCTGTCTTGTTCACAGTACAAAGGAGAGCCACTGGAAGATTTTGAGCAGAGGGATAACATCATCTCACATTTGTTTTAAAAGTCTCACTCTGACTACAGTGTTGAAGACAGACTGTTATGGAGGCTGATGACTTAATTGTGTGAGAGAAAAGGGAGGCCCCACCAAAGCGATAGCTGTAGAAGTCATGAGAAGTGGTCAAATTATGACGTCTAGTATTTTTAAGACAGACCCAAAAGGATTTCTTAACAAATGGGATGGGTCTTATGAGAAAAAGAGAGGAGTCAAGCATAACACCAAGATTTGGCCTTGGAATATTTGATAATGGAGTAGGGATAAACTGAGATGGAAAAGATTGGGATGGAATATATTTTGTGGGAAATAATAGAAGTTCAGTTTTGTCTTTTAGATGTTCAAGTCAATACATGAATCTGGAATTCAGAAGAGCAATCTGGTCTATATACACAGATTTTGAGTTGTCATCGTCCAGATGGTATTTAGAGACGTAAGACTAAATGAAGTCAGCAAAAGAGTTTGTATAGACAGAGAAGAGAGGCCCAAGGACTCAGTCCTGCAGGCCTCCAAAAAGAAGTAGCTGGAGAGAAGAAGAGAAGCCAGCAAAGGTGACTGAGATGGATTAATTGTGAATTTGGAAGAATACTGAATATGGGCTGTTCTGACAGCCAAATAAAGACCAATTACTATCGACGAGGCAGTAGGCAAGTGCCAAATGCGGCTGATAGTCCAAGGAGGATACCTACTGGAAACTGACCATTGAACTTAGCAACACAGGGCTCTCTTAAGAGTTTCTTGAGAGCAGTATGTTCTTATGTATGTCTTTTCCCTGTAATCCACAAGGAATTTAAAGTATGGGAGTTCTGACTCCAAGAGCAGTGTTCTTTCCGCCATAAAAACTGAGACTGTAGGTGAAGTGCTACCAGAACACAAAGAGGCTCTGGTAGCAAGCTAATTGTTAATGTTGCTAGGTGCCGACGAGTCTGTTCTGACTTCATGCACAACAGAACAAAATACTGTCCTGTCCTGAGCCATCCTCACAACCTTTTCTATGTTTGAGCCCATTGCTGCAGCCACCATGTCAATCCATCTCATTGAGAGGTCTTCCTCTTTTTTGCTGACCGTCTACTTTACCAAGCATGATGTCCTTCTCCAGGGACTTTTCCCTCCTGATAACATGTCCCAAGCATGTGAGTTGAATTCTCATCATCCTAGCTTATAAGCAACATTCTGTGTACTTCTTCCAAGACAGACGTGTTCATTCTTCTGGCAGTTCACGGCATATTCAATATTCTTCGCTAACACCGTAATTCAAATAAATCAATTCTTATTTATTGTATAGCTTTCACATGCACATGAGGCAAATGAAAATACCATGGCTTGGGTCAGGCACACCTCTGTCCTCATGGTGACATCTTTGCTTTTTAACACTTTCAAAGAGGTCTTTTGCAGCAGATTTGAACAATGCAGTACATCATTTGATTTCTTGACTGCTCCTTCCATGGGCGTTCATTGTGGATCCAAGTAAAATGAAATCCTTGGCAACTTCAGTCTTTCTCTGTTTATCATGATGTTGCTTATTGGTCCAGTTGTGAGGATTTTTGTTTTCTTTATGTGAAAGTGTAATCTACTCTGAAGGCTGCGGTCTTTGATCTTCATCAGTAAGTGCTTCAAGTCCTCTTTGCTTTCAGCAAGCAAAGTTGTGTCATCTGCATATTGCAGGTTGTTAATGAGTCTTCTGCCAACGCTGATGCCCTGCTTTTCTTCAGATAGTCCAGTTTCTCAGATTATTTGCTCAGCATATAGATTGAACAAGTACGGTGAAAGGATGCAACCCCAATACACACCTTTCCTGATCTTTAAACCAGGCAACAGCCCCTTGTTCTGTTCGAGCGATTGTTTCTTGGTCTATGTACAGGTTCCCCATGAGTACAATCAAGTGTTCTAGAATTCTCATTCTTCACAATGTTATTCATAATCTATTATGATCCACACACATAGTCAATAAAACACAGGTAAATACCTTTCAGGTATTCTCTGCTTTTAGCCAAGATCCATCAGACATCAGCAATGATATACCTCGTTCCACATCTTCTTCTGAATCCAGCATGCTAATTTAAAATAATACAAAATAATAGGTGTAGCCTGAAAGCGTGTTCTTGTTTGTTTTTGTTTTCTTTGTTTATTTGTTTGTTTTTAGGAAAATATGATATTTAGTCATTCAAAATGGATTCGAGGACAAGGAAAGAAGTGATGAGGAAACATTGAGATGGCTGTCAAAATTTGGCAAGTGCCTGAGGAAGAAATAATAACATTATATGAACATATGTGTAAAAGATGTGCATTGAAAAACCAAAGACTGATGGTAGCAATGATAAAATTGAGATCAGTTTCACTGATGTTATTGATGACTTCAAGTTATTCTTAACATACTAAATTGTTGTTAATGGTCATTTGCCAACCAGTCAGCTCCCACACGTAGCGACCCTACATACAACAGTAAATACTATTGCCCAGTCCTGTGACATCCTCACAATCGTTGCTATGTTTGGGCCTATTATTGCAGCCACTGTGTCAATCCATCTCATGGAGGGTCTGCCTTTTTCTTGCTCACCTTCTGTTTTACCAAGCATGATGTCTTTCTTCAGGAATTGATTCCTCCTGACAACATGCCCAGAGTAAGCAAGACAAAGTCTCGCCATCCTCGCTTCTAAGGAGCTGAATAAAGTGAGATAAATAAAAAAGTATGTTTCATAATTTATATTAATTACCTGAGCAAAGAACTTAAATAAAAGCAGGTAATGCCCAAAACCTTCTCCTGCATTTTGGCACCACTCATGTATCTACTTCATCCTTTCTGTAGCAGAGCAGAGATTAAGGAACATGTATGGATTAAAAAGGCCCCAGTTTCTCCAAAACCTCGGCCGACGGATTTTCTCTAGGAACACATCAAAACAAGAACCACCTCTGTGAGCCTTACCAGAACTGTATTTGGTCACATTAAATTTGTTATCATTTTACCACAAGGTGTTATTTACAATAAAAGAGTACATATTCAAGAACTCAATAATAATAATAATAACCAAGAATAACATAATATCAACGCAAATAAAAATTAGATATTCAAATCAAGCTTGAAAAACAAATTAAGTCGCTGAAAAACAACATTCATACCACATTAGTTTGCACCAAAACATAATTAATAAAGGGAAAGTGCATAAATAGTACTTGAAGATTTTCATAATTAAAAGGAACATCTCTCAGCAGAAGGTAAAGCATCCAGGGAAGCATGCTGCCATCCTGCTGCTGAGCACGTAACAAGCAAAAGCAGCAGATACACCTGGCTTCAGTCTCTCTCAGGACACTAGGAATAGTTAATATACTCTGTGAGCTATAAGTCAGAATCAACTCGACGGCAATGGTTTTTTTTTTTTGTTTTGTTTTGTTTTATGAGGAAGATGGGAGGTAAATAATCGTCTCATATGCCATTTGGCAAGGAGCCCTGGTAGCAAATGGTTAAGAGCTTGGCTGCTAACCCTCGAATCCAGCAGCCCCTCTACAGGAGAAAAGACCTGATGATCTGCTCCCATAGAGATTATACTCTCAGAAACCCTGTAAGGCAGTTCTACTCTGTCCTAGAGGGTTGCTATGAGTCAGGATCAACTCCACAGCACACATTAACAAGTCATTTGGCAGACACTTCAAATTTTTACACAAGATCTATTCTTCCTTCTTTCCTTTTAACAGGATCCCAGCTAGAGATGACATTTTTCAGACTTCTTTGCAGCTCTGTGTGGCCAAGGGGTTGAGAGCAGAAGTGACGTTAATTTTCAATCACTTTTGTGTAAGGAAGCTGCTTGCCTTTCACTCATTCTTTTCTTCCCCTTCCCTTGCTGTAGGAGTGTGGTTATAGCGCTAGGAACCAGCTTTGACATGCAGAGGAGGGCAGTGGTTTAGAGGATGGCTGTATAACAAGATGAAAAGAACCTGAGTTCCTGAATGGTCTTGGGGAGCCAAACTGCTTCCCCACCATGGACATAACACCACACCCACTTCTGGACTGTTCTTTGAGGGAGAAATAAACTTCTATGTTTGGCTACTATATTTTCTGGTTTTCTTTGTTACGGCAGCTTAGCCTATACCTTAGCTAATTCATGTATGAGTTCTTAGCATAGTTTCTGGTACACTTTTTTTTATTTTATTTTATTGAATATATACTTAATACGTATTTTCTTTAAAGTATTAAAAAGCAAAGATGAAACTTTGAAGACAGAGGTGAGCTTGACCCATCCACGGTATTATCAATCACCTCATATGCATGTGAAAGCTGGACAATGAACAGGGAAGACCGAAGAAGATTTGACACCTTTGTAATTATTGTGTTGGTGAAGAATATTGACTATACCATAGACTGCCAGAAGAACGAATAAATGTGTCTTGGAAGAAGTACAGCCAGAATGCTCCTTAGAAGTGAGTATGGTGAGACTTTGTCTCATGTACTTTGGACATATCATCAAGGAGGGACCAGTCCCTGGAGAAGGACATCATGCTTGGTAAAGTAAAGGGTCAGCGAAAAAGAGGAAGACCCTCAACACGATGAACTGACGCAGTAGCTGCAACTATAGGCTCAAACATAGCAACAATTGTGAGGACAACACAGGCCTGGGCAGCGTTTCGTTCTGTTGTACATAACGTTGCTATGTGTTGGAACCGACTTGATGGCACCTAACAACAACAACTTGGCCAGATTAATATGTGCCTCCATTTACCCTTAACTTTTACAACAATTTCTATACCTGCATATTTAATTTCCAGAGTTAATGTAGGCACATCATAATGATATTTTCATAAATAACTTCTACTTTCAGATTTCACAAAGGAGCAGATAACCCTCATCTCTAAGGTCCATCTCTGTTGAAAGTCTTAGACCTATCGTCCCACTGGAATCCCCTAGTGACAATATTTATAATGGCAAGAAATGACTTCTGGTTCTGATGTCTCTTGCGCCAAGTCACTTGCAATCAAATCACATTACTTGCCACTTTAGAAAGTAAACATTGTGGGTTTTAATGATAGAAAAGTAGACAGAAGTCAAATAATATTTATTGCCACTAGTTTTCTCTATGTATACCCATGATAAAAGAGAAATAATTGCAATGAAATGTTAACAACATCCTCATAATCAAATTCCTGACATCAGTTCTTCCAAAAATGACTTTCCACAAATGGCACACACCTTACTTTCTAACCAGAAATGTTGATTCATTGTGCATACATCCTCCACCTATTAGTCAAATTTTTAAAGTTTAAATTATTTATTTTATAGCATGCTTTAATAAATATACAGCTTGCACCCTCTATCACCTTATCTGACAGTTCAACTGATAATATTGTTACAATACAATGCATCAGTATTTGAATTTGTTCACTTTGCTCAGTGCTCCATAATTTAAGGATCAGTTATTGTTCGATCCATAGAACTGAATTTTTTTTTAACATACTACAATATGTCTGGATTAAAATAGCATATTTTGAAATCTTTATAATGGATTACTGTTTTCTTTTCATAGATCATCCAGTGACATTTTATAAAAGCAGCTTCTCCCGATGCATGGCCACTTGGTGCAGAAGACAGCCTCCATGGAGGGAAAGCACTCTCTGGTCTACTGCAGCTTTGGTGAGCCTGCAGAACTTTTATTTTCCAATGCTCTTCTTGTTTTGCCACACAGCACCCTTATCATCCTATAAGCGTAATATGGGTAGACTATATGTGGGGGCAAACCTATCTGGGGACTTCATATTCAGAGGATAATTTAACTATTGATAACTGACCATTGCTCTAAGTAGAACGGGCTCAGAGCACTTCCCCAAGTTTCAGTCCTCAAACCCATAATGTATAGCCTGTACGCTAATAACATAGAAGAATTGCAAGTTGGTTCATTAAGCTTGAAGATGACATCAAAGGCAGCAGTAATATCATCACCTGGAAAAGTCAAACTAGAATTCACAACATTCTAAACCACTTAGAAAAATATGTTGAGGTCCCAAGGAAGTGAAGCAGCAAAGTTTCATCCCAAACCAAAGGCTGTTTACAAAGAAAAAGGACTAGTAACACACTGTAGTTGTAGCTGACTTTTAAGGAATAGTGGTCCATATTCTACAATGCTAAATATCACTCCACAAATATCAAAAGATTAACAACTCAGAGTTATAACTTGTTACTATCCCCCTCACTTCCCCCCATACCCTAAAAACCACAAGGATTCTCATAAAGTACTCTCCTCTCCCTCCTATTTGGAGCTTTAGATTTATACCTGTTCCTGGCTCATTATCTGTGAGTTGGGATAGTGATTCCTACTGCTTAATGTTCTTGAGAAGATTAAATAAGATATTGTTTATAAAGTATGTCCCAATTGTCCTCCAGTTGACTCCAACTAGCATGGTGCAAAGCATAATATAGTTACTTTCCAAATGATAGTTCATATTCTCTTCCTTGTTGCTGTCGAGTCGATTCTGACTCATACCAACCCTATGACAGAGTAGAACTGCCTCATGGGGTTTCCAAGTAGTGGCTGGTGGATTTGAACTGCTGACCATTTAGTTAGCAGACAAACACTTAACCACTCACGCCAGCAGCGGCTTCTCTGGAGAAAGATGTGGCAGTCTGCTTTCGTAAAGATTACAGCCTTGGAAACCCGATGGGGTAGCTATGAGTCAGAATCGACTCAAGAGCAGTGGGTTTGGTTTGGTTGGGTATTATATCTAGGATGGACCGAATGATTACTTGAGACAGCTTTTATTAGTAACATTTGGTTACCACTGATGTTTATTACATTAAAATTAAACTTTCTAATATGCTTACACTTGGTATAATCTAAGTCTCTACCTACAATTTTTAACACGTGTGAATAATCCAGAAAATGTCAGAGAGATTAGCTAGAAGAAATACAAAAGTATTTAAAGTAGCTGCGACAAGGAACTTATCATTCAGTAAGCTGGAGAAGAGACTAACTGATTTGATTTATTGTATCTTCAAGAAAATACACTGATTTATGCTAAAGCTGTTGCAAAGCACATGTCCTATATCTACAGATAGTACTAAGAGAAAAAGTGATTAGATGGGTATTTGCTAGATACTATAGATATTTAAGGAGCCCTGGTGGCGCATTAAGAGCTTGGCTGCTAACCAAAAGGTTGGTAGTTCAAATCCACCCGCTGCTCCTTGGGAACCTTATAGGGCAGTTCTACTCTGTCCTAATGGGTCACTATGAGTAAGAACTGACTCAAGGGCAATGAGTTTGGTTTCTCTTTGGTGGGTGGCGCAGTGGTTAAAGCGCTCTGCTGCCAACTAAAAGGTTGGCGGTTCGAACCCACTAGCTGCTCTGCGGGAGGAAGATATGGCAGTCTGTTTCTGTAAATATTTACAGCCTCCGAAACCCTATGGGGCAGTTCTACTCTGTCCTTTAGAATCGACCTGATGGTAGTGGGTTTTGGGTATAGATGTCTATGACTAAGGTTTTAAATATAACAGCCGACTCTCATATCTCTTTGATGAGTTAAGACTTGATCCAGCTGAAATCGCGGAGTTAGTTCAAGTGAAAATCTAGTTTGCTTTCAAAATGTAATTTTATATTTCTATACAGACTGAAACATCAGCTAAAATAGGTCATTCTGTGGGATAAAGGAAAGAAAAGTTATGCCACTCTCTACGCAGAGAAAATCGAAATATGATGAATGAGTAAGAGTAAATAAGTTACATCAATATATAAATGGCCATTATATACGCAAAATAGTAATTCAATATAAAGTGAATTAAAAATACTTTTTCTGCATTTGTTTCAAACTGTCAATAAGGACATAATGCATAATTTAAAAAGAAAAAAAATTTAAAGAAATGTTGTCTAAGAATTTAATTCCAAAAAGGCAGACAATTTAGCAATTAGCATGGATTCCGTCCATATGTCCTGTCTTGTAACCGTAAGAACAATGATATTTGCCAAAAGTTTACAGCAACATGGGTATTAACTGAATTGAACTGTGTTAATATTTCATAAATAAATGCACCCTTGAACTTTATTTATCTGCATTATTTATCTGGCTTTATTCTATTTCTCTTGCTCTCCTTTTTATCTATAGAGAAGTATAGTTTATTGGATAAGAAATTAATTTCTGGAATTGGACATATTAAGGTTTGAATTCTAGTTCTCTCATTTATTAGCTGTGTGACCGTGGGCAAGCTACTTACTACCTCTACAAGCTTTACAGTTTTCTCTCAACTAAAATGGGCATCATAAATCATAAAATGTTTTGATTAAATAAAATATTGCTTAATACACAGCAAGCATGAAATAAAAGTTATTGAAAGACATAAACACATTCTTAAGCATAAGCATTCATTATTTATTAGCATTCCTATCTTCCTAACAAGAAAACAAAGTTGGCAATTTGATTGGAGGAACTGCGTCTTATACATCTTGTGGGTGTAAGGAAATGCAACGCCGGCAATACGTGCTGTACTGTTTTTGTCTGCTTATGAAAGTCATAACCAAATTGTATGACTGACCTGAATACCTCTAACTTTTAGTCAACTCCATTTTATTTTGATATTTCTATTCAGCAATAAGTTAAGATCCCAAGGGAAGCAGAGCTTGCATAAATACACATTTGCATTAAAAATAACAAATCCTGATGCTAAAAGTTAAGGCTGAAAGCTGAGTTCACTAGTCCAGGTTTACTGGCATTCATTTTCCCTCACAGATGAACACCCTCCTTTTGCTGCTGGTTTACATCCAATTGGCATGAATAATTCTAGTACGTTTTCCAGAAATTTTGACAAAGAGGACACAATTTAAGTCAAGACAAAGCGTAATTTGACATTTTATATATGTTGCAATAAGGAAAAACAGTTATTCAACTGAGATATTCCATTTCAGGAAGTTTTTTGAAAGGCTTGGATAAATATTTATTCCTCACTTCAGATTTCTATCAAGTTGACACAGTAATATTTTTATGAGTTATAATGAATATACCCGTGTCCACAGTGTAAAACTGAATGATGAGTTGAGGGAGAAATAGTGGTCTTATTTTGTTTGTGTGTTTTAAGAAAACACAAAATGATAGTTACTTTGAAAGAGCTATAGATCTCATGTGTTGGTATATCTGTTTTATGTTTTTGTAAACCACCAAGATTCAATTTCTTACATTTAGAATATTAGGCCATTTAAAATAAACTTTAAAAATGTCCTAATGCCATAGTTTAGCAAATTACTGCAGAAAAATGCGAAGAAAACTCTTTTCTAATCTAATTGTTGTTGTGTGTCATTGAGTCAAACCCTACTCACAGCAACTCTACGAGATATGGCCGCTAACCAAAAGGCCGGCAGTTCGAATCCACCAGCCGCTCTTGGAAACCCTATGGGGCAAGTTCTACTCTGTCCTGTAGGGTCGCTACAATCTAAGAAGTGAGTGTGGAAGAAAGATGCCTCGAAGGAGTAAAGCCATTGAGGTCTTCAGTTTCCCTAGAACACACCATGGATATTAACAGGAACCTGACAGGAATGAATGACTCTCAGACACACGTGGAAAAAAATAAAATCCCGTATGTTTTTCCTGGCCTCAGTAAGAATAAGAAATAAATACCCATGCCTAAAGGAAGAAAGAATTGCTTGCCACATAGTTCAGAAAAAAATTAAATGCAGATATATGAGATTAATAAGAATTATATTGCTTTGAGGGCTATGAATACAGATCATCTAAGTAATATAAAAAGTACTTTATTAAAAATATGTACATGAAGAAACACTGATAAATTTTTTTATCAATTTAATTAAAGCATCATGATAGTTAAATGATTCTTTGGGGGGGAATTAGCTTTTGTACCTGGGTTTGTATTTGTATTATTATATTTAAACATTATTATATTGAATTATATTGAAATATTATTATTATATTGACAACTTAGGTAGAAACTTTATTCTCAAGGCTCAAACTTTGCATATATTTTCACACTGAACTTTTCATATCTTATTCTATTCAGGAACTCCTATGAAGTAATAGATACTTGTCCATAAACTATCTCAAATCATTCTGTTTCAATTTCAGATCTTAAGTATTATATCTCAATTTCCACTTACTTATTCACTCCTTACTTATTTAAGAACTCACTTTTCCAAATATAAGTAATAATTCCAAATATATTTAAGATTAAATTCCCTCTCATTTTCCCATGATCTTACTTAATCCATTATTTTTCATCTTATAAAATAATTAAAAAATCCCTTCTTTATTTAAGATCGTCATAGACTATTTCTAGAGCAATTATTACGTGCTAACCTCTATAATAAATACTGGGGATAAAATGGAGGAAAAACAGACACATTCCCTGCTTTTATAGAATTCACTTTTTACATGTGGCTATAAATAAGAAAACAAAGAATTACAACACTAGTGATACGTCCTATGACAGTTGACATATGGGTGCTGTGGTAGCACAACTAAGTAGCACCCAACAAAGACTTGGTTAGCCTAAGGCTTGCAAAAGTGACATCCAAACTAGCGCGGAAGACTGAGAGGGAATTAATCTAGTGAAGACATTGGATTATAAAACAGCATGAACAAAGGTCTAGATATGAGCAAAAGACTGAAATGTCTGAGTACCTACCTGAAACACATTCATTGTGGTCAAAAAGTAGAGGGTGAGGGGAAATATATGGGCAGATAAGCTGGAGGCATAAAGCAGAGCTTCATTATAGAGAACCTTGTCATCATCTTAAAAGAATGAATTATTTCATAAGAACAATTAGGAGATACTGAAATGTTTTAATCAGGGAAGTAAATATGATTGCATTTTCACTTTAGAACGATCACTGTAAGTACAATGTAAAGAATGGATTCTATAGATTCAAAACAGGAAAAAAGAGAACCAGTAAAAGGCTTATAGAACACTAAAGACAAGACATATTGATCAACTGGATCCAGTTGCTCCCTCCATTACAATTAATCAGTAAGTTAGGATGATGAGAAGGAGCAGTTTCAAGAAAGTATTATGAAATGAATGTGAATGAAAGAGGGGTAGAAAAACCTATATTGATGCCAGATTTCTTGTGTCTCTTGTGCAGAAGGTCGTGAATGACAGTTGGGGCATTTTGACTCTCAGGGATATTGAAATACCCAAATGGGAACATCTACTTGAGAACAGGTGTACCTATTAGAATCTCAGGAGGCAAAGCTTATCTGGAAAAATAATCTTTATTATAATTAGTATACCCAAGCCATGGTATTTTCAATCACCTCATATGCGTGCGAAAGCTGGACAATGAGTAAGGAAGACCGAAGAACAATTAATGCCTTTGGATTACGGTGTTGGTGAAGAATCTTGACTATACCATGGATTGCCAGAAGTTAAACAAATCTGTCCTGGAAGAAGTACAGCCAGAATGCTCCTTAGAAGCGAGGATAGTGAGACTTCGTCTTGTTTACTTTGGACGTGTTATTAAGAGGGATCAAACCCTGGAGAAGGACATCATGCCTGGTAAAGTAGAGAGTCAGAGAAAAAGAGGAAGACTCTCAATAAGATGAATTGACACAATGGCTGCAACAATGGGCTCAAACATAGCAAGGATGGTGAGAATGGCACACAACCAGGCAGTGTTTCATTCTGTTGTACGTAGGGTCACTATGAGTCAACACCGACTCAGTGGCACTTAACAACAGTATATGGAAGGTAAATGAAGACTTGAGACTGGATGACATTGGATGAATGGAGGGCCTACAAACGCTGAGGATAGTTCCGGCAAAGACGGTAAAGAGTTTCACCTGTTAAAGGACTAAAGCAATCACAATCTTAAAACAAAAACATAGAACAAGAATATCATTATGGGGATTCCGGCAGACATGGCTGGGGCAGCATGCTTGTCCGTTTTCCCATTCTTGCCTATTCTGTGATATTCTTTGGACTCGGGCAGACATGGCTGTGGCAGCATGCTTGTCCACTTCACACTTTTGTCCTTTTGAATATATGCCAAATAAAACTTTCTTTTTACTTTAAAAAAAAAAGAAAGAATATCATTATGAAAACTCAGAGGAATCATAGATCTATGGAAATTATCTATTACTGAATCCACTGGACATTTTTATGTTCTTATGTATCTTGGTTATGACAGCATTTAACATTCTCAGTTGTTCCATTTTCCTGGCTCCTAAAACACCTTTCTTATTTTTCTTTTTTTTCCTACTTCCTAGCTTCATTGCAGTCTCCTATTTCTCTGCCCATACGTCATCAGGATTTTGCCTCTGTTTTTTGCCTCACCTATTGTTTTATGCTCCTTCACTTGAAACATTTCTCATAACGATGAATTTACCTACCACCTCTATGGGGAATATTCCAAACTAACATCTCTTCTCCAGATATCTCTGTTGAGTTAGACCTCTTCAATCTCATTGCCTACTGGAAATCACCACTAAATTTCCAACCAGCACTTCAATCCAATATGTTCTTCCAACCTGCTGATTCCCTTTCCATTCCCTGTTTCCATTAATATAATCTCCACTTATCCAGGGAAGACAAACAAGTAAGAATTTGGAGGTCCAGACTGAGATCCTCACTTTCTCTCCTCTTTCTTATCCAGCTGGCCCGATGTCCTGCTGATGCTCTGATGTTAATTTTCTTAAAGTCTTCTACAGCGTTTCACCAACTATCACAGTGCTGGACCCAGATTAGTGGTTCAATACATGGTTTCTGAATAAATGAACGAATTCACCTTCCCTCTGCCCTATGGATCACAACAGTTCAATCTCGTTGTACTTGGTGTTGCCATGATACAGGGGCTGACTTGGTGGCAGCTAACAACTGCCTCTCCCTGAGTTTGTAATCCTCATTACACCTTGCCTGCATATTGCAATACACTCTCAAAAAGAGTCTCAGTTCAAATCCCTCCCCCTTATCCAGCTCATCCTTTAAAATGAAGCCAGAGTAATTTTTCTAAATCTAAATGTAACCAGGTCAATCTCTTTCTTAAAGTTAATCAATGTCTCCCTACCTCCTACGGGACAAGTTGTAAATTCCTTAGCATGTTTTAGTCTTACTATAACACCCCCATTTATTGCTGCCCCAATACATTCACTTTCTAGAATGAGATTCTCCTCTTCTCAATCTGGCAAACTCCTTGTTCTCCTTCAGTTACCGTCGCCCATAAGAAGACATCTCAGAACCTCCTCCACCTGAGAGAGTCAAACACTCATTCTGCTGTGCTTCTAGGGATTTGTAGGGCTAGTTAACCTGTCAGTCTCTATCAGCTATCACGTGAATTTTATGAGGATAAGAATTTTCTTAAAGCATATTTTCCTATCTCCTATATTTAGAACAGGGACGAAGTCATGTTAGGCACTCAACAATGCTAGTTTAGTGAAAGAATAAATATATTTCATATGTAAATTTCATCACTCTCTTGCAAAAAATAGAGTATATCAAACATATGACAAAGATATTTGAATACAGAAAAAATAGCTTTAGAAATACTACTTGAACAAAGTGGGACCAATTTGAACGAAAGCCTGGAAATGACTAATCAGAAAAATTCTACTGAAAGTCACAGGAAATAGCGATCCAACTGTGTGTTTGGGTTTATCACTAATACATTCTTCTGAAGAGCCATTTGAGAATTGCCATTAAGAATGACTCTTCCTCAAGCTCCCTCCATTAGTAATGAGCTCATAAAGTCAAAGAGTAAAAGCTCTTAAAGGTCATATTCTTTAACGAGAAGACTAGATTTACATTTTAAAGATATTAGGGATTACCAAGGGAATAAATCAAATCATGGCGTCTGCATTTTTTTTTTTTTTTTCAGGAAAATCAGCAGATCTCAAAATACAGCACAGAAAATTAATGATTCAGTGGTGTTAGTAATTGATATAGTCTTGGATAACTTTTCAGGTCTGCTGACTACACATATCTTCACCTATGCATCATTTTACAAGTTTTTAAATGACACATTGCCCAATATTTAATTCATACAAATAAAAATGATCCTCACTACTATTCCTTAAACATAAATGTCCAGAACTGTATCAAAATAAAACCAATAAAGATTTTACACTGAGATAGAAAATGATTTTATGTAAAAGAATACTTTCCTTCTTAAGGTAGGGGAAATTCCAAGGAAATATAGTTCATCTGATTGCAGCAAGCTCTGACGGACACAGCTATTCTCCCTAGAGACCCTATGCTGGGCATTCAAATACTGTCAGAAGATGACAATGGATACTTAGAGCAGAAGAATCAATGCCCCACGTATGCTTAAATCTTTATTCACACTGAAAATAAGCCGCATATACTCGTGTTTACTTAAGTTTTTTTTCTTCATAAAAGGCCACTTAACATAACAGTATGACTTCTAAGCCAATATTTACTACAAAACTTTAAGGAAAGATTAGACTTAAAGCAAGAGATGGAGAAACAAGAAATTGGACAGAATATTAAAAACAATTAAAATTACAATACACTCAATTGTAGCTTCATTTACAGAGATTTCTAGAGTTCAAAGCAGCTGGAATCTTCCAGCCTAAGAAGCCCTCAGACAGCCCCATCCTCTGTCCAGAGTTATGCAAGACAAAACACATCTCTACAGATATCTGGAGCCCTTGCCATTTTTGCTTTGTTTGGAGATGTGGCGACTAGGCAGCTCCAGCCAACTGGATATAAGTCTGTGGCTAGGAGCCATTCACTCATATTCCTTAAAACAGAATAGTATTCTTATAATTTTCTCTTCATCCCTGAGGGTCATAGGGCTAATATTGGCATGCATTTTGCTTTGTGTAATCCAGACAGAATGAATTTCAAAAGTCTTTTAACCAACTGTAAACAGGCAAGTATACTCTTTTCCTTTCTTCTCTCATGGTTCAAACTGAATGAAATGTTCCAAAAAGATAAGATACGGTAAGAATCCAAGGATTCCTCCCAAGATTTTTCTCCCAACCAGGATCAAAATTGTTTCGCTTGCTATGACAACCAGGTTGTTAATTATGCTTTTGGCTCCAGGCTTAAACTATGACAGCTTTACTTCAAACCAGTTAACAACAACGATGCCGACGACAAGAATATGTACTTCTTGTTAAAAAATCATAACATTTCAAATAACAGAAATGTTATTATAAAAATGTAAATATATAGCAAATAGTTTTAAATTAGTTACAGTAAGCCTTCAGAAGTAATTCTAGGACCATATATGTCTCTCCTAAGAAGCCCTGGTGGCACAATGAGGAAAGTGTTCAGCTGCTAACCAAAAGGTCGCCAGTTTGAACCCACCAGCTGCTCAGTGGAAGACAGATGTGGCTGCCTTAGAAATCCTATGGGGCAGTTCTACTCTGTCCTATAGGGTCACTAGGAGTCAGAATCGACTCAAAAGCATACAAAACAACCAAAACCTGTCTCCTAATGCCAAGTCCATGTTTGAAGCAGTATTAGCATTTCCAACTCAGGAGTCTTTCCTTCTACTCTGTCCATTATCCTGAGATTCAGAGAGAAACAATGCACTGTGTCTGTGTTAATGTCCAAACATTACTCAGGAATCATTTATTCACAGTCTTCAAATCACAGTGTTTCTCATTACAAAATACATAATTTTAGACTTCGGGCAAAATGGCGCTCTAGGCAGAAGCACCACGCCATCCCTCCACAGCAAAGATCCAAAAAACTAAGCCGAACAGAGAAAACAACAATCCTGAAACCCTAAAACATCAAAT
>NW_004444035.1:7736875-7746164 GCF_000243295.1 Trichechus manatus latirostris | reverse complement strand
AAAGTTTGGCGTGCTTTTCCCATTCCTTTATTCCCTTACGGGGAAAAAACAAAACAAAACAAGAGAGTCATTTTTAGTGTGATGCTACTGCTTGCAATTGTTGGAATAAAAAATAAGCAAAGTACTATAGCCGCCTAAAATGACACTCAGATTTACTTCGAAACAAAAGCTATCTACTTCCTGAGTATGTAGCTCCCAGGGGATGAATGGCCTTGCAAAATGACCTAAATAGTCTCCTATTCTTCTGCTTTTCAATGAATCCATTTATCAGTGGATCATCACTATTTGTTAAGTGAAAGAGAGAACCATGCTAGTGTGTCTGTACGATTCCCCTGGGTGTATGAAAACAGTGGAGAAGCAGCAGGGTCTCAGAACCCGGCCACACAGCCCAGGTAAATGTCTGAGTGACAGCTAATGAGAAGGCTCAAATGTGAACAGGAGTTCGTCCTATGTCACTGTGGGACTGACTGGAAAAATCATACTGCGTGGGATAAATTATTAAAAGAGTAGATAAATAATTTCAACAAAAATCACTTTTATTTCTGTTAGTTGTGTTTATATAACTGGTAGGAAATTTTAGAGGAAGCATAACATATCCTTGATAAGTCAGAATAAGTTACTACCTCCTCAGAGCTGTGCACAGAGAAGGGAAATCTAAAATAAGGTCATATCCAGTTACACTGTCTACAGACACAGTCCTTTCCTCACCTGAAGATTAGGAAGACGGTGTTAAAAAGAAAGTGCCGTGGAGAGCTACTAGTTGTATCACATGTGCTTCTTCTAACACCTTCCTGTGGCTCTCTCGATTAGATGGAAATATTATTTAATATTGGTGATACTACACGGCAAATAGTTTCTTCCAAATTATACTAATTTTCATAAACATTTTCCTTTCAGACTTTCAATGTTCTTTCAACTCAAAAATCAATGTAGATACTAGAGGAGTGGTCTGACTGTTTTTTTCATGTAGCTTCATTAATTCCTAGGCCACACTTAACTATTTACCAGTTATGAGGTAATACATAATAGCATATCACAGAAAAGCAGTATAAAAAGGGTACACACAGCATGATCTTCTAATAGAACAAAGGAGGCTTTGTGTCGTGTTGGAAAGTGTATGGGTGTTGTTAGATCCTGTTGAGTCAGTTCCAACTAATAGTGACCCTATACACATTATAATGAAACACTGCCCGATCCTGAGCCATCCTCACAATCTTTGCTATGTTTGAGCCCACTGTTGCAGCCACTGTGTCAAGCCGTCTGTTGAGGGTCTTCCTCTTTTTGGCTGACCCTCTACTTTACTGAGCATCATGTCCTTCTCCAGGAACTGGTCCTTCCTGATATCATGTCCAAAATATGTGAGATGAAGTCTCTGCATCCTGGTTTCCAAGGAGCATTCTGGCTGTACTTCCACCAAGACAGATTTGTTTGTTCTTCTGGCAGTCCATGGAATATTCAATATTCTTCACCAATACCACAATTCAAATGCATCAATTCTTCTTCGGTTTTTCTTATTCATTATCCAGCTTTTGCGTGCATAAGAAATTACCATAGCTTGGGTCAGGTTCACCTTAGTCCTCAAAGTGACGTCTTTTCTTTTTAAACACTTTTAAGAGGTCTTTTGTAACCGATTTGCCCAATGCAATATATTGTTTGATTTGTTGACTGCTGTTTCCATGGGCATTGACTGTGGATCCAAGTAAAATGAAATCTATGACAACTTCAATCTTTTCTCTGTTTATCATGAAGTTGCTTATTGGTCCAATTGTGAAGATTCAAGAACACTTAATTGTGCTCATGAGGAACCTGTACATAGACCAAGAGGCAGTTGTTCAGACAGAACACGGAGATACTCTGTGGTTTAAAATCAGGAAAAGTGTGTGTCGGGTTGTATCCCTTCACCATACTTAATCAATCTGTATGCTGAGCAAATAATCTAAGAAGCTCAGCTTTATGAAGACAAATTCAGCATCAAGTTGGAGGAAGACTCAGTAACAACCTGCGTTATGCAGATGACATAATCGTGCTTGCTGAAAATGAGGAGGACTTGAAGCACATACTGATGAAGATCAAAGACTACAGCCTTTAGTATGGATTACACCTCAACATAAAGAAAACAAAAATCTTACGGAAAGTGTACGGTGGTAAATTTCGATGGTCACTGGATTCCTGAGCATCCACTGAATGTAAACCTCACAAGGGCAGGAGTTTCTTATTCACTGATATATGCCAAGCTCCTAAAATATGGCTTGCACACAGAAGGTGCTCAATATTTTTGTTAAATGAATTACTTAGACTTTGGTTTTCTTTTGTATACAGCATGGGTGTTGTACTAATGTTTTCAATGGAATCTTCTTCTTCTTCCCCATGATATACTTCTTCAAAAAGAAAACAATGAAAAGAAAGTGAATATCAATGTGGAGTAACTGAAAAATCAGTGGACAACAAGAAAGCACTTCCTGAATAGCATAACGAAACTTGGAGTGTTAATTCCATCTTGCTGTTTAACTTCAATAGCAGCAATTCTTGCTCAAACCGAATGCAAGGCAGTACAGTATTTTTTCTTTGACTTTACTTTGCCACTGTATCTGAAATGTCACCTGTTAGAGATTTCTTTGGATTCATGAATGTCATTGTAGTAAAAGCAAGTACTTCAGAAGGTTAAGAAGTAATTAATAAATTAGCTTAGTTAGATTGCTTAACTCCTAAACCTTATTTGCAACCACTCACATGGAGTAGATAAACGATTTTCTTCCGTGAAAAATATAGGTGATTTCAAGACAGCACGGTAAAGAAGTCTCTCAAGGAAATACAAAGCAATCTGGGTACATTTAGATCTGGAGAAATCTATGGAAAATGCTCCAGGAAATGGAATAAGGGTAAAAGGTGAGAGAAGGAAATAATCTGCATTCCACTAAAAAAAAAAATGGAGCCCTGGAGGTGCAGTAGTTAAGAGCTATGGCTGCTAATCAAAAGGTAAAGGCTGGCAGTTTGAATCCACTAGCTGCTCCTTGGAAACCCTATGGGGCAGTTCTACTTTCCTGTTGGGTCACTATGAGTCAGAATTGACTCAACTGCAACGGGTTATGGGTTACCCAAAAATTGAGTGGGAGAGGGGACTTTCCTATGTAACTTTTTTCTCTGGAGCACAATTCTTTCTCTGTTTCCAGAAAGAACAGCAGGAGTCTCAGTCTTTTCAGAACCAAGGTATCAGGCATGTGCAGGGTTTCAGCCGGTGCCGGGGTGGTTTCATCTCATCATTTTTTGACACAGCATATATTTTCAGCGGAAGAACCCTTTAACAATATGTTTATGTTAGATCAAAAAACACCTAAGAGAGAGCTAAGTGACTCCCTACATCACACAGCTAGTTACTGAAAGAAGTCGTCTCTTTCCAGATCTAGATCTCTGATAGCATATGGTTTCGTGATGCCACGTGGCTCCAGTGGCTTCCATAGAAAAATATATCTTGCATTCCTCAGTGACTTACTGTGTTATTTAGGAACATCCATATTTAACTCTTTCATGCTCAGGCCTACCTCTAGGGACCACATACGTTTTCTGTCTCTGAAGGTTTCTTGGGAAGCTACTGAACCATCGACAGTGCAAGCTCCCTCAAGGCAGGGGCCTTTATGACTGTTGAAACCGAAGAAATGGGCGTGTGCTGCAAATTACTGTTTACAGGGTATTGTATGAGGTGTTTGAATTTTTGGTACGGAAAACAGAAATTTTGAAAATTTGTATTTGTTACACATATGTACCAGTAGACGCTAGTATGGGCTCTGGGGCATAATTAGTGGTATTGTTGGTGGCGCACTGGTTAAGAGCTATGGCTGCTAACCAAAAGGTGGGCAGTTCAAATCTACCAGCTGCTCCTTGGAAACCCTATGGGGCAGTTCTACTCCGTCCTGTTGGGTCGCTATGAGTTGGAATTGACTTGACACCAGTGGGTTTCATATGTACCACTAAATGCTTAGAATAGGCTTATGAGAGGGGGCAAGAAAAAAAATTCATACTACCTACCAAAAACTCAGACACATTCAGTAATTCAGCATGCTGCCGTTAATGAAAACACATGGTATCAACAAAAAATTCAAAGCAGAAAATAATTGGTTCACGAAACAGTTAAGATGGCAGATACCTGTATTAAAGAGTAGCCAAATGCAATGCAATATAACGTGTTGAAACTATTTTGAAATAAAACTTTAGACCCAGCAAATCTCAATCAAAGTGCAGTAATTGTATTTAAATTCAAGATGGACTGAAAGTGATTTAGTGACTGAGACAACCAGAAGAAGTATAGCTTTACAAATGTAAGTTATATGTAATGAGCACATGGGAGGATGAAATGCCAGGATATAGATGAAAATGGTATCCAATAAAAAGAGAAGCTTAACCCATAGAAAGATAAGAATTGTATGATAATAATTCTGTTTCCAAATTTTTTCATTCAAAATGAATACTGATTGATGAATTATGTGTAACAGGAACATCACTAATAAGTGTTGACTACAGAATCGTTCCAAGGCACTGAAAAAATCTAAGCCTGGAAATAACTAGAAAACAAAGCAGAGTTCTCTCGCATAATACAATACACTTTCATTTGCTTCTCCTTCAAACAAGCTACATCCTGAAATTGAAGTTTGTCTCTGTAAGAAGTCACGGGAACTTGCTCTTCATAGCACAGCCTGATGAATAAGTTAAAATACAGTTGTAAGTAACTGAAAGGTAAGAAATAAAAATGGTGGTTACTACTACCACTACTAAAAGATTAGAAGGCAGAATGAATTAAGAAAGACTAATACGTTTAAATTCTAAACACAGATTTGACGACTGGTAGTAATCTTACATGTAAGGTCTGGCAAAGGTAAACTGAAATAAAAATAAAAATCTCTTAGTTATAAAATTAAGGCATTTTGGGACAGAAAGCCTGTGGCACTTGAACTTTTTTATTCTGAGTAATGTGCTCATTCTGGTCATTGAATCTATTCCTAATGCCTCAGAACACCTAACAAATAAGCCAAAACCCAAGGCAAATATGCAGGTAATTTGCTCATAAGTTAGACATTCAAAATTTACTTCTTGGGTAGCTAACAGAACTGGTTGTACTCCTTGAAGGACTCTGTCAACTCATTCAAGTAACTGGATGATTTACATGAGGGAGAACTTAGTCAAATAAGTGAATGGTCAAGACCAGGCACCTTTTTTCCACACTAATTTAGAAGCCAACTGCTTGGCATAAACATAGTGTTATATGATTACATAGGTAAAGAAAAAAAATAAACCATCTCAAGCGGTATTTCTTAGAGTATGGCCCATAGATCATCTATTTCAGAATCACTAGAGGCACCTGACGGATGCTAGGGTCTTTGGTCCCATCCAGGGCATACTCAGTTAAATATCTGGGGAGGGAGCTGAGGCATCTACAAATTCGACAGGCACTCAATGCAATTCCTATTCTCACACTCATGCACACACACACATGCACACACACTCATGCACACACACTCATGCACATGCACACACACATGCACACACACGCACACACATGCACACACACTCATGCACACACACATGCACGCACACTCATGCACACACACATGCACACACATGCACGCACACTCATGCACACATGCGCACACGCACACGCACGTACACGCACACACATGCACACACACTCATGCACACACACATGCACACACGCACGCACACGTACATACTCATGCACACACACTCATGCACACTTATGCACACACACATGCACACACACGCACACACGTACACACACATGCACACACGCACACACGTACACACGCACACGCACACACACATGCACACACACGCACACACACGTACACACACATGCACACACACATGCACACGCACACTCATGCACACACACGCACACACACACATGCACACACACTCATGCACACACACTCATGCACACACACTCATGCACACACACACATGCACACACACATGCACATACACGGAAGGTCTTCTCCAGGTGGTGCAAATGGTTAAGCCCTTGACTACCAGCCTGGAGGTTGGCAGTTTGAACCCACCCAGAGGTGCCTAGTGAGGCAGGCCTGGCGATCTGCTTCCAAAAGGTCACAGCCTTGAAAACCCTATGGAGTAGAGCAACTCTACTAGAGGGTAACTAACAACAACAACAAAACATATATGTGCACATGTATACAGATATGTACATATATATGTATAGAGAGAGCGAGCCCTGGTGGTGCAGTGGTTAAGAGCTCAGCTGCTAACCAAAAAAGGTCAGCAGTTCGAATCCACCAGCCACTCTTTGGAAATCCTATGGGGCAGTTCTACTCTGCCCTATAGGGTCACTATTAGTTGGGATCGACTTGACAGCAACAAGTTTGGTTTTGGGTTTTCTATCTATCTACCTATCTGTCTATGTATATCTCCTTTAATTACTGTATTGTGATCTTCTATGTACTTCTAGGTACTCAAATAAAATCTTAGTATATATACCTGACTGAAAATGCAAGCAAATACAGACACTCAGGACAAATTTAGTTTTCTCTGCATCGAGGAAGTATTGTCTTTATCAATTAAACTAAATTGAGATGTTTCATAAAGTACTTCTTGATATTTTAATTAGCTTATTTTCTGCAAATTATTCTCTCACTACATACAATTTTATTCCAGAAAAGAAAGCGAAACTGGAAATTCAGAATCTCAGAATCTTGGACAAATTAAAATATACAGATAGTTTCCTAATGATATAAAATAACAACGTTCTGTTTGAAAGTAGTCCTTTGAAAAACAATAGTGTACATATTGAATAAAAATTTAATGATATTTATTAAAACATTGTGTTTATTCATTCATCCATTCATTCACTCATCCCTCCATCCATAAATCCATCCAACCATTCATCCATCCATCCTTCCATCTATTCAAAACATATATTTTGAGAACCTACTCTATACCAGGGACTGAGAAATGCTAGAGCAAGCTAGATACAGCGTCCAAAAAGGTATTTTTATTAATAATGAGGAGATTATTTGGTGACTATTTAAACTTTATTTATTCATCTTTACGACTCCAGTTCCAACTGTCTCCAAGCTTACATTTCAGAAACTAAGCCCATTAAGATTCAGATTACAGAGCTTTCTCAAGACATAATACTTTAGGCAGTCTTGCTGGAATATGGGCATGAGAGAGCAAAAGATAAGAAAACCAAATAATAATTCTATATCATGACCTCCACTTATATATATACCAAAGCCTTCCAGAATCCCCTGTGGGTAGAAACATCTACTTTATTTTTAAACAATTCTTTTACAGATGTACGACTACTGATAAACTATATAGCTCTTTTGATTAACAAACCAGTTGCTGTTGAGTCGATTAAAACAGTTACACGTGGGATGAGAAGTTTATTGTATTTATCTATTTAGAGCCTTTGATGAATTCTATCTTTAATTCCATCTGTTTAATTATCTTTTTGTACATATTATTTTTATGTACCTATGTATATACTTATACATATTTATAAAGTATACTTATATAACTATCTGTGTATACATATATTTAATATATGAGTTCACTCTAGTTATAGTGGATGACACCTTCTGAATGAATAAACTAATTTATTTCACTATATTGTTTTAACATTGAATTTAATAACTTATAAGTCTTAAAAAATTTCATGTCATAAGCATGTTTAAAGCACATGAAGAGGGTTCATAAAATTATCTGAATTTGTGTGTATATAATTTAGAGCCTAAAAGACAATAATAAACATGCATAGAATTCTTCATCCATACACTAGTCATCATGTTAAAAAAAGAATAAAAATGATAACTGCCAAGGTGAAGCTTAATGAACAGAAGAGTCAAAAGATTACGACAAAAAGTTGTGTAAAAGTAAGGCAGATTTAAGATGGGAAGCCAAAGCTTAACGATATAAATCCCATCAACCTCATGTCTGAATTTTGTTGCATGCTTTTTTTTTAGGTAAAACAAATCATGGAGAACAAATAGAATTACTTTTCCTTTGAAGGTCAGTGTAACACAGAAACTGGAAGTAGGGTGGGATATCAAAACAAAACCAAATCCGTTGCCATTGAGTTGATTCCGACTCATAGCAACCCAACAGGACAGAGTAGAACTGCCCCATAGAGTTTCCAAGGCTGTAATCTTTACAGAAGCAGACTGCTACAGCTTTCTCCCTCAGAGTGGCCGGTGGGTTCCAACTGCCAACCTTTTGTTTAGCAGCTGAGCACTGAACCATTGCACCACAGGGCTCCTACCAGGTGGGATAAGGCTCCTTAATTAGGAATGAGAAGACCTGGATACTTCCTGACTGGGTAGTGATATCAGGATGATTCCAGACAAACCACTTAACCTTTCTGCCTTTATTTTCCTCATCTGTAAGATGGAGTTGTTAATGATATCATGGTGTTATGAGCCTTATGACAATGCAGAGGTATTTAAATCTGGTTGGCAAGTCCTCCCTCTATCTGGATAGGTTGTCCTGTTTTAACTAAGACAAGCCAAGACAGTCAGCAATCACCAGGAGCTACAACAGGCATGGAAGGGATTCTTTCCTATAGCATCTGTAGGGAGCGTGGCCTCGCTGACACCTTCATTTCCAAGTTCTGCCCTCGAAATGGTGAAAATGAATTTTTCTTGTTGTAAGCTACCAAGTTTGTGATAATTTGTTACAGGAGCATAGGAAACTAATGCAGATCAACTGAGGACCTGAGCCGGCTACAGCGCCACGGATTTTTACCTCCTTAAAACTTCAAGCATACGATTGGATGCTGGGGACAACAGTTTTAGGTAATTTTTTATAGTCATAATAATTTGAAATAACGAAAGAGAGTATTACAAAATTTAAAAATGAATTTAATATCACTGATAGGGCAGATACTATTGGTAACCAAGGTATCTCTATCTGGCTAGGGGATAGATAACTTTATGTTTAGCTCAGAAATTTCATCTAGCAATTGACTCTAAGACACATGTTCTTTCTCCAAAATGAGAAAATTCTTGCCCACAAAGCGTGTGGCAATAAGTGATGGATCTCGGATATTTTTCTTTGTTTGGAGCAAACATGAGACACATTTTATGGAACAATATCTTACTTAATAGTATTTTTAATACTTTGTAATATATTAAGGTGATGAAAATATAGTTAAAAGCTCTAAGAGTAAAGGTTCTAAAATGAGGTATAGCAATAAATCAATTCTTTATCCAACACTGGAATGCATTTTTCAAAGAAAATTGATTTTTGTTTTTTTATTTTCTTT
>NW_004444035.1:7708833-7734912 GCF_000243295.1 Trichechus manatus latirostris | reverse complement strand
CTAGCTTATCTGTTGGGTTTTGTGTATTGATGTTTGTGGTTTGTATCCTGTTAATGCCATGTATTAAGGCCTGAAGTGTTGATCCTATTTTTTCTTCTATGAACTTTATAGTTTTAGGTTTTACATTCAGGTCTTTGATCCATTTTGAAGTCGTTTTTGTATACAGTGTGAGGTATGGGTCCTGTTTCATTTTTCTGCAAATGGATATCCATTTTTATTTTCTTAATAGTTTACTACTATTATTGTTACTTTATTATATATCCGTGCTTCATTTTTCCATAAATGAAGAAAATTATCAACCAGCGTTAGAACCTGAAACTCCAGGCTACTCACCTATTTACATCATAGTTCATGCTTCATAGATACACTTTATCTGAACCTCCATATTAAAAACTATGGTATTTCCACCTTATAGTGGCAATTTCATTGTAGTCAAATTTGTGTTTTTATTGTTGGCATATAACCTTGGAACAAGCCATCTGAATGAATAAAAAGTATATTAACTGAGATTATTAGAGTTTGTAAAACTGTCCTTTATCTTTTCCCTCATTTCAAAACTCGATTACCTTTTCTCTCCTTGGCCATTCCAACTAACCGTGGTAAAACCAATTATTAAACTAATTGATGATTTCTTTATACACAGAAAAGGTAAACACACAGGGTGTCAATTTGAACATATTCACAATTTTCACTATTTACTCAACACCCCATCAATATCAAGAATGAATTATTGACTACAAATCATTCTTTCTGGAAGAAATAAAATGAAAAAGCTGATAAATAGGAATTTTTTAAAAAACATGAGGTAGCAGTGTTTTTCCTTGTCGCACACATCTCTGGTGCTTCCAATGACAGTCCCATTGCCCCTTGCCATTCTTCATCAAAGGAAACTAGTCATTGGTAAATTTAGAACTTCTGTGCTGAAGGTTGGTTAATAAGGGACAAACATAATGAAGAGTCTTCTATCATTTCTTCCTCATATTTACATTGCTTATGTGCCAAGAGCTAATTCATGCCCTCAACACATGTAATTTTGTTCAAATGTAAAGATAATATCAGCTAGCATGCAAATATAACAGTAATTACTCAAACATATTGTGCTCATAGATACTCTGTGACATCTTTAAAGGCATTTTAAAGGGAATTTCATCAATGGGATAATTCTGCTCCCTTGCCAAGCATAGAGTCTATCTACAAATCATTTCGCTTGTTTTACAAACTTCCCCCAGTAGTGTGATGTGCACCAGTTCTCATCATTAGCTGTTGTGGTTGTTTTTTGCCACTTTCAGCCATTTCCATTTCATATTCGAAAATAGTATTCTTTACTTCATCTTGGAAAGAGAAATTTGCTCTACCTAACGATGACTATATATGAAAACTTGGAAGTGTCCATAACCTCATAACACACTTTGATAGTTTTATAAAAGGTATTGTCCTAGAGACTCTTAAATGGAACAAATCACTGGTCTAATAAAATTCAATTTTCAGTATTCATAAACATAGTCTCTAGTCACAAGATGAAAGTCTATATTCTTATGCAAAGCTATCATAGTCCCAGAAATACCTGTCTCAGCTGATACATTCTACATGTTCACTGTAATACTGCTCACTGTGAAGGTTTATTAAGTTATTCTGAGTTTTGCTATGTATGTTACTGTTTTCTTCATTAATTTTGAACTTTCATGAACCATTTTTTTAAATCTATTAATATGCTAATTTTATGGTCTTGAGAAATAAATCAACACAATAGTAACAACAAAAATGCAAACGAAATCCACATAAATAATGCAAATAATGAACGTACTTTAGCAAAGATAAACTGTCCAATAGAATATGATTTAAATTCTAAAATAAAAGCTCAGATAGCAGAACTTAGATCATTTAAGATCATGTGTCATATAAATCCTTTCAGCAAATGGTTGCATCTTTTTAAAACTGTCTTCTCCAAGCATCAAGGAAAGTCAGTTGATGTTGCTAATGCAGATGCTGGGAAACTCCTTTCTCAAGGACTGGGGGGGACAAATGGTGTGCGTCGTAAGGCCAACTTGTGACTTACACAGTTTGCTGCCTGGGCACCCATTAATTCCTCCTGGTCACACTTTCACCCAGTTTCTGACGGGACCATTCCTCTCTTGTCATGCCGGCTCTCAGTGGGTGGTCTCTAACTGGTCCTCCTTGCCATGCCTTGTATGGCTTCTTGTAATAGGAACAGGCAGCTAATGTGCAACCCAGTCTCTCACCCGCTGTAGTCACTCCTTGTTCCTCCCGGCCATTCTCCCATAGGTGCCCATGATGAAAGCTTCTTCTTTTTCCCATGCTAATGTATTGTTCTTGTTGCTGCCGTCAAGTTGATTCCAACTCACGATGACCTCATGTGTGCAGAGTAGAACTGCTGCCTAGAGTTTTTAAGTTATGGCCTTTAGGAAGCAGATCACCAGCTCTGTCATCCTAGGTGCCTCTGGTTGGGTTCTAACTGCCAGTCTTTTGGCTAGTAGTCGAGCACTTAACCTTTTGTGCCACCCAGAAGCCTGGCGAATGCACTAAAAAACTTGTAAACCAACCAAGAAGACTAAAGCACTCATGTTAACCTTGAACTCTCCCCCAACCCCCGACTTGCCTTAAACTCTCTCCTATGGTTCCAGCTGGTTGTTGCCTTGTCCCTGGGTGCAGCTCCCATGTGGCCCTGTGTCAAGGCATACTGTAGTTTCCTCTCTGGGACCTGGGATACGAAATTGTATCTGTTTTCTGGCCTTCCTATGTGAACCTCTCTTTCTGAGGCCACATCTGACAGACCACTCACGACACTCACAGACATCCTTTGGGTAAAATTTGAGACAGTATATCATATGGTCTAGTTACTTATCAAATATTAATTCCCTCTTCTTCTCAAACCTTTAAACTGTGTAATGCTTGGTTCTTCGGGTCTTCTGTTACCTGCAAAGAACACAAACCTAGTTGCTAAACATGGGGATTTCCAATTCTAATTATAATGATAATCAGTAACGTTATATCTTCTCAATAGAAGATTATCTGTGAAGTAATCCCCTTGAAAAAAAGAATATCCATCATTATAATTCCTAGAAATAGAAAAAAAAATGAAGATTTTTTTCTTCTTTCATTATAGAGTATTGTGAAATATAATGAAAACTTAGCTATTTTATACCAGTGTGTCACAGTACGTGAAACTACTTTAAAATCCAGCTTAGGAATGTTGATTGAATGAAAGTCTTCTAGTGGAAATACAAACTCTTTTTAGAATAATTCTGAGAAACTCTCTTTATAAAAGCTAAAAAGTATAAAGTAGTTGTACTTTTTTTATTGCAAGGCAGGTTGCTAAGGGAAGTCATTCAAAACAAAAATTGTGGGAAAAAATCAAGAAATTAAATTAAAGTCTAAGATATAGAAAAGAAAGCATGGAACGTTAATTCCACTTCAAGTACATTTTATACCTAGAGCGCAAGAATATTTTACATTCTTTATTCATTTACCATTGGGAAGGGAAAGTAATGGACATCTATCAAGTATGCACAATCAGCTATTTTAGCGACTTTAACTCTGACAATATGGAGAACCCTTAAAAATATAAAGTGACGGAAATAATGTCATTCATGGACTACACAGCTTTCTCCTTTGACCAAGGAGGCTTTTAAATTATGACGGTGGCAATTTATCACTAAAATATGGGGAATATTGCTTTTCTGAAAGTTCAAAGGATTAAGTCTGAAAAAGACTGGCACATGAAAGACATATGGTTGTTCAAAATTGAGTGTAATAATTACAAATGATGTTTAAGAACAATTCTGCATTGCAATATTTCCTAGATAAAGGTGCTTTAAACTTAGGTCATTTTCATTGAAGATGTTCCAAACAGTGGGGTAAATTAAGTTTCAGAATGTATTTGTTACAAATTTTAGATCATTCTTTTATACTGGGAGCCAAAAAATAGTATCATTCTACTTAAGGTCAATCACATTAGTGTATCCGGATATCAAAATGGGACATATCAAATAGTTTCAGTTTTTTCTCCTCAGGCCCACAGCCTAGAAAAAGAAATTGAATTAACTGTCCACATTTTCTAAAAGGATGTGCCTGATCATCAGTTTTGCTACTCAGTCCTATAGGGTGGTTATGGGTGGCATTGACTTTGCGGCAACAACGGGTAAGAGTCGATGCGCCAAATGCTCCAGTCATTCTTAGCCCATCATCACCTTTATAGCTCTCCAGGTTTTATAGGAAGAAGCATTAAAACTGATGAATTTAAATTTGAGTGGGAGGATTTCTTTGGGCAGATTGCCAGAGTTCTGTAGCATTTCTTCTCTGCCAGGTGCTTCCTCCTCACCTGTGTATGTATGGTTGGGGGAGTGGGGCAATCATTAGCACTTCAATGGAGCCATCCAACAAGCTTGTGGGTGTTGTAGAATCTGGTGTGATGCAGACCCTGGAAGCTGACTCCCATCTGGAACAACCTACAGTGAGAGGCTGACTGACACTATGGCAGACTAAGGAGGGACCACCCACCCACAGAGGAACAAACTGTAGTTCCTTCAAGGGCAGGGCAAGGGCATATGTCTCCAATGGGATGAATTTGGGTCGGCATGGAAAGGTGTCAGTCTAGAAATATCTTGACAGGTTGTCAGTACAAGAGGACTGTGACGGTTAATTTTATATGTCGACCTGGTTAGGCTATGGTGTCCAGTTATTTGGTCAAACACTAATCTAGATGTTGTTATGAAGGAGTCGAGTGTGATTAAATCAGTCGGCCTTAAGTAAAGTGGATTGCTCTCCGTTATGTGAGTGGGCCTCATCCAATCAGTTGAAAGCTTAAGAGCAAAAAGGGAGTTTCCCCTAGGGTATGTTTTGCTTCTAGAATATATATAGACATTTTTTCGGAATACTCTCACTCTCCACTCTTCCCTTGCTATTCATAAGGTTTTCACTGGCTAATTCTTTTCAGCAGTAGACCATCAGGTCCTTCTTCCTAGTGTGCCTTAGTCTGGAAGCTCAGCTGAAACCTGTCTGCCATGAGCGACCTTGCTGGTATTTGAATACCAGTGGCATAGCTTCCGGCATCACAGCAACAAGAAAGCCCCCACAGTATGACAAACTGACAGATGCATTGGGGGTACATAGATCAAGGGGAAGTCATTCAAACAGAACAAGGGGATACTATGTGGTTTAAAGTTAGGAAAGGTGTGTGTCAGGGCTGTATCCTTTTACCATACCTATTCAATCTGCATGCTGAACAAATAATCTGAGAAGCTGGACTCCCAATAAAAGCTCTTTACTTTTAATTTCAACCAGACTCTGTGGTGTTTGCTCTACCACAATAGAATAAATGACTAAAAGCAGAATGTTTCATATTTTTTCTCAAAATAAAATTATAAAACCAAATCTCTTTGACAAATGCAGACTTATCTACTGATTGTAATCATCTTTACTCCCAAACAGTTTCATGAATCTGATTAATTGGAAGCTTACCAATTATTTAACAATACTTTTTAGTCAATAGTAATCACACATACACTTAAGGAATGTTATTATAATTAATATATTCCACTAATATTTACCCTTAAATATAACTTACATATGAGGTGAACAAATTCATAAATCAGATATAAAAAGAAATAGGTTGGCCCTAAAAAATTAGATCCTCTTTATGCAAGAACAGACTGAACTTACAGAATATTGAGGACATTTCTGGACAATTATTTTAACACGTTATTTCCCTCTTACTCAGAGTCATTTCCAAATCAAATTTCTGTTTTGAAGTAGTAGGAATTTAATATAAGCACTTCCTAAAGGATAGTAAATTGGGGAAAATTTTAATTTGTGCCATTCTCAAGATATTTTCTGATTAATACTTCACAAAACAATGGAAAATGGTGAAATGGTAAGGCCCTTTAAGCTTTGATTAATTTGCAAAACATCTTTCATTCCTTTTTCATAAGTACTACATGTACTGTGTACTACATGTACCCCCACACACCCAGAATTATGTTCATTATTAATAAAGTAATACATCATCCTTAACTGCACATCAAGAATTTTTATGAAAAATTTTGTATTTTTTTTCTGGCTTATTATTCTCCTCTTCTTTAAGCTTAGTACTAGAGAAATGTTTAGCCTTAAATTTAGCTGTTCTTGCTCTACAACTTTGAAGATTATATTTGTACCTTACTAGAGATACTCATTTTTCCTACCCACAACTGGGTCAATAAACAACATCATGAAAAACAGAGACAAACTGAAGTCGTCAAGGATTTCACTCTTGATAATAATAATGATACTAAGAATACCTGTTTATGGGATTGTTGCCACCACTTGTCTGCCAGTTTGTCATACTGTGGTGGCTTGTGTTTTGCTGTGATGCTGGAAGCTATACCACCAGTATTTTAAAATATCAGGAAGGTCACCCATAGTGGACAGGTTTCAGTGGAATTTCCAGACTAAGACTAACTAGGAAGAAAGATGTAGCAATCTACTTCTAAAAAAATTGGCCAGTGAAAGCATTATAAACAGCAGTGGAACATTGTCTGAAATAGTGCCAGAAGATGAACTGACAATCATCTGGTATACTATACTGGAAATGACAGATTGAAAAGGAATAGTGTCACATTCATCGTCAAAAAGAACATTTCAAGATCTGTCCTGAAGTACAATGCTGTCAGTGATGGGATAATATCCATACGTCTACAAGGAAGATAGTTAACACAACTAATATTCAAAATTACACACCAATCACTAATGCCAAAGATGAAGAAATTAAAGATTTTAACCAACTTCTGCAATCTGAAATTGATCAAACATGCAATCAAGATGCATTGAAAATTACTGGTGATTGGAATGCAAAAGTTGGAAAGATAGAGTTGGACAATATGACCTAGGTGTTAGAAATGATGCCAGAGATCGTACGACAGAATACTGCAAGACCAAGGATGTATTCACTGCAAATACCTTTTTTCAACAACATAAATGGCAACTATAAATGTGGACCTTGGCAGAAGGAATACACAGGAATCAAATTGAGTATATCTGCGGAAAGAGAGGATGGAGAAGCTCATTAACATCAGTCAGAACAAGGCCAGGGGCCAACTGTGGAACAGATCATCAATTGCTCTTATGTAAGATAAAGTTGAAGCTGAAGAAAATTAGAACAAGTCCATGAGAGCCAAAGTAGGACCTTGAGTATATTACACCTGAATTTAGAGACTATTTCAAGAATAGATTTGATGCATTCAACACTTAGGACAGAAAACCAGATGAGCTGTGTGATGACATCAAGGAAATCATATATGAAGAAACTAAAAGGTCTTTAAAAAGACAGGAAAGAAAGAAAAGACCAAAATGGATGTCAGAAGAGACTCTGACACTTGCTCTTGAATGCAGAGTAGATAAAGCAAAAGGAAGAAACGATGAAATAAAAGAGCTAAACAGAAGATTTCAAAGGGTGGCTTGAAAAGACAAAGTAAAGTATTATAATGAAATGTGCAAAGACCTGGAGTTAGAAAACAAAAAAGGGAAGAACATGCTTGGCATTTCTCAAGTTGAAAGAATTGAAGAAAGAATTCAAGTTTCGAGTTGCAATTCTAAAATATTCTATGGGTAAAATCTTGAACGATGCAGGAAGCATCAAAAGATGATGAAAGGAATACAAGGAATCATTGTACCAAAAAGAACTGGCCTGTGTTCAACTATTTCAGGAGGTAGCATATGATCAAGAACTGATGGTATTGAAGGAAGAAGTCCAAGCTGCACTGAAGGCATTGGTGAAGAACAAGGCTCCAAAACCAACTAAGATGTTTCAACCAACAGATGCAGCATTGGAGGTGCTCATTCATCTATGCCAAGAAATCTGGAAGACAGCTACCTGGTCAACCGATGGGAAGAGATTCATATTTGTACACATTCCCAAGAAAGGTGGTCCAACCGAATGTGGAAATTATTGAACATCATCATTAATATCACAATAAGTAAAATTTTGCTGAAGATAATTCAAAAATGTTTGCAGCAGTATATTGACAGGGAACTGCCAGAAAGCATGCTGGATTCAGAAGAGGACATGGAAAGAGGGATATCATTGCTGATGTCTGATGGATCCTGGCTGAAAACAGAGACTACCATAAAGATGCTTACCTGTGTTTTATTGACTATGCAATGGCATTCAACTGTGTGGATCATAACAAATTATGGACAACATTGGGAAGAATGAGAATTTCAGAACATTAATTTTGCTCACGTGGAACCTATACATGGAACAAGAGGCAGTCCTTCGAACAGAGCAGGAAGATACTGCATGGTTTAAATCAAGAAACGCGTGCTTCAGGGTTGTATCCTTCTGCCATATTTATTCAATCTGTATGCTGAGCAAATAATCTGAGAAGATAGACTCCTTGAAGAAGAATGTGGCATCAGGATTGGAGGAAGACTCATTAATAACCTGCGATATGCAGATGACACAACCTTGCTTGCTGAAAGTGAAGAGGACTTTAAGCGCTTACTGATGAAGATCAAAGACCACAGGCTTCAGTATGGATTATACCTCAATATAAAGAAAACAAAAATCCTCACAACTGGACCAGTAAGCATCATTGTAATAAATGAAGAAAATATTGAAGATGTAAAGGATTTAATTTTACTTGGATCCACAATCAACACCCATGGAAGCAGTAGTCAAGAATTCACTGCATTGCACTGGGCAAATTTGTTGCAAAAGACCTCTTTAAAGTGTTGAAAAGCAAAGATGTCATTTTGAGGACTAAGGTGTGCCTGACCCAAGCCATAGTATTTTCAATTGCCTCATATACTTGTGAAAGCAGGACAACGAATAAGGAAGCTCAAAGAAGAATTTATGCCTTTGAATTTTGGTGTTGGTGAGGAATATTGAATATGCCGTGTGCTGCCAGAAGAACGAAAAAGCCTGTCTTGGAAGAAATACAGCCAGAGTACTCCTTGGAAAGGAGGATGGTGAGACTTTGTCTCACGTACTTTGGACATTTTATCAGGGGGGACCAGTCTCTGGAGAAGGATATCATGCTTGGTAAAGTGGAGGATCAGCGAAAAAGAGGAAGACCCTAGACGAGATAATCTGACTCAGTCTCTACAATAATGGCCTCAAACATAGCAAAAATTGTGAGGATGGAGCAGGACCAGGCAGTGTTCCCTTGGGTTGTACATAGGGTCCCTATGAGTCGGAACTACTCAACACCACGTAACAACACAACAACCAAATAATATACACAGCATTATACATATCAGTTTTAAGACGTCCAAAATAAATGTCTCAAAACTGTTCCTGCCCAGGACCCCCTCTCAGTTGATGGTAGTTCTCCAACCCAAAACCTTGGAGTCATCCTTCACTCCTCTCCTCTGTCACTCACACACAATTTGCTAATAATGTCTATAGTTCTATTTTTAAAATATATCCAGAATCAAACCATTGCTCATTTCACTGGGTCACTGCTTCATCTAAATAATTTAATTATCTTTGTAACTGACCTTCTGCTTATGTCCTTACTCCCTTTATCCTATGTTCAACTGAACAACCAGTGCGATCCTATTAGTTCAGATCAGATTGCTCCTCTGCACCAAGCTCTCTCATTGTTCCTCATCACACTCAGCTCCGGACACCTGCTGTTCCTGCTACGCATTAAGATGCTCTAGGCTCCGTGTCTTCGCAATTACTGATCTCTTGGCCTGTAATTCTCTTCCTCATATATCCTCATGCTTTGCCTCCCACACTTTCTGTAGTCTTTACTCAGATTTCACATGATCTCTCAATCCTCCATCTCAATATTTAACCCTTATGCCCTATGACTTCCTATCCCTCTTTCCTGCTTTATTTTTTCTCCTCAGTAGCCACCATTTTCCAGAGTATACATTTTTCTTATTTGTATGTTTATCTTTTGTCTCTGTCACTAGAATGACATTTCCAAAAAAACAAGGATTTCTTTCCCCATAACCTGGAAGAGTGTCTAGCAAAGAGCAGACATTCAATAAATATTTGTTGAAGCAAAGCAGGAAAGATGGAAGGAGGGCTCTCTTGCCTGTCAAAGAAGACATATTGCTTGGAGTGTCAAAGAAGACTTACTACCTAAAAACTACTTCCTTTAAAGAAACTGTCTAACATGAAGTAAATATACTGTGCTCAAAACTCATTTTATTTTAATATGATTAAAAAATGGAGTATTTTATTAAATAGTCTCAGAATGTTTGTACAATTTTAGATTGTCAAAATTTGAATGAAGTTTAACGTTTCGGTTACATTTGTTTTTCAAAGTGTCTGCAAATATTATATGGATTTCTTGAATGAGTCCATCCTTTTGTTAGAAGTTTTACAGACTACATAAAAAAGACAAGCTCTTTACAGTATTATTAGTAATAACATTGTTGCCTGCCGTCGAGTCGATTCTGACTCATAACGACCCTAAAGGACAGAGTAGAACTGCCCCGTAGGGTTTCCAAGGAGTGGCTGGTGGATTTCAACTGTCGACTTTTTGGTTAGCAGCTGAGCTCTTAACTACTGCACCACCAGGGCTCCAGATAATAACATAGGGACCTAAAATAGCATTTCATATCATTCATAATATTTCTAGTAGCAAAAAAAAAAAAAAAAAGCAAAATCAAGAGACCTAACTTGAGAACCCATTCTAAAATGTTTTAAAATATCAGCTGTGGTCTTGGAAAAACTCCTTTTAACCACTGCTTTTAAGTTCAATCAACCAGATTTACCACAGGAAATCGACAAGACACCTGTGATGTCTGCTTTCATGTAGTTATATTCTGGTGGTACAGATCAAAAATGTAACAAGGAAAAAAAAGTAGGCAATTTTATATACTGGCAAGTGCTATGAAGAAAATGAAAGAAGTGTAATAGAAATGGCTGCAGTTAGTAATTTGATTGAGTGTTCAGGAAAGGCCTCCAAGGGAAAGAATATTTGAACTTAGCTCTCAGCAATGAAAAGCCAAGGAAATAATATCCAGGCAGAGGAAAGAGTAAGTAGAAAGGTCTTGTTGAGATGACCAGCTTCGCATGCTCAAAAAAAAAGGAGGAAAAAGGGATGCTCCGATAATGAGGATAAAGAAGCAAGCAGCATCCAGGTCATGAGGGACCTGGCGGCCACATTCAAAAGTCTGGAGATCTTTTTCTGTTTAAGTAGGAAGAAACTGTAATTTTACAGAGAGGCATCTGAGCTTTGGTTTTCCCAAAGGTATCTTAGGCTCCAGTATGAAGAATATATTTAGGAGAGCAAGTGAGAAATGCATGGAATCCTTGACTATTAATAAATGCATAAGAATAGGCTGTTTAAAGGGTGTTTCCAAAAATCCCTCTGCCCAACATGATTTCTTCAAGAGCACCTTTCCTTTTGATTCAAATTCTTCTCACAAGAGATGCTTCTAGACAAACATCTTAAATATCCAAAATGAGCAGAATGATTATGTTGCCATTTAGGTAGTTTGAACCACTTAATAAAGTATTATATAGTCATTAAAATGACACTCATGATTTCTACATAAAAAAATCACTAGGATAACTTACAATAAAATATAAAGTGATGAATGGAATATATGTATGCATCTATGTTATGATTTCAACTATTAAAAGTGTGACTTTATTTGGACAATGCTAATGGCATGGTACATATGAAAATAATTTTGTTAGAGTAAAATAATTGTGTGTTTAAACTTCAGTCAAACTTTCCTTTTGTGATTTTACTCCTACAATTACAATTAAAAGGTAAATGTATTTATTTGGATTGAGGCACTGCAATAATATCTCCCAGCTTAGGAAACCTCTTTTCAAGTGTTAACACCCTTAGAGGTCTTAAATTATCGTAGGTTAGTTGATCAACATTAGTCATCTCTGACTTCTATGGAAGTTAATAAAACGCTATGCAGCACAAGTGAGTTGCATTTGGAGATGTCAGGCTCAGGACAAGTTGGAACAAAGAACCCTGAAATGATGACTCAGCCGTTCCAGATCTTGGAGCCTCTCTGGGTGCTGAGATCAACATGAGATAGACGCGTGATCGATGAGTGGGAGAAGACCAGAAAAAATCATCTAATTCACAAATCTGCTAACCAATAATGGCAACTGTTTTAACTAGGTGATGTGAGATCTCCAGAAGTTACAGGAAGTTGCCATTGAGATCATTTGTCTTTACACATGTTCAAAAAGACAATCGGGTATTCTGATCATTGATTCAAATGTTCACTTTTTACTTATATAAGCATTTTCCAATAATTGGCTTAGATTTTCATTCTTTTTTTTGTGTCAGTGGAAACACAAGATTCATTTCACTATACCAAAACATGTGCTCCAACACTAACTAAATACATAAATCAATAAATGGAAAACAGAATCCCTCATGTATACCACATTAACCAAGTTAAGAAGACTCAAGCCGTTCCCAAGAAATTCAGAAACAACCTGTTGCTTCAACACTGCTCTCTCTTCTTTCCACTTTTGCTCCTCGTGTTCCTTTCGTGTGTTATGGATCCATTCCAGTCTCTGCTTAGCTAAATCCTACCTATACTTCAAGATTCAGTTTAAATCCTGAGGCCGGCAGACTGGATTCAGGCAGATCAATGTTTAAATTTTAGCTCTGCGTCTTTACATGTACCTGATCTTGAGAAAGTTAAATTACTTGAATTTGTTTCCTCATGAGAAATGGGTTTTGATAATGTCTCTCACATAGGGGTTATCAGGGAAGAGGTCAAAATATATACGTAAAGCACCTGGCAAAATTCTTGGCACCTATGAGTCACCCAATTAAGTGTCAATCCCTGTTTTACTATCAGTAAAATCTTACCTATCAAGTCAGAAGTAATGTAATGGGAAGAATGCGGGCTCTGGATTAAAGTAAACCAGTGGTTCAGCAGACCTTTACCATTCATTAGTTATGTGACCTCAGTCATGTTGCTTGGCCTAACTGGGTCTCTTTGGCAGGCAGATGAAACATCCACCCCACCGCCAAGATGTCCATATCCTAATCCCCAGAACTTGTAAATGTTTCCTTTCAGAGCAAAGGAAATTAAGCAGCAAATGGAAACGCTGCTAATCATGTGACTTTGAGGTGGGGAAGCTAGCCTGGATTACGTGGATGGGCCCAATGTGAACACAAAGGTCCTTAAAAGTGGAAGAAGAAGCAGTAGCAGCAGCTGAATGGGTTAGAGGGAGATGAGAAGGATTAGACCTGCCATTGCTGGCTTTGAAGATGGAGGAATAGAGCCATTAGTCAAGGAATGCAGCAACCTTTGGGAACCATGATCTCGGGGAACATCTAGCTCAACTGGCATAACATAGTTTATAAAGAAAATGTTCTACATTCTACTTTGGTGAGTAGTGTCTAGGGTCTTAAAAGCTTGTGAGCAGCCATCTAAGATACTCCACTGATATCACCCTGTCTGGAGCAAGGAAGAATGAAGAAAATCAAAGACACAAGGGAAAGATTAGTCCAAAGGACTAATGGGCCATGACTACCACAGCCTCTACCAGACTGAGTCCAGTACAACTAGATGGTGCTTGGCTACCACCACCAACTGCTCTGACAGGGATCACAACAGAAGGGCCTGGACAGAGCTGGAGATAAATGTAGAACAAAATTCTAACACACAAAAAAGACCAGACTTACTGGCTTGACAGAGACTGGAGAACCCCTAAGAGTATGGCCCTGGGACACCTTTTAACTCAGTACTGAAGTCACTCCTGAGGTTCACACTTCAGCCAAAGAATAGATAGGCCCGTAAAACAAAACAAGACTAAACGGGCACGCCAGCCCAGGGGCAAGTGTGTGAAAGCAGGAGAAGACAGGAAAGCTGGTAACAGGGAACCAAGGTCGAGAAAGGGAGGGTGTTGACACGTAGTGGGGTTGCAACCTATGTCACAAAACAACATGTGTATTAATTGTTTAATGAGAAACTAATTTGCTTTGTAAACCTTCATCTAAAATACAACAAGAAAAGAAATGAGGCAGCCTGTACAAGCTGGAAGTGGCCATCTGCTGACACCCAGCAAGAAAAAAGGAACCAGGATGAGACCAACTAGAGGTAATGAATTTTTCATTGACTTATTTCAGTACACCCCATTCTTTCATGCATTTCAGTTAGTATATGGTTTATATTTATTCTCTTTAAAATACCTAAATTAAGAATCCCTACATCAGCTACTTGTTTTACTTGCATTTATAATTCGGATTCTACGATGATCAACTACAATGAATGATTTGCTCTGAAAAACATTTTCAAAGTAGAATGAACAGCATCTGCTGCAAATGATCTTATGTTGTTCCAAAGCTCTATTACACATTCATTGTGGTTAGGAGAGCTGGCTCTTCAACCAGGTGACCTAGTTTTGGATTCCAATTCTGTCACTATGTGATCTGGGTCACATTCTCTGTAAAATGGGAATGGAATAGCACTGACCTTTTTAGGAGGGGAATAACTGAAATGTCACATATCAAGCTGTTACCACTCTATCTGGCATCCTGTAAGTCTATTTGTATTACTAGTTTTGAAAAACCAGTGTTTTCTTTGTGATTTCGCTCAAACCATCTTTACCTGGGATTTGTCACACCTCATTCATCATCTCTCTAAAATTTAAAACAACCAACTGAGAAAAAGAGAAGGTGTTTACTTCCTTCTTCCATTGTTTTTGTCCACGTAGAAATCTTCACTAGCTACCACGAAGGGATGACAAAAGTCCTATGTTAATTCTTAAGTTAAATAAAAGAAATCCAAGAACATATAAATAACATATTTTCCACGTTCTTTTTCAGTGAATGTAAGGGAAGCTAAGGAAATAGCTTGGAAAGAAAGAACTGGACAGCAGCTTCACTTCCTTGGCAGCATCGACAGCATCTGACACGTGGAGCTTTAAGCCCTGGGACATAAGCATGGACAAGAAACTGATTCTGGCAACTGAGCAAACATTTGCTCCCCTCTTATTTCCTAAGTATTGTCCCTGTATGTCTGTAATGACCCCACAGCTTCTGATATTTCTGCCAAGTATTCACCTGCTTTTCATATGTCCTAACAAATACTTTGATTGCATCCAAATGCCATGACGTGGCCCATTACTGAAATGTTTGTAGGTCATAAACGGAATTCTGGCAGTATGCAAAGTAATAAATGCCTTCTCTGATGTTGATGATTCCCATATTGCTGTTTCCATCACTTAACTATCAAGGGGGATGGCAGAACTCACATACAAGGTCTTTAAAAACCTGTCTTGTAAATCAATTAATATTTTTCACTTGATGATGGTAATTGGTGACCAGCTGCAGTGAATTAGAAAAATGTCAGTGTCCTATCATCTTAACAACTTTTTGTCTCAACAAACAGAAGGCTGAAGGCTGTAAAAGTAAATCAGAAATAATACGTCAATTCTATCCTATCACCTCATAGACGAATGCACAACAATTTTGCTTGGCTTATTCTGTACAGGAGCCCTGGTGGCGCAGCAGTTAAGAGCTCAGCTGCTAACTGAAGGGTCAGCAGTTCGAATCCTCCAGTTGCTCCTTGGAAACCCTACGGGGCAGTTCTACTCTGCCCTATAGTGTCGCTATAAGTTGGAATTGACTCAACAGCAATGAGTACTTTTGGTTTATTCTGTAGATAAATCAAAACGTATCTATCAGTATTTGGAACTCAGAAGGAGAGCACCTATTATTTCCTTGGTGTCCTGATAGAGAGAAAAGGATATCTCTTTTGCTTCTACAATTAAAAAAAAAAAAGAATTGAACTAAAGTGTAAGTTGCTAAGAAAAAAGATAGCAAAAGTAGGGTAACATTTAATCATTCTTTATACTGCTTGAGGGAAATAATGTCTGGTATCACTTTGCTGGTATCAACAAATATTGAGGGTAGGTAGTAACTCTCTAGTCTTTTTACAAAACAGAGCTCTTTTAACTTTTTATGTATACTCTAAGGTATTCTATAGGAATAAATTCTGGAAACATACATATATGTCAATAATACAATATAATAAGGAACCCTGGTGGTGCAATGGTTAAGTACTCAGCTGCTAACCAAAAGGTTGGAGGTTCAAGTCTACCCAGTGGCTCTGTAGGAGAAAGACCTGGCCATGTGCTCCTGTAAAGATTACAACCTAGAAAACCCTATGGGGCAGCTCTGTCTCATGGGGTCAATATAAGTTGGAATGAACTCGATGGAACCCAGCAACAACAATGTAATCTTTAATACTCAAGTTGCCTGGAATCAGGTATGATTTAAATGGAAACTTAAAAGGTTTCAAGAAAAATTTTGAATTCATTTCTCTGAGTGAAAGAAGGGGTGGGCTGAAGTAATCCAAAATATTTGGCAAGGACACCAGTTCCTAAACCAACCTCCCATGACCCCATTTGGATACTAGAAATGCATATTGATAAATTGCACTTGTATAGGTGTTTTTAGAACATGTTTTTCAAAGCACCATCTCATGCTGCATCACTTGGCACATCAGGAATCAAGTATAAACAGTATGAGATACCCTAGCCACCAAAAGCACCCTGGCCCTGTGTAGTCACAAAGGCCCTTATCACCAGACCACATCGACTCCCAGACAAACATATCTGAGCTGTTGTTTTAAACAAGAGATACTACTAAAATATTCTGAACCTACTTTCTGAAGTGCTGAAAAATAGCAAATTTTTATAACTCATCTTATCTGACACTGCCTTGAATACTGTGTAGTTACATGCAGCTTATACCATAATGATACAAAAAGCTCTAAAATTACTCCAGAATAGAACATCATAATACTTTGAATGATTATTGTTATTGAAGGGTTGTTGATTTTCATTCTGCTGAGAGCATTGTGTTGCCATTTCAGAATGAACAAACCGAGGTGTCTGCAATCAAAGGGCTGGTGGTGGAGGCAGGTTATAAAATGATAATAGAAAATAATAAGCAGACAATTGTTACCATAAATATTTTTAATACATATAAGGAGCTCAGCTCTGTTAAGGATGCCTAAAGACAGAATTTATAAATACTTCTTTAAGGAAAATATGAACTCTGATCCAGTAAGCAGCCTGGATTTATTTCAAATAAATTCATATCATGCTCATAGGCAGAAATCTTTGCTACGATCCACACCTGAATATATAATTTATCCCTGCCTAATCACACTCTTAATTTTAGACTACATTGTTTGACTGCTTTAAAAAAAAAAAAAAAAAAAGACCTTAGGTTGTTTTGATCTCTGAAGTTTGAAAAAACAAAAAGATTCTTGATAAATTGTGCTGAAATTCTACACAGATTTATAATCAGAAATTCACTGTTAGCTCTCTTCTGAACTTCATAACTTATTTTAAAATCAGGGTTTTAACTACTGTTTCCTCTATATGTCTCATAAAAAAAAATGTCTTTGTCCAAAAGCAATAAATTTCGGTATGGCCCTAGGCTGACACTGAGAGGGTATCTGGGGGCACTATACTGCACAGAACAGCAAGAGGCTAACCGGGAGGGATTTGTGTCAGGAGTCCGAGCGAAAATGCCAATATCAGGCAGTCTCATTACTGTTGCATTCTTTCTTAATCCACATAGAAACCGAACCAACAAAGAATAAAAGATCCAGGTACACGAATTCTTCCCCTTGTGACTCATTAAACGACACACACACATTTACGGTATCTTGGAACCAGTAAGTGAGTTTGCGTCTTCTTTAGCTAAAATTTTTGGTCAAAACAATTCACAACCATCCTTGGGTTCATCACCTTCACAGAAACGGAAAAAGCCGCTCGCCTTGGGCACTTTGGTCAAAGTAATCACAATGTGTCCAGGAACTGCTTCAGAGTACGTTCAAGGTTTTAGAATTCGGGCCGTGAAAGCCTGTGTTTCCAGACATACTAATAATGTCAATTTTTATACTGTGACTAACGCAGCCATTGACTTTTGGTGATTTAAATATATTAGCTTAGAACATAAATAAAGGTTTACAATCCTGACGAAAATCAGAACAAAATTGCCTGCGCTTCAATTTTATATCTAAGGATGTTTTAGTTTTATTGCATTTTAAGACTATCAGTTTATCATTATTCTCTCAAAAGAGTATCCTTCAGTGAGTGTGGCCAGATCAATAATTCTGTCTATAATGGCAGACTTAAAGCATTTTCTTGTGTCTTTCAGCCGTTTAATGAGCTTAGAATCCCTAATGAGAATAGCAACCATATGTTAGATTAATTTGAGACCAACGGAATAACAGCAGATCTACTCTACTAACAGTGCTTATACCTGAGTAAAATTAGCCAATTACTACTTTGAATTACTTTTGAATAATAAGAACAACAACAACAAAATGTTGCTCTAAATGTGTCAAGCCCTGTTCTAAATTCTTTGTAAATTTTGACTTGTTCGCTCCTCAAAAGATCTATGCAGTAGGTTCGTTGGAAGAGGCTGCGAAGGTCCGGCTCACCATGACTACTCCCCATTGCTGACCCCCACACTGTCTCATGAGCTTGTCTTTCCCTCCTGCTCCAGTCTCTATAAGAAGTTTAAGATTAACCGATGTTCCTCCTTGGAGGTTGGAAAACAAGTGATGATGATCTAGGAATGAAAAACCGAATAAAGTAACCATCTTGGGTCAAGGAAACCAGGATGTCACCAGATAACCCCCAAGAAAAGATTAACTTATCTGGGATGTGACTACCTCAAGGGGGAACGAACACAAACTTCTAAGACCCATAATCCTGTCCCTATAAAGCCTTGGGCCAATCTCTAGTGGAGGAGATGGAGTTTTTCGGAGGAATCTATTTCCCTCTGTCTCCTATATATCAATATATAATAAAACTCTTGCTGCTTACCTCACCAGTCTCAGAATTGGCTATTGCGGCAGGCGGCTCCAATCCGCATTATTGCAGTTAACACTGTTATTGTCCCTCATTTTAAAGATTAGGAAACTGAGGCACAGCATGGCTAAAAATACTTCTCCAAGTTTACACAGCTAGTAGATTGCAGAGCTGAGATTCAAACCCAAGTGGCCTCTCTGCACAGGTCATGTTCTTAATCTACTGTGCTATTGTGGTAGTGCATGGCCACAGCTAAGAGCAAGAATCACTGAAGAGAAGGAACCAGTGGGTTTATACACGTGTAGAGAAGCAATGTTCCTAAGCCTCAGTCTTCCTTGGGATGCCTGGCATGGGCCGAAGACAGCGGTAGTCCAGGCTGTGTTTCTTCTTCATTTTCCCAGGGTTTGTATGAGTCATAGCTCCTCTGCACTGAAGGTTCAGGATCATAAAAGACTGAAGCATCTACTTACAGAACTCATTTCTTTTGTGACCTCCCCACGTATCTGAAAATGTGCACGTGAGGGAGTCTGATGGTTCCCACAACAGTGCAATGTGACTGTGAGATCTTTCATGCCCTGTTCTGCTTGTCTCTGCTCTGGCATTTCATAATTGGGCTTCAACTTCAGGGACCTAATTTATTTAATAGGAGTTTCTTATCAAGTGTTAAAGTACAAATATATATATATATATATATATATATATATATGAATAGATGGAATGATGTCACTTGATTTTAATTTTTATCCAGGAAAGGAAAAAGCCAAGTTTGAAAGGTATTATAAATTCAATGCTGCCTATTTTTACTAACAACCAGGCAATTCTTTGCAAAAGTGTAATTATAGGCTAGCATAAACACAATTACATGTCCTCAAGAAGGACTTTTTTGTAACTTTCTATTACAAACTTCACTTCCAAGTGTCCAGCTGAGATAAGGCCAGGGATTAGAAAGACGATGATTAAGAAAAGAAAACCTGTAAATTAAGCATGAGTCATTTATTTTCTTAATACTTAAACCCTGCATTTTCACTTCCAAACTATATTACAAAAAAAAAAAAAAACAATAAAAAATCAAACCCGTTATTGCCGAGTCAATTCCAACTCAGAGCGACTTATAAGACAGACCAAAACTGCTCTATAGGGTTTCCAAATATTTGGTTGTAACAGTAGGGATAATAATATGAATAATTTCAAAAACAAATCATGAGCAAAAGAAAAAATAATTCCCCCAAATGAATGCTATAATTCTCTATTAATTATAAATATACACTGGAGTCATAAATTTTTATACATCCTATTCCTGGACTATGTCTTCCAGTAGAATAAATATACTAACTTAATGACTGACTAGTTTTCCAACACCTTTGCCTGCTCTCCCTCCCTGACCTCATAAGACAGTATTTCTGAAATCTGGGGACAATCACACAGAAAGCAAAGGCTGTTTTCCAGTTTGGGACTAAACATCACAAATCTTACCTGCTGACGCAGGAGTTATTTTGACTTCCTTCATTTTGGAAATGGAATACTCCTGAGAATCTAAAATGCTTCAGGAATTAAGAAAGGCCCCAGGAGTTCTCTCCATCTTCTAAATTCCGTGAGCTAGTATTGTAGTGACTGTACCATTTAGATGGCAGTTAATTATAAACCTCAATTTTGAAAGCTATTTCACTGAGCTATTTAAAATACGTTAACTACGAAACTTTTCAGTATAGAAGTTGGTAGTAATGTGTCATTTCCTAAGTTTCCAGCACCCTATGTGTGCTACTCTATACTGGATACCAAAACCAAATCCATTGCCATCGAGTCGATTCTGACTCATAGCAACTCTATAGGACGCAGTAGAACTGCCCCATAGGGTTTCCAAGGAGCTGCTGGTGGATTTGAACTACTGACCTTTTGGTTAGCAACCAAGCTCTTAACCACTGCGCCACCAGGGCTCCTTCGGATAGGCCATCTGTAAACATTTGTTGATTGGTTAGATGTACTTTATAAAAACATTCTCACAAACTTCATTAGACATTTGAACTACAGGAATCAAGCTGGTTGTAAATTTTTAATTTCATCCATGTATGTATTCAGCAATCATCTCTGAAAAGCTACTCCTTGACATTACTACACCTTTCAGAATGATTCAAAGATGACAGCAGATAGTTCCTGCTCTCAAAGTGCTTGGAGTCGTCTGGGGTAGATGCTGTAACAAAGATAAACAGAAAGGTTTGGGGCAGGAAGTAACTAACTCTGGCTGGGAAGATGCAAGACAAGCTTTCTGGAAGAAACCACGTTGAAAGAAGATACTGGCTGTGGTTGGGAAAATCCTCCACTACCATCAAGTTCTAAGTTCTCCAATCACTCCAGGCCTTCTTATTCCTTATAGTCTAGCCTCTAAAGCTTGATTTGACTTGATTCTGCTGTTTCTTCTTGTACTACCAAAAGCTTTTCACTTTCACTGAAATATTATACGAATAAATGGTCTACATGAGGGATTGGCAAATATTTTCTGTAAAGGTCCAGATAGTATTTTAGACTTTCCAGGCCATGTGGTCTCTGTCACAATTGCTTAACTCTAGTGTTGTAGGGAGAAAGCAGCCAGACAATAAAGGAATGGGTGTAGCTGTGTCCCATTAAAACATAGTTTGTAAAAATAGGAGCAGGTACGATTTTGTCTTTAGGTCGTAGTTTATCAGCCTCTGCTCTACCTCAGATACCTTGGTATACCACTTCTCGGCTCCCATAGCACCTCATACTGTTACTCCATCCATGTTCTGGTGGTTCGTCATATCACTGACTCTACTGCCAAAAGAATGAACAAATCTCTCTTGGAAGAAGTATATCCAGAATGGTCCTTAGAAGCGAGGATGGCAAGACTTAATTTATTTTGGACATGTTATCAGGAGGGACCAGTTCCTGGAGGAGGATATCATATTTGGTAAAGCAAAGTGTCAATGAAAAACAGAAGACCCTCAATGAGATGGATTGACACAGTGGCTGCAACAATGTGCTCAAATATAGCAAAGATAGTGAGGATGGCGCAGGACAGGGCAGAGTTTCATTTGGTGCACAAAGGGTCGCTGTGAGTCAGAATCAACTTGATGGCACCTAACAACAACAACAACACTGTAACAGAAGCACTAATTGATGCTCACCAGAAAGGAAGAGTCTGTTGTTGTTGTTAGGTTCCTTTGAGTGAGTTCCAAGTCATAGCAACTCTGCATACAACAAAATGAAACACTGTCAGGGCCTGTGCCATCCTCACAATCTTTGCTATGTTTGAGCCCATTGTTGCAGCAACTGTGTCAGTCCATTTCCTTGAGGGTTTTCCTCTTTTTCGCTGATTGGCTCTTTTACCAAGCATGATGTCTGTCATGGATTGAATTGTGTCCCCCCAAAATATGTATATCAGTTTGGCTAGGCCATGATTCCCAGTATTGTGTGATTGTTCACCATTTTGTCATCTGATGTCATTTCTCTATGTGCTGTAAATCCTATCTGTATGATGCTGATGAGATGGGATTAGCAGCAGTTGTGTTAATGAGGCAGGACTCAGTCTATAAGACTGGATTTTGACTTGAGCCAATCTCTTTAGAGATAGAAAAGAGAGAAGCAAGCAGAGAGACATGGGGACCTGATACCATCAAGAAAGAAGCACCTGGATCATAGTGCATCCTTGGGACCCAGGGTCCCTGCAAAAAGAAGTTCCTAGTCCAGGGGAAGATTGATGATAAGGACCTTCCTCCAGAGCTGACAGAGAATGCTTTCCCCCTGGAGCTGACGCCCTGAATTTGGACTTCTAGCCTACTAGACTGTGAGAAAATAAATTTCTCTAAGTTAAAGCCATTCACTTGTGATGTTCCTGTTATAGCAGCACTAGATAACTAAGACAATGTCCTTCTCCAGGGATGATCTCTCCTGATAACATGTCCAAAGAAAGTGAGACGAAGTCTCATTATCCTCACTTCTAAGGAGTATTCTGGCTCTACTTCTTCCAAGACAGATTTGTTCACTCTTTCGGCAGTCCATGGTATACTCAGTATTCTTCGCTAACATCATAATTCAAAAGAATCAATTCTTCTTCGTTCTCCCTTATTCATTGTCCAACTTCACATATATATGAGGCGACTGAAAAATACTATGGCTTGGGTCAGGCGCACCTTAGTCTTCACAGTGACATCTCTGCTTTTTAACGCTTTAAAGAGGTCTTTTGCAGCAAATTTGCCCAACGCACTACATTGTTTGATTTCTTGACTGTTGCTTCCATGGATGTTGATTGTGGATCCAAGTAAAATTAAATCCTTGACAACTTCAATCTTTTCTCCATTTATCATGATGTTGCTTCTTGGTCGATATATGAGGATTTTTGTTTTATGTTTGAGGTGCAACCCATACAGCAAAGGCTGTAGCCTTTGATTTTCATCAGTAAGTACTTCAAATCCTCTTCACTTTCCGCAAGCAAGGTTGTGTCATCTGCATATCACAGGTTGTTAGTAAGTCTTCCTCCAATCCTCTTGTGGTGATCTTCTTCATATAGTCCAGCTTCTCGAATCATTTGCTTAGCATACATATTAAATAAGTATGGTGAAAGGATACAACCCTGATGCACCCCTTTCCTGATTTTAAACCATGTGGCATCCCCTTGTTCTGTTAGAACAACTGCCTCTTGGTCTATGTAGAGGTTCCTCATGAACACAATTAAATGTTCTAGAATTTCCATTCTTCCCAATGTTACCCATAATTTGTTATGATCCACATAGTCGAATGCCTTTGCATAGTTAATACAACACAGATAAGCATCTGTCTGGTATTATCTGCTTTCTTTTGGCCCTAGGGGAAGGTCCTTGTCTCCTTTCAACATCTGTGGGCCCAGTACTCCTTGGAGATCTCCGTGTGTCTTGGCATCAATCTTCCCCTGGGTCTAGGAGTTTCTCAGAGCAAGTACACCAGGTCCAAAGGACACACTCCACCCTCAGCTCTTCTTTCTTGGTGGTAGAAGTTTCCTGCACTAAGAACCTTCTAGACCCAGGGAAAGACTGATGCCAAGACACATTGAGATCTCCGGGGAACACTGGTCCCATTGATGCTGAAAGGAGACACAGACCTTCCCCCAGAGCCAACAAAGAAAGCCTTCCCCTAGAGCTGGTGCCCTGAATTCAGACTTCTAGCCTCCTAAACTGTGAGAGAATAAATTTCTGTTTGTTTAAGCCCTTGACCTGTGGTATTTCTGTTACAGCAGCACTAGATAACTAAGACAGAATTTGGTACTGAGAGTGGGACAGAGGTCAGGAATCATATTTTTAGGTCTTAATATTTATTAAATGATTTTATACCAAGGGAACAAATGAAAATTTGAACAAAATACAACCAAGGATAATCTCATGCCTAATGTGGACACTACCTGAGCATTTTAGGGCTAAAATATATGCAAAAGGAAAAAAAAAAGTAAATACAACATTCAGAAAAAAGTGTTCTATGACATAAAAACGTATTCCTTTTTATTTCAGTCAAATTACTACAAAAAAAGTAAAAAATAAGAAACGGTATAGGCATTAAAATGTGTTTCTGAATGGATTACCTACTTTTAGATACTTTTAAGAGATACACAGGCATAAATATAAATTGTATAATTTTCAGATGAGTTTCTATGATTAAATTTGTATTTTTAACTTGTTAAAAAGTAATTTGAATGGTTAGCTTCCAATCAAAGAATGACCCGAAATAAAATATCAATAAGTAAGCAGCTATTTTCATTTCACCGTGAATTGTTTTCTCTTTTTTCTAACCTGAAATCACTACCTTTTTTCTTATCTGAAATGCATAGGTGAAACTATCATATAAGTTGGCTTAAAAGAGCTATTTTTTCTTCTTTGAGTTAAAAAATAGAAGCGTAAAACAGTGTGGAAAATTACTAACATCCAAACTAATCAAAACAATTCATCTTCAAGATTAAATACACAGGAAACAAAGGCAAGACTAATTATACAAAAAGACCGTTCCATACAGTAGCTAAATGAAGTAAGATATATTGAACTGATCCATTCTTGGGCATGGCTTAGTCCCTGATACCATATCCATAAATACGTAAAATTATTTTGAAAATAAAATTTTTAGTTTACAATAAGCCTAGGTTGTCTAGTCGCTACATTCCACAATTTTTAGAGTTCAATATATGATGTATTATGCTAGAATAAACATTTTTCTCTTTAGAATGTACAGCATACATTTACTGTTTCAGAAAGGCCCATCTTAAAGGTATATTATTCACTTATTAAATACAGAGAAGATATTATATAGCCCAAACTCTAGATATTACAATCATATTTAAGATTTTTTATGCCATTTTAATTTTTATCCCTGTTCCTTTAAAGTCTATCATTGTATATATCATTTCTCCATTAATATGAGTACATATATTATTCAATCATTTAATAAATGTATTTTGTGCCCCTATTGTATAGCAACCACTTGGTCAAGTACTCAAAATAATTTAATAAGCAAAGCCAGAAGCATGCCCAGTCTAGTTGCAGCACAGGGTGAGGGAGAGACAGACAGACACAGAGACACGAGGGAGGTGAAAAGGCAAGGAAAGGGAAAAACACAGACCAGATTTTCCCCCATGCCTTAAACAACTAGAACTCTCCCCCAAAATACATAAAATATCAGCTAAACGACAGTACAGAACAGTGGCACCTATCATAAGGGGAACAAATAAGGTAGGATGTATGAGTGTTCTAGCTAACTGCCTCGAGAGAATGTCTAAGCAGCTACCCAAGGTGGAAGAACCCAAGCAGAGCTCGTTTTTCTCCCTGAGTTGAGGAGATATGGTTCAGAGTTCAGGGAGGCCACCATGGCTAGAATTTTGGGACAAAATAGTAGAGTGGAAAGCTAAACTGAGAGATAGCTCCACTTATCTACAGAGCAGCAGCCTTACATCTTTGGCTGTACTGATATGTGCGTGTGTTTGAAGAAATCATTCAACCTGTGGCGAAAAAGAACATCAAATAGAAGTAGTTGGAATAATCCCTGGGGCTCAAATCAAGCCAACAATAGTTTGTGTTCCCACCAGTCAGAGGAAAGACCTTACATATGGGGCACTAAATAGAGTCCTCATAAAGGTATTCTCTTAACAGTGGAACCAAATTAGACCTAGACGGAATGCTTTGTGGGCCTATCCTTAAAAAAAAAAAAAAAAAGAAAAGAAAAAAAAAGCTTAAAGCGAACCTTAAAATTGGTCATAATAATTTAACTGCCTTCCAGAACAAAAGCCAAATATTACTTAAAGGAATATAAAAAATAACCTATTACCC
>NW_004444035.1:7705439-7707204 GCF_000243295.1 Trichechus manatus latirostris | reverse complement strand
CCAGGGCTCCAAAAATTATGTTATTAATTGACTAAAATATTGCTGTTAACCAACATTAACCTGCTATAACCTGTACTCTATTTTCCCTTGCATGATACCGATAAATATGCCAAGGTTATGTACCATGATTTATTTCCTTTTGTCTCCCAATTTCTTCATGTCTCTCTCCACAAAACAAAGATATGTAAGATGGCTGCTTTTCAGAATTAGAAATAAAAACCCACTGCTGTCGACTCAGTTCTGACTCATAGCGAACCCATAGGGTTTCCAAGGCTGTAAATCTCTACGGAAGCAGACTGCCAGATCTTTAACCCCGGGAACCACAAGTGGTTTCTAACCACCAACTTTTCTGTTAGCAGTTGATCACTTTAACCACTGCGCCACCAGGGCTCCTTGAGAATTAAGAATAGCTGGGTTGAAATTAAGACTTCCCATTTGTCATACCGTGGGGGTTTGCGGGTTGCTGCGAAGCTGGAAGCTATCTCACCAGTATTCAAGTGCCAGCGGGGTCATCCATGGTGGACAGGCTTCAGCTGAGCTTCCAGACTAATACAGAATAGGAAGAAGGACCTGGCAGTCTACTTCTGAAAAGAATTAGCCAGAGAAAACCTTATGAATAGTGGGGGAACATTGTCTGATACAGTGCCAGAAGGTAAGTCCCTCGGGTTGGATGGCACTCAAAAGACAACTGGGGAAGAGTTGCCTCCTCAAAGTAGAGTTGACCTTAATGATGTGGATGGAGTCAAGCTTTCAGGATCATCATTTGCTGATGTGGCATGACTCAAAATGAGAAGAAACAGCTGCAAATATCCATTAATAATCGAAACGTGTAATGTATGAAGCATGAATCTAGGAAAATTGGAAATCATCAAAAGTGAAATAGAATGCATAAACATTGAAATCCTAGGATTAGTGAGCTGAAATGGACTGGCATTGGCCATTTTGAATCAGACAATTATATGGTCTACTATGCTGGAAATGACAACTTGAAGAGAAATGGTATTGCATTCATTGTCGTAAAGAACATTTCAGGATCTATCCTGAAGTACAACGCTATCAGTGATAGGATAATATCCATATGCCTGCAAGGAAAACCAGATAATACAACTATTATTAAAATTTACGCACTAACCACTAAGGCCAAAGATGAAGAAATTGAAGATTTTTACCAACTTCTGCAGTCTGAAATTGATAGAACATGCGATTAGCGTGCATTGATAATTACTGGTGATTGGAATTCGAAAGTTGGAAACAAAGAAGGATCTGTAGTTGAAAAATAGGGCCTCTGTGACAGAAACGATGCCAGAGATCGCATAATACAATTTTGCAAGACCAACAACTATTTCACCAACATACACAGCGATTATACATGTGGACCTCCCCGGATGGAATACACAGGAATCAAATTGACCACATCTGTGGAAAGAGACAATGGAAAAGCTCAATATCATCAGTCAGAACAAGGCCAGAGGCCAACTGTGGAAAAGACCATCAACTGCTCATATGCAAGTTCAAGTTGAAACTGAAGAAAATTAGAACAAGTCCATGAGAACCAAAGTACAACCTTCAGTATATCCCACCTGAGTTTAGAGATCATCTCAGGAATGGATTTGATGCATTGAACACTAATGACCAAAGACCAGATGAGCTGTGGAATGACATCAAGGGCGTCATACATGAAAAAAGCAAGAGGTCATTAAAAAGACAGGATAGAAAGAAAAGACCAAAATGGATGTAGTAAAAGAACTGAACAGAAAATTTCAAA
>NW_004444035.1:7687652-7695592 GCF_000243295.1 Trichechus manatus latirostris | reverse complement strand
TTACTAACACAACTGCCACCCATCCCCACTCATTAACATCATAGAGGCAGGTTCACAACATACAGGAAAATCACACAGTACCAGGAATCATGGCCTAGCCAAATTGATACACACATTTTTGGGGGGACATAATTCAAACCATGACAGGTGGCTCTCCCCTGCACACATTGGGTGGCCATGAATGGGAATCGACTTGATGATAGCAGCTACAAACAACAGGGTTTGAGAGAAGGGAGCTGATAGAAAAGCTAATATTAAGGCAAAATTGATAAAACCTGATCTCTAGTTGGATGTAATTTGTGAAGCTTATTATGGGAAGGATATGAAGAGGGGAGACAAAGATGACATGTAATTTTCAGGTTCTGAAGGTCTTGGACTATTAAGTTGCAGAAGGGACCCATGCAAGAGTAAGTCGGCAAAGGGTACAACAGACAGTTCAGGTCTGGACGTGTGGTGCCTGAGATTGTGCAGACAGTGGTCCAGACTAGATTAGCTGCCTATTTCATTATCCCTGGGTCTGAATCTATGAACACGTAGTGAGTGCAGAGAGAAGACCAATTTCTGGTCCCCAGCAAAGGCAAACAAGAAAGAAGAAACAGCTAACAGAGTGAAGCCCTACTGCCTTGCTGCTTCCCCTTGAGCAGGAGAGATGAAGTAGGACGCATTTATTAACATTCTCCAATGGGGCCCATGATTATAGCTTATTCTTGTAAACCACCTCACATTTTATTTTATTTTTTAAATTCAGGATTATTTAAGCAATCAAACCTAAAAACAAAACAAACAAAAGCACCCTACTTTTAAAAGATTGGTCTATTTCAAAAATTTTTACATTTTACTTTATTTTGAACTGGCCCTTAAAGTAATTTTTAAACTTGAACAAAATATTTAATGTAAGACTATACTGAGCATGACAATATATGACTGTATGTGTATTTAAAAAAAAAAAACAAAAACAAAAAAACCAAACCCGTTGCTGTCGAGTCGATTCTGACTCATAGTGACCCTACAGGACAGAGTAGAACTGCCCCATAGGTTTTCCAAGGAGCAGCTGGTGGATTCGAACTGTCAATCTTTTGGTTAGCAGCTGAGCTCTTAACCACTGAGCCACTAGGGCTCCATACAACTTTACATAAGACATAAAATATTGGGCATTATTTTCCTCACTTTACAGCAAAATATACTTACTAAAATATTTTTTAAAGCAAGCATTGATATACAGATTCAGAGTTTCTTGTCCCAATTGTTAGAACTACTACAATAGTTTATTTTTATGTTAACATAATAAAATAATACTTGACTATGTGAGAAGCTATTTGATATAAATTTTCTGGCAAAAAATTTTGAAATGAATATCAAAAGAGATATTTACTAATTATACTACTAGTTTATCTTAGGAAAAAAATATATATATACTGTCACAGGTGTGACTACAAAGACTCAGAGCACTAAAATTTTTGAACAACTTAAATATGCAGGAATGGTAAACTAAATCACAAGATCACTATTTTAGGCTATTATATAGGCATTTGAAAAAAATTTTAAAAACTACTTACTAAATGGAATAATGTTCAGTTTAGATGTTAAGGAAAAAAGCAAATGCATAGTGTAATAGTATTTTTATATGATTACTATATATTTATGAATAAAATTAAGACTACATGTAAATATAGAGTTGATGACAGTAAACATATTTATTTTATTTACAATTTTTTAATTCCTGAAATAAGTGTTCAATGATTTTATATTCAGAATTTTAATTGAATGAAATTCACAATTAAACAATTCAGAAAAATCAAAAATTACTGCAAGAATATAGCACTTAAACACTTTAAGATATTCCAGTACAGTTCATCAATAATTAGGCAAACAATAGGAGAAAAACTTCAAGTAAAAATATGTTGGACGTCAAATGCAAGTACTTTTCGCACTGTGCATTTCTACATGCTACTAGGAAAGTCAGTTCAGATTTTCAAGCTTATTTTTATGAAAGAATTTGTGTTCGGTTGGAAATAAAATCCTACCAGAGGTATCCTTCAATTAGCGTTTTAACACACCTCTCAACTTTGAAAAACAGTGGAAACCTCCAAATGTCATAAGAGACAAGCAGGACAATTCGAAGAGAGAAAAGCAAAATTAAACCTTATCTTCTCTTGCATAGTTTGCAGCTCTAAAATGAAATTATGAATCTGCATAGTTAGTAACCACATTTTGTAACTTGGCAAGTGAAAACATTCTTAATTAGAAATAAATTTAATTTTGAACTATACTCATTATAAATTTGGAACATGATTTCTTTTAATTTCAAAATATTCTACTTCTAATAGATGTTAAAAGATCTTCAACTCAACATTTCTCAAAAACCTCCAAATATTTTATTTCACTAGAACCTTTAATATGTAAAATTAATATGCACAAATAGTATAAACTACATTCTAAGATGAAAACATCTACTTTTATTTATCCTTCTATGGATACTAATGATCCTGACCCATATAAGTAGGACCGTGAATGATAATTTACATTTTTGCTCCATAAGGATAATTTCTAATCATAATTCATTTGTTTTACAGTGGCTATTTTGATAGAAGGGGCCAATATATTGGGAAATTTTTGGCACACATTTGTTATTGCTAGCATAATTAAATTCTAGATTTAGTGAACTATATTATATACAAAAGTACACCTCCTTACCAGTGGGAGTAATTTGCCCTACAGAAATCTGTTATAACATTTAAATGAAATTGTTAATCAGGGACTATTTACAGCTGCACCTGCTCTTATTTGTAGTATGAAACTGTGTAACACTGTCAGTTATTCCAGATCTAGGCAGCAGATAACCATTAATACAACAGAAGCATAATTAGAGGATCCTCATCTGCTGTACTGTACTGGATTTGTTAAAGATGGAGCAGAGTGGGTACACACGGCACCAAGGAGAACCTGGAAGGTGACCGGCTGTTTATGACAATGTCACTTACTTCACACCCAGCAAATGAAAGTTACCCCAAGGAACTTCAGTGATAAATTCATAAAGAACAAGATTAGGGAAAAAAACGTTTAATAAATCAGACTATGGAGAATCCTTTTATTTTTTAAGGAAAATTTTAGAATGGAAAAGGAGACGGGAATAAGACAAGCCCCACAAAAAATAATGTCTAAGCAAAGTTAAATTATGAGTGCTATCTTAAACAAACAAAAAAAAGACATCTGTGAGCTTGAAAAAGGATTATTTTTGAGGCCCTAATGTGTGTATAAGGTCCCTGGCTGGCACAAACAGTTAAATGCTCAACTACTAGTCATAAGGTTGGCAGTTCAAAGCCACCCAGAGGCACATCAGAAGACAAGCCACGAGATCTGCTTTCAAAATGTCACAGCCTTGGAAAACCTATGGAATAATTCGACTCTGCACACACCGGGTCACCCGCCATGAGTCGGAATCGATGTGAAGGCAGCTCACAACAACGTGTGTATAAGATACTGCAACAAGTGTGTTGAACACTTTCAGAGGAAAGTGTATATTATGGTCTGAAAACTATTCATTTCATCTTGAAGTAGATAATTTCTTCTTGTTTAAGTAGCTCAACGGTTTTAAAAGTCACTCCTAATGGGTGACTATATTCATGGACTATAGATTTATTCACTTACAATCAAGTACATATGATGCAGAAGATACTGCGTTAGTGATGTGAGGTATAAAATTACGCATGTGAAATAAGCACTGCATTCCAAACATTTTGGACTATGAAGGCATTCTGAACCATATATCCCGGTGAGCATAAACTCAGAATTCAGCCTCCGTTCTGTGAAAGAAATACGAGAAAGAATCAAGAAGTTAATATGTCTTAAGAAAAAGAATCAAGAAGTTAGTATGTCTTATATGTGTCTCCTTTTAATATACCTTAAATTCACTCATTTATTGTATTTATGGTCTAGATCTCCACTAAAATGTCAGCTCCTCCATTTCCTGGGACTTTGTTTATTTAGTGATGGGTGAACCCTGTCTGGATGGATAAACAATACCTGGAGGAGGCACTCAATGTTTGTTGAATGAATGAATGAACTTGATCTTAAAATACAGAAGAAACAAATACTCATGTAATTGTTTGCATTTTTAAGTAGAATTGTGGAGTATTTATCTTAGAGAGAACAAAAAGTTAAAAGCTTCATAAACACAGGTAGGTGGCAGACCGTCTATAAAAATATGTCAGATAATATATATATGACCAAGCAAGCTGGGAACGGAAGAAATAAATAAGTAAAACACAAAAGGAAGCTCCAGCTTGGACAATTGGAAGAATAACTTAAGTCCTTGTTTAGTAACCCAGCTGACACCATTGCAGAACATGGGCAGTTGTAAACATAATCAACATGTGTATACACTGAGAAACACAAGTGTCTCTTGAAAAGGATGAGCTAATGCCAGATATCACAGGTGTGAATAACGCCTCCTAAAAAAGGAAGAAGTGACTCACATAGCAAAAATAGTTCTCTAAGTAAGGAGGAGCATGGCTGTAAGCAGCAGATTTATGACCAGCCAATTTCAGCAGCACCACTCCTAAAAATCATACATCAACATAGCGAAAGATAAAATAGCAATAGTGGGCAAGTTAAAATGTGATTGTGCGTAAATTTTGTTATAATAATATAGGGGACTTAAAATTAAAAGTCTAAGTTAATATAAAAAGCAAACAAAAATATTTTGTCTAAGATATTCCTTTAAACTCGTTTTATGATAAAAATAAACCACAAATTTTGTTTCTATGTAGATTTATGTTCTTGAGTTTTGAGAAATGAATATTTCGCTTAATAAATCTCCATCTTTTAAATGTAACATGTTAGTAAAATATTTCACCCATGATTTAGCCAACTTGTTGAAAACTGAATTTCTAATTTAATCTTAAAATCTCTGAAGCATACCAAAAATATTTCATATTATCTTTACTCAGGAACTTCTCATGATAAAGCATAATTAAGAACAATGAAACCTGGCTGCATCTGAGCACTGATTTTTTTTTAATACCTAAATTTCATAATTAAATTGATGTCATATCAGAATGATTAATTTTTATTAATTTCAAAAACTTAAATCATTAAGATTAATGAAATATCTTAGAATAAAACCATAGATGGGAAACAATCCAATGAGCTGGAAGGGAAGCATAATTATAGATATTGCTTAGGAAGCAATCATAAAAAAATGTAATTTACTATTAACATATCTGCTAAGATGGTACCATTAATATGACTAGAACTATTATCAGGGAAATCTATTTTGTACGTAGATATGCTCACATATATACCAACAGCAGCTATATCCCATTTCCATGGAGACAATTACAACTCACGGTGACCCTTTAGGACAGAAAAGAACTGCCCCATAGGCTATCCAAGGAGCCATTGGTGGATTCGAACTGCCAACATTTTGGTTAGCAGCTGTAGCTCGCCATGGCTGTTAACCACTACGCCACCAGGGCTCTTATGCTTTTTAATATTAAAAAAACTCCTTGTTGTATGCATTCAGTATATTCAGGCATATTTTCCTCCAACCCTTACCAAGTGTCTGCATAGCCTATATGAATAAAGTAACTTATCCCTTAGGGGAAAAATATACCTTGCTATCAAATACAGAGAATTCGATTTTTTACTTATTGTCATTTGAGACAAATTGATATTAATATCTATCTGTTTAAAAGCTATACCTAAATTATTGGAATTCTTTTATATCTAACTTGAAAAGAAATATCACTTCAATTCTTTCTTTTGGCATTTAGAGTTAGTAAATGATGGCAAATATTAATTCCCTAACTAAGAATGGTATGGGAGAGGCAGTCTTGGCCATTGAACTTCAGTTTTTCGATTCCACAGGATGTGATGTCTCAGATACAGAAAAATAATAATAATAATCCTAAACTCTGATAGAAGGGACATTTGTTTTGATTAGAGCTTCCCTCAGCAGTAAGCATGGATTATTCAGAATATTCCCAGAGCTACATGTAAAATTTCCAAGAAGGTGTTTAAGTTGGAATCCTGGCTCCATAACTGATTTTCTCTGTTTATACAATTTAGACACAGTGAAATGGAGTATAAATGATTAGGCAGACACAGATTTTGTAATAAGGGTTATGAAGACTGAGTAAATAATTAGTTCCATACTTCATATATAAATAAATACTCTTTTCACGCCGATTTGAGAAATATTTTAAATATCATTGATTAAAAAATCTATTAAAAGGCCAACAATAATTCCCATTTCCTAATTCCTAAACCTTCATTTGAATAAAAAGGATGAATTCAATATTTTAACACTTTAAAAGACAGTCAGTACACAGGAGCATGCAGTGGAGTGTTCCAAGCGAGAAGTTGAGCAGTGAGCATTAAAAACATCACCCTACATAATAACTTGCAAATGATAGGCTTAATTAAGCTATCCAATTCAGTGATCAGGGTACAGTTCTAGGTCAATAGTTCTTAACTTTGAGAATGTTACGTATGCTCTGACCCATCCGTCTCCTCAGATAATAGCACGTATACAAACACAAAAAGAAAAAAAAAAGTAAATTTTTGCTTCCATTTCTAGGGGGTTCAAGAAATACTTCCTTATATTTCTAGTTCAAACCCCTACTGTAGACACAGTCAGGCTGTATAACTTGTCAAAGCTGTGATTGTAACATACACCATTATTTTATGTCTCGCTAAGAAAGCAACAATATAGTCAATTAAGCTCTGCACAAGGCTTTCTTATGGTTTTTAATTAAGGAAAATTAAGGCATAGATTTTTATCCTATCATGCTCCTCTATTTTCTTGTCTTTCCATGTACACAATATACATTTTTCAATGTCAAATCCCAGTGTAATCTTTTCAAGGGTATTTTAATTAGCAGTGAGTATCTATTCACACAGCACCTCCAACACACAGCATACAATGGAACAGCTATGATCAAATTTGCACACTTGCAGGCAATGACAACTACATCATGACTGCCGGGTGGCTGACAGCAATTGTAAAAGGTCATTGATTACAAAACACAGCACAATTTCATAGATGTTAATAGTGGGGAAAACGTGTCTTAAAATTGATGAACTATAATACGAAAAATAAACACAGGGAGGTGAATATAACCCTTAGTGCACATTAAGCAGAGTTACAGTAAGAGAAAACCTAGACCAACATCAGTTTTCTTGGTCTCACTGGGAAGGCTATGTCTATAGACCTATTTTATCCAGGAAACTTAAAATAAAACATTACATATTCATTTTTCTTTTATTCTATTCTTACAAAATTGCTCTTTTAAAAAGTTGACTGTTCTTTAATACAGACAGAGGATCTATTGATCTGGAAGATGTTGCATATAGAGATTCTTATTGAAATTAATTCTAATTGCAAATTCATCAACCATTTGGTGACCCAATTATTTTCTCATATGAATTTTTTGTTGATACCATGTGTTTTCACTAATGAGAAGCATGCTGATTAAAGGACCAATTCAGAATTTTTGTTATGAGTTATGGATTTTGATACCCATTATCTGGGATCCCTCGTGTCCCAGCAGACTCTGGATGTAGTAAATCCTACCGATATGAGTCTATGATAAAATCTTTTTTTTTTAAATTTTATTTCTTGAAAATTTGCAAAGCATGAGGCAAAACATGAAGGCACCAGGCAATGACTGCATGCACATTTTATTCTAGTCTCTTTCTTCTTAGCCTTTTTATTATTTTTCATGAAGCTTTTCAAAACATGGTACAATGCATTCTTCCTTGCTGTAAAAGCAGTACTTCCAGCCCAAATAAATAAAGCCAAGGGATTTTTTTTAATCTCAGGAAAATTATCACTAAAATGCTTTCTTCATTACTGCAAAAACAGTACTGACAGGCCAAATAAATACAACTAAAGGAATCTGAATCTCAGAAAAATTACCACTACTGTATAGTCTTCA
>NW_004444035.1:7683204-7684921 GCF_000243295.1 Trichechus manatus latirostris | reverse complement strand
ACGGGGCACGGCCCCCCCTCTCGGATGAGGACAATTTTCGCATAACTACCTGGTCTTTGGAATCTAACCATGTGGATAAGTGAGGAGCGGGTGTACTTATCACGAGTATAACAAACAGTGGAAGAAATAATATTAAATGCACATAAAACAAATATTGCTAGCAATGTTCCACAGACTGCATCTCATGTGAGCAGAAGTGGCGTGTAAGAAGATTATCTGGAGCCCTGGTGGCGCTGTGGCTGCTAACCAAAACGTTGGCAGGTCGAATCCACCAGCTGTTCCTTGGAAGTCCTATGGGGCAATTCTGCTCTGTCTTATAGGGTTATTATGAGTTGGAATCGACTGGACAGCAATGGGTTTGGTTTGGTTTGAAGAAGATATGTATCACAACATTTGTTTTGGCAGCCTGGAGTTGGGTGCAACCTGGATGTCATCACCAGGAGATAAAACAAGTAAATGGGGTGTATCATTAGATGGCATCCTATACAGACATCAGATTTAAGGTTCTTGACTTACATACAGCACATGGGTAGATATTTTGATTACAGTTATAGGATAAAAGTAAGAATTCAGTATGAAATCTATATAGCACAATGTCATTTACACAAATTAACAACATATCCACAAAACAGTACTGTAAATATATTTTAAAGATGCATGTATATCTAAAGGCACATACCAAATTCATTAGCATAGTTATCTACACGGGTGAAAGGAATTAGAGTAGGACTAGGAAGAAAGAGGAATTAAATGTATATATACATATATATATATATATATATATAAACACACACGCACACGTTTTGCAAATAACATGCCCACATAAATAACGGGTCCACACATATAACGCAGGGCAAGCTCGCTTACAAAAATAGTGAGGGGGTTGCACAGTTGGCAAAAAACTTATAACACGCACATTATTTGTGTAAAGGGGTGTGTGTGTGTGTGTGTGTGTGTGTGTGTGTTTGTGTATGTATATCAACCAACGGCATTGCAAGACCAATAAAGAAAATGGTTAATGAACTGAGGAGAATGAATAATTCAAATATGTGCAACAAACATAAAATAATAAAAACTAAGAACTTCAAATTTGCCTTCTACAACAAAACTATATCAGAGGAATTTTATAAGACATCAGTTAACTAATTTGTTTCTCTTAATTCTACAGAGAGCTCACTGGACAATCTTAGTAGTTTTAAAGGAAATGTTGATTCACACAGTTGTATTTCGGGCTTTTTCCAGGTTTTAAAAAATGGCATTTACCGAAAAGCTTAGTGCCTCCATAGTATATGGGTCAGCGTTGTATCACATTTGTTAAAGTGAATCAGAAGTTCAATATTCCTTTAATCTAAAACCCCTCTAAACTGTGTGATTTAATTAACAGATAATTAAATTCCGAATATGAGAATTTTGGGGAGTAAAGCATTGAAGCTCTATCAGGATGAAGGATGTTTACACTTAACACAAAGATTCTCCCCTGACTGAATGAAACTGGGAATTGCGAGCAAAGCTGAGCCAGAGCCGACCGATAACAAGCTGTTCATTAAAGCATTAGCCTCCCTGAGCTTAAAGAATGTCAAAGCCCTTCTTCTCACACATCCACACAAACATAATTACAGGGCAAAAAGAATGCTGCTTTGCATTTGTAATAAAAGGCAAAAAAAGTTACTGTATAGTAGATTCAAAATTCATTCTAAAAACATTCATTTCCAACAGT
>NW_004444035.1:7681892-7683104 GCF_000243295.1 Trichechus manatus latirostris | reverse complement strand
GTTGCACAGTTGGCAAAAAACTTATAACACGCACATTATTTGTGTAAAGATGTGTGTGTGTGTGTTTGTGTATGTATATCAACCAACGGCATTGCAAGACCAATAAAGAAAATGGTTAATGAACTGAGGAGAATGAATAATTCAAATATGTGCAACAAACATAAAATAATAAAAACTAAGAACTTCAAGTTTGCCTTCTACAACAAAACTATATCAGAGGAATTTTACATCAGTTAACTTATTTGTTTCTCTTAATTCTACAGAGAGCTCATTGGACAGTCTTAGTAGTTTTAAAGGAAATACTGATTCACACAGTTGTATTTCGGGCTTTTTTCAGGTTTTAAAAAATGGCATTTACCGAAAAGCTTAGTGCCTCCATTGTATATGGGTCAGCGTTGTATCACGTTTGTTAAAGTGAATCAGAAGTTCAATATTCCTTTAATCTAAAACCCCTCTAAACTGTGTGATTTAATTAACATAATTAAATTCCAAATATGAGAATTTTGGGGAGTAAAGCATTGAAGCTCTATCAGGATGAAAGATGCTTACACTTAACACAAAGATTCTCCCCTGACTGAATGAAGCTGGGAATTGTGAGCAAAGCTGAGCCAGAGCCGACCGATAACAAGCTGTTCATTAAAGCATTAGCCTCCCTGAGCTTAAAGAATGTCAAAGCCCTTCTTCTCACTCATCCACACAAACATAATTACAGGGCAAAAAGAATGCTGCTTTGCATTTGTAATAAAAGGCAAAAAAAATTACTGTATAGTAGATTCAAAATTCATTCTAAAAACATTCATTTCCAACAGTGTCTTTTCTGATGGTCTTTTACTTTCAAGACTTACCATTCTGACCTTCTGTTTATTCAACCTCTCTTCTTCTAGTCTACCTTTCCTCATTTGCACCACATACTTGCTTTTCTGAGCTGTCCTGTTGTCCTATTTTGTACTGCAGACTATATGTTGGTTTTTACACAAACACATGGAATTCGTATGTGTGTGTGCGCCAAACAAGAGCACAGCCTGGAGCATGATTGTAAAATCCAGGAGATTAAAAAAAGAAATGTTTTTTGGTTCTTTTGGAAAATAATTTGGAAATTTAACATAGAGAAGTACAAATAATAGAACTTTAGCTTGAAATGAGCTTACTATAGTCTTCTATTGGATATGAGGAAATAAAAACCCACGAGATTCCGGAGAACTGCCCAAGGTT
>NW_004444035.1:7678321-7680032 GCF_000243295.1 Trichechus manatus latirostris | reverse complement strand
AAATAGTCACCTTTCTAGAGATCAAAGAAAATATAGATGAGTTCTTTTCTCTGTGAATAAAATATTACAGTAATGGCTTTTATGGCACCAATAAAACCAAAAACAAAACAAAAAACCCAGATTTGTTGCCTTGAGTTGATTTCAAATCATAGCAACCCTATAGGACAGAGTGGAACAGGAGTAGCTGGTGGATTTGAACTGCTGACCTTTTGGTTAGCAACTGAGCTCTTAACCACTTCACCAATGAGCTCCTATGTGAAGTTATTTTTTAAGATCCTCAAAATATTCACTATGGTTCTTAATACACTGATCTCCACTGGTCTTGGGGAAGTGAGATATGTATTGCAGATAGCTGAATGAAAATTTTCTGATTCCTAAAGTTGCTACGATTTAACTTAAATTAAAACTTTTGAATTTAACTAGTCACCATATTATACTGAGAGAACCAAACTGAACCAAACTCATTGCCATGGAGTTGATTCCGACTCATAGCAACCCTATTGGACAGAGTAAAACTGTTCCACAGTGTTTCCAAGGAGGCTGGTGGATTCGAACTGCTGACCTTTTGGTTGGCAGCTGAGCTCTGAACCACTGCACCACAAGGGCTCCATTATATTGAGAGTAAAAGAATAATGAAAAAATATAGGTTATGTATTTTATTTAAGTTAATTTTATTTCATTACAACTGTAAAGTACACAAACATAATTTCTAATTATGATCCAAATCCTGTAGTCATAGAAATTTGGCACAGGACATAATGTTTTCCAGAAAAGTAGCTAATTACTGAGCTAACTTGTCATTGACAAACTACATTATTTCTGCATTGACCATATATAAATGACCAGTAGCTGTCAAGTCTCTGATTCATGATGATCTCATACATGTCAGAGTAGAACTGCGCTGCACAGGGTTTTCAATGGCTGATTTTCCACAAGCAGATCGCCAGACCTTTCACCTGAGGAATCTCTGTGTAGACTCAAACTCCCAACCATTAGGTTAGCAGCTGAGTGCTTTTACCATCTGCACCACCTAGAAAACATATATAGTACTTAGTTGTGTACTACATGACATTTTATGTCTAACCTCTTGACGCAATGGTTAGGAGCCAAAGCTCTAAACTACAGCTCCTAACCAAAAGGTCGGCAGTTCGAATCCACCAGCCGCTCCTTGGAAACCCTATGGGGCAGTTCTATTCTGAATTGACTTCACTGCAACAGGTTCTGTTTGTTTTTAAAGAGCCAGGTCATCCTTCGTCTCAGAAACCTGCTGCCCTAGGTCAGGCTGCGTGCGCTGTGCACTGAGGCTGAGCTAGCAGATTTGCTGGGTCAACCAGAGAGCTGGCATCTTCATGGCGCTGCCATCCTATAACTAAAGAAAATGAGATACAACGAGGGACAAACTGAGTTACACTCCTAGAAATGGGAGTAATGGGATCAAGGTACGCACATACGTAGCTAATCCATTACAGGGTAGAAAGGTCTGCCGGGGGTAGATCAGTTATCAGGATGGTACAGAAAACCTTGAAGGACTATGTTCTCAAATAAGAAGGACGCTGCCGCTGTAAGTGTATAAAAAAGAGACAAAATAAAATATGATGATCAAATATAACAAAATGCTAGGAAATGAAATAAGGAAAAATTAACCCATGTTATGAGAATCACCTAACCTCTCCGAGCTTGAATTTATACAATTACAAATAGGATGAGATGA
>NW_004444035.1:7675111-7676848 GCF_000243295.1 Trichechus manatus latirostris | reverse complement strand
ACAGGAGCAGCAACCATAGGAGAAATTCTATCACCACCAACATGGTTTACTATTGGCTGTCAACCTAAAGGTTGGCGGTGAAACCCACCCAGTGGTGCCATGAAAGAAAAGCCTGGTGATCTGCTTCTGAAGAGATTAGAGCCAAGAAAACCCTATGGAGCAGTTCTACTCTGTAACACATGGGGTCACCATGTGTCCGAACCAACTCAAGTGAAACGAGTAGTATGTATGTATCGGCCTCGTTGCTATATACTCTGCCTCCTTACAATCAACAGTGTGACTTCTGCTGCCCATACTTAACACCAGTTCCCTCCTTGGTGCACTCACTGGATTCCATCCATTCTCATTACTCAGAGACTTAAACCCTCAATAAGCGCTGCCTCTCTTTCATCATTAATATTTTTTGATTTTTATAAGATCATTCCCAACAACATAAAAATATCTGGAAATTGTTCTCATCTGTCAACAAACAAACCTTCCATGATCCACATCTGCTTCTAGCTATTTCCTGATTTTTTTTCCCCTCTTAATGGTTAACCTGAAAAGTTCCATTTATACTCATGGGTAGGGCAAATGGTTAAGCTCTTGACTACTAGCTGAAAAGTTGGAGGTCCACTCCCACTCATAGGCACCTCAGGAGGCAGGCCTGGTGATCTGCTCCCAAAAGGTCACAGCCTTGAAAACCCTATGGAGCAGTTCCACTCTGCACACATGGGGATCGACTCGATGGGAACTAGTCACAACAACATAATTACTGTCTCCACTTCCGCTAGTCCCATGCCCTCTAACCCACTCCAATCCAGCTCTTTCCCTCTGCACTCAAGCAAACTGCTCTTGACAAAGTCACCAATCTCCTTCACATTGTCAACTCTAGTGATACATTTTCAGTCCTCAAATTACCCTGCTCCTAGAAGCAATGACACAGTTGATCACACCCTCTTGTTGAAATACTCTTTCAATCTGGGTTCTCATTCTCTTGGTTTTCTTCCCATATTAAGTCTGCTTCTTCCCTTTGTCTCTTTCCTTTGTTGCTATTTTTTATCTCTCACTGACATTTAATAGTAGAATGCTCAAGTCTCAGCTTTCTATCTACACCCCCTTTTCAGTGATGCAGTCTGGCTCTCTAAATATCCTCTACAATACGAGGTATACATTCTAGACACTAATGACTACCAAACAGCATCCTCCAGCCCCACTGATATCTAAACTGTTATATCTAGATTATGACATATTTCCCCACGAATAACTAAGAGGCAATTCAAACGTATGTCCAAAATACAAAATTATTGATCCAAACCCCCATATTCAATCCTTTGGTGTTCTGCATCTTAATAAAGGATACCACTATTTACCCTGTTGTTAAGCCAAACAACTTGGAGTTACTGGACTTTCTCTCAAACACCACTTCATTTATACCAGCAAATTCTGTTGGCTCTGCCACTTAAAGACATCCTAAATCTGACCAGTTCTCCCCTCTGCCATCACCACCATCATGGGGCAAGCTTCCCTCATTTCTCCAACAGTCTAAGAGAAACCAATGTATTCCATTATAGGTAAATCAGAGCATGTCAGCACTTGGATCAGCATTCTCCATGGCTTCCCATCACAATCAGAACTCCATTCAAGATACATACTTTGGTCTATGAAGCGCTACCTGATCTGGCCCTGGTTATGTTTCTGGCTTCATCTCCTACCATTCACATATTTTATTCATTCTCTGTAGGCCACACTGGCTTT
>NW_004444035.1:7672236-7674528 GCF_000243295.1 Trichechus manatus latirostris | reverse complement strand
GAGAATGAAAGAGAAGTTGATGAATCATACCAGTTACAGAAAATTGCTAATTTAATAAGCAACTCATTAGAATTTGCCATGGTGGCTCTGAAGTTTAATGAGCAGAAATTTTCCGTCTAATTTTTCTGAGGCAGTGAGATGCCACTGAATAGAATGGATGCTTTAATAATGGCGATTTCTCCTCTGTCTTCTTCTTTGTGAGAAATTAGCCCACATATCCTCTAACCCATACTCACATGTATCAGTTGTACTGTGTGAGAAATAAAAAAAAAATCTTATAATGTATAATGTTAACATTCTTTACACAGCACATATTCAACATCCTGGTTTTCGACTCGCGGTAACTAGTTTGTATTAACCAGTTATGCAGACTCCTAGGCTTTTATGTTGTTTGTCTAGGAGAATCAGCTAATACTAATAGCAGTAACTATTGTCAAGAACTCTGCTGAACACTCTAAATATTTTCTTTCTTTAACAGAGATCTTTTTATTATCATCTAGAGAAGATCAAATCCATTTAGCCGTTGTTCAAAATTGTAAATAATTCACACACGTATGTTCACTTAATAATGTTTAAAATCATGCAGCTTTTACAGGCAAATTAAAGCTTGATAGGCTTCCTTAAAGGTCCAAATTCTTCTTTCTACCACATCCGGTCAAATTTCATAGACCCTTTAGGATGATTATGGGAAAGAAAAGTGTGTAAAATTATGTCGTATGGAGTTGGACAAAACTGAATTTAATACCAGTTCAGTCATTCAGTAGCTGTGATCTTGCACAGAATACTTGATTTCTCAAAGCCTCATTTTCTCCATCTTTCAAATGAGGGTAAATATGATTATTACAGAGAATTTATGTGTGTTCATACATTTATAAATTATGCTGGAATCATAGTAGGCATTTAGCAAATATTATTTCCTACTTTACCATTCTTCCTGAAATGTTGACCCATTCACTCTGGCATACTTTAAAATATATATATATTTAGTTTATGCCATATATATATATAGCATAAAGTAAATGTCAGGCTTTTCACTTATGACGATGAACAGGCCAGACTCCATTCATTCAAAGACATCTAAAGAATGGAGACACTGTCAGTGTTTTGTTCATTGTTGTTAGTACAAAAAAAAAAGTACAAAGAAACAAAAAGCTTCAGAAAGCCTAGTTACCTTAATATGTCTGAAATGCACATTTGGTACAAAATGTTAGTGGGGCTTAACGACCACCAAACCACTGATTTTAATTGTCGTATTTAATTTGAAAGTCTGGAATTTTTTCCAGTTTTAATGTTTAGAACTGCACAACTAAGAATTTCAGAGATAAAGTCAATGTTCATTCATTCAAAAACATTTTTTAGGCCTTATGTTCCTAATTACACCCAAATCCATTGCCAGTCAAGTCGATTCTGACTCATAGTGACTGTAGGATAGAGTAGAACTGCCCCATAGTGTTTCCAAGGAGCAGCTGGTGGATTTGAACTGATGACTGTTTGGTTAGCAGCCTAGCTCTTAACCACTGCAACCACCAGGGCCCCTAGAACATAAATACATTCTAATGGTTGGGTTGATTATTACTGCTAGTCAAGACGTATCTTTGGTGGGGATACAGAATGCATGATTTTTAAAATTAACTATTACAGGCATAAAGGTTTTTGTCTCTTTGTTAGTAATTTGTCTTATTTCTAAAGTGTAATTAGGAGAAACAGAATCATGAAGAAGTTGCCCTGTGAATGTAGACAGACGTGGTTTCCGACCCTGGCTATGACACTCCGATTATCTGTGTGACCTTAATTAAATGATTTACTCTAATTCTAGTTTCCACATCTGTAAAGTGAAAATATTTTGTGCACTAGAAGTGATAAGCACCTCATCTACCATGTGATAAAAGCAGGGTAATGATGTTTCCCAACCCTTGTCTCCAATTACTTTCTTATTTATTTATTTTTTATTTTTTTATTTTTTTGTTGTACTTCAGGTGAAGGTTTACAGAACAAATAGCTTCTCATAAAACAGTAGTACACATATTGTTTTATGACATTGGTTAACAACCCCATGACATGTCAACCCTCTCCCTTCTAGACCTTTTATTTATTTATTTATTTTTGGTGAAAAGATACATAGCCAAAGATACACCATTTCAAAAGTTTCTACATGCACAGTTCAGTGACATCGACTACGCTCTTCCAATTGTGCTGCTGTTCTCACTTTAGATGAAGGTTTACAGAACAAAATAGTTTCTCATTAAACAGTTAGTACACATGTTGCCCTATGACAATGGTTAACAACCGCAC
>NW_004444035.1:7669567-7670325 GCF_000243295.1 Trichechus manatus latirostris | reverse complement strand
ATTCAGAAGTCTGAATTTTCAAAAGTGTTGTTTTAATAATTCTAAAGGTATTAATTAGAATTATACTATAAAACCACAAAACAGACTAATTTTAACAAAATGTCAACACATTGAAGTCCTTTAAAACAGGTATACAATACTTAATATGTCAAAGATTATTGATTTGTCCAAAAAAAATCTTCCTGATGTATTCAATACCTATCAGTTTGATAAATATAAGTATTTTTTATATAAATCAGATTACCCTATTTAAACCAACCCTAGAAAATATATTTTAAAAGCAAACATATCATCCAGTATCTCTCTGTTTGTACCATTTGAACATTTGTGCCCTAGGCTTAAACCGAAATAATAAAAATTTAAATAGTAGATAATTTACCCATTGTTCTGTGTAAACTATAGGTAAGATTTCTGACATGCCTGAATCTGTGCCTGATGAACTTCTTTCAAATGGCACTCAGAAATCTCACAGAAAACAAGACATTTTATCAAGGAAACTCATAATAAGCACAGAGAAACCACACAAACATATTAAATCCAAGTATATGTAAGCTCTTTACTTTTAAAAAATGTTAGATTTCTATATAATAGAAGAAGAGTGTGGGTTAATTATTTAGGGGAAAAAAGGAATAAGATCCTATAGGATGTGGATTTTATAAGGGTAAATCTGGAATAATGTTTTCTAACTATTTTTTTTTTCTTCAGCTTTGTCACCTTAGAATTTTTCTTTTCCACACTTAAGACTCAACTCTACTCAT
>NW_004444035.1:7666350-7667607 GCF_000243295.1 Trichechus manatus latirostris | reverse complement strand
CAGTGGGACAGTAGAACTCATATTTTAAGAAGCTCTTTAGATGATTCTGATGTACCAATTCTTAGTCCATGTTCAAGAATTTAGGAATTACTGTCTTAGTAAGCTTTTCACTGCTTTAACAACTTGATGAAATTACTTTCAATGAACATATTAATTATATGCTATGCCTTATTTTCACATTTATCTTCTCTGGAGAAATGCCTTACAAATACAAAAATACAAATAAAACAGTTTAAGACTATTTGACTTCCATCAGAAAGAAGATGAAGACTCACAAACCACACATTTATTTATATTTGAATATTTTTAAAATTAACTAAAATAATCTATTTCCATGGCAATAAAAGAAAAATACTATTCACCAATATTCTTATTTAGTTTACATGTAAGATAGGAGTTGTACCAGCCCCATAATATTAAGAAAAACTCTCAAATTTATACTTATTTAAAATGTCATTCAGAGTTCCCATTCATTCATACTAGATTTTTAAAAACATGCTCAAAATGAAGACCTCATATACACTTAAAATAGGTTAATAAACCAAGCAAGAGCCTTTGGAAGAAAAGCTCCAAGGGAGTGAAGACCAAGGTATCCCCAGTTCTTGGCACAGCACCAGAGATAGAAAGCATATTGAATAAGTATTTGTTGCCTTAACAAATACACATGAAAATAGTACACATTTTGTACAAATATAGCATGACTGTGGAAATTTATTTTCCTTAAAGTTCAACTTTTCTATCTTAATTCATTCCATCATTTAACCTTTTATTTTCCTTAAGATAGTACATATGTCATACGGCAACAACGCTAGTGTAAAACAATGGGAATACATAAAATAAGTAATATCCTCCATGTAGAATTAATATTAATGTGTCTTTATCATATTGGTTTCATATGCTAAATCAGTAAACTGTACTGTAACACTCCAAAAACACCAAAACCAAACCCACTGCTGTCAAGTCTATTCTGACTCATAGCAATCCTATAGGACAGAGTAGAACTGCCCCATAGGGTTTCCAAGGCTGTAAATCTTTATGGAAGCAGACTGTCACATCTTTCTCCCATGGAGAGGCTGGTGGGTTCCAACCACCAACCTTCAGTTAGCAGCCAAGCATTTAACCACTGTGCCACCAGCGCTCCCACTAGAACACTCGTCTACTTTATCTGGCATGTAATGATAGGAAACTAGTCATAGGCTGAAGACATTTCTATTTATATTATTTCATTTAAATCTCACAGCAACCTCTTTTTTTATA
>NW_004444035.1:7627294-7665612 GCF_000243295.1 Trichechus manatus latirostris | reverse complement strand
TTCGATTAGCAGCCTGAGCTCTTAACCACTGCCCCATCAGTACTCCACAAGAATACAGTAACTGTATTTAAACATCATTTTTCTTGTTCAGTGTGAACAAGTCATTGGGGTCTCTATTTTGTTGCTCATAGAGTATATATAAGAGTGACCTGTCCAAATTGTGACCTTGTTCTTTAAAAATCAGCCCTTGGGAGACTGACAGCGCTGCCAAGACACAAAGCACTTTCTCCTCAAGTCCAGGACATCTGGGTGACAAATGTATTCATTTGCTAAACTACTGTGTGGGCCCCTACTTACTCATTTTTTCTAAAAAGTAATTAACTAAGCCCAATACAATTGTTCAAGCCAATTAGGAAAGTTTCGTGGGAATTTAAATAAATTAGCTATGATTAGAACTAATGAAATCTCTAAGAGTACCAGATTTAATTGCAAAAGTTTTTCAGATAAGAAGCCTAATAATTTGTATAAGAAACCTGGAGAAAGTTAAATAAATGTCCAGGTGTATCAAAGTCAGACTTACAATTTAAAAAAAAAAAAATTAACATTGAAAATAAACTTGCATTTTCAAATATTTGGATCTATTGTTTAAAATAAAATTTTGAAGAACTTCACAATATCACTACTCCTGTAATGTGGAGAAGAAGCCACAGTTAAAAGTAGAAGGAAAATAGGTTTGGAATCAGAGGAGGACAATAAATCAAGTTAGAACAACACAAATGTCAAGATAGCGGGATCAAGGCGATGGGCTCAACACCTCAAAGTCTATGTGGTATCTAAACGCAAGTGAGAGTTGAACTAATTTGTTAGCATCTGTTAGCGTAGATTATTTGTTTGGCTTGGTTACAGAGAAATACGCCATTTCTGATCCATGACATTAGTTTGGAGAAGAGAAATGACAAGGGATAAAATTAGAGAAGAAAAATCCAACAGTTGAAAATATTAGTAGACAAAAAAGAAAAAAAGCAACTGAAGAAAGACAGTCAATATGTTAGGAAATATTCAGCCCTCCCACTCAATACAATAGTGTTATTCGTATTAATTGTTATCATCATTTTTATGTATAATTTTTGGGGGGGTCCTTAGAGGGACAAATACTCTTTTCTTTGATGGCAACTAGCTTATGTTGGATGCAAATATCCATGGTGTCAGCAAAACCACTGAAATTTTCTTTGCCACATGCTGAGTTCTAATGAAAATACATTTTGAAGAGTTGGTGATAGTTAAAAACAATCAGTGTCAAAATGCAGCTGATGTACAATATTAATTTCAATATCATAATTACTTTCAACCAAGGATTTAATCAACATTATTTATTTTCATACTGCATAAACTGATATAAAAAAATTGTTTCTCTCTAAAATGCGATACAGTATTTTTCTCAATAAAATGTCTTACATGAAGAAAGAGTTTCTAACACATCTTCCTATTAAACCACTACATTTTTGTTGGCCAATAATAACTTCAATTTCTCATGGCATGCAATTTTTTGTTTTTCTTTATATCATGAAGATGACTAGAAAAATGAAAATACACTGAGTAAAATTTTGGTTAAAAAATAAATAAAGCATTAGATCAGGAAAACAAAACCAGAAACAAAACTGAATAACTAGGAAAAAGATTAAAAAGAACTAAGCAAGTCAGAAGGACCTATACATATAAAAACAGTTGAATTCCAAATGGGATTGAGCTTCTTAGCAGGCAACTAATCAGTTTTGCAATCCTCACTGGTAGATATTGGGAAGCCCACCAGGGAAGGCAAAGGATTTTCCCTAGGATTAAATTTTAAGATTAAATCAACCTGAGGTTTTATATTAGAGATGTGAGAGACAGAGACAAGTGAATGTCCTTAGGGATATTACTATATCAAATACAGTGGTTTAATACTGAACTTTGCCTCTTCTCATTATAAAGCCAAAGGTATGAATAAGTCCATTATTTTTCAAGGGGTTATGCGTTCCTATGTGTTCCTAGCTGGAACTCTTTGATGGTCTGGTTTGGCCTAACAATAACATTTGAGTACATGGAGTTATTTTTAAAAATGTGTATGCTTCAGCCAGTTTAAAAATAAATAAATAAAATGAAGAAGAAAGAGAACAACAACAACAAACCTTTCTCTATCTTTTACTTCAAGAATATCTGAAAGCAAATATTTTGAGGGTCCCAAATGTTGGTATTTTGGCTGAAGATTTTAGTTGAAGGTGAATATATCAGAATAGAAATCGGATGAACAAATATTGTTTGATTCTTCTCAAAATCCTCAGAGAAACCCCCTCCCACTAGAGTAGTCTAAAAATTTTAGAGGAAAAAAATACACACACACACATATATATTTTTATATATATTTATTTAATTCATCATTCAGGAGTTGAAAGAGAAAGATAACTACTTAGAGGCCAGAAAGAAGGAGAAAGAGCTCACCTAAGCTTACCTAAGCAGGAGCCAAAGAAATTACCTCCCCATCATGGTGGCCTAAAGTCTGCATATGAAAGACTGGAACAAAGGCTGAGGTACAAGCCTGGGAAAAGTTAAGAACTATCTCCCACCACCATAAAAACTCTTGCAAAATTTAATACAATTTGTTCTTATGGGATAGGGGAATCCTGAACAATAACTTCGGTATATAATATACTGGAATCATAACTCAAAATAAAATTATATCACTTATATATGGCACAGAAAACTAAAAGATTCACAGCTTTATATTGTTTTCTTCATAATATTTCTAGCTCGTCGTTATCAATGAGAAAAAATGAGGCAATGCATTATTAACCCATTACAAATCTTTAAATGCACAGGTCATTGAGAAAAAAACATAGCATATCTTTGATACTTTTTCTTTAATTTCATTTATCTTCTGGCAGGGAGAGAAGATTTTATGATTTCTTCCATCTGTATTGCTCCGTTTTTATCTTTAATGATATTTAAACTTCTTATAAAGCCTAATCACTCTAATGTTATATTAGTTTCAAAATATCCATCTTATGTAGGTGAAGTTATATTCCACTTTATCAAAAATTCATGAAAGTATTTCATCAATCATGGGGTAATAAAAGGCAAGAAGGGGTGAATGATGAGGGACAAAGTCCACCCTCCTCATGAAGCTACATGTTTTGGATACTGATAGCACAATTCCTTTTCATTGAACTTCATATTTCCTAAAGTTACCTTTGAAACTGAAGCAGTATAAAGAGACAGGAAGTATGAAAATTAGATTATTAAATTTTATTGTTCTTCACCCAGTAAAATTTGTACACTCATTGACATCAAGTTGACCCCATGTGTTACAGAGTAGAACTGCTCCATAGGGTACTCTTGGCTGTAATCTTACGGAAACAGTTCACCAGGACTTAACTTCCATGGTGCTGCTTCATGGGTTTTGTTAGTACTTGAGCAGAAAACATTTCTGCCACTTAGGACCTTAAAAAAAAAAAGTGTAGTTAACCTAATAAACCAAATCAAACCTGTTGCCGTCAAGTAGATTCTGACTCATAGCGACCCCAGAGCACAGAGTAGAACTGCCCCACAGGGTTTCCACAGAGCAACTGGTGGATTTGAACTGCTGACCTTTTGATTAGCAGCCAAGCTCTTAAGTCTAGTATAAAATATGCAACCTATCAATGATTTTTGATATTTGTTAATAATGAAGTAAATAATTACAGACAGCAAACAATGTGTAATAAATATACGTACTGACTGTGTGCACAACATTTGAAATCCATCAGTGAAATGTGTGTTTACTTCCTGGGGCTTATTATGTATTACACACAGGATGATGTGGTTTTGTGTAAAATCAATACTAAATAATCTGAAAATCATTTTTAAAAATGTACTTTTCTTCGCAGATTCTTAGTTATTTAATACATTATTCTGTATGAATTCAATAATGAAAGAAAGAATACTATAATTTCCTATTATTAAAGAAGCTGACCAAAAGTTAACAACATAAAAGTCATGGTTGGTCCAAGTACAGCTTTTGAGAAGTTAAAAGCATTACACTCACACATATGTCAAATGAATACATGTCAAAGGTTGACTTAACTCCTTACTAAGGGGACAAAAGGTGGTAAAGATGACTCAGAGGAGCTGTCAGGAGACTATTTATAGGCACTGAGGAAAGAAAAACCAGAAAAAACCAAGCCCAATGCCATCCAGTCGATTCCAACTCATAGCTGAAGTAATATTGTTGGGTTAGATAGCAAATTAGATTATATCCTTTAGTGCAATAAAATCAAAACCTTCGGGATTATTTATTCACTTAACATAAAGAATTTGCATCCCTATTCAACAAAAATCAATTTATTAACATATAATTTCACAGATGTTGAGTCCTAATAAATAGTAAATAGAAAGTTAACCAAAGGTGTTTCCAAGGCACCAGTATCCTATAGAATTTTCTAGATGATTAATATATTCTATATATGAGTTGTCCAATATGCTAGTAGCTAGAGTGACTGAGGAACTGAATTTTTCATTTCATTTACTTTTTTTTAATTGTGGTGAAAATATATATAACAAAGAATACCCTATCCTATCAATTTCTACATGTCCAATTCAGTGACATTGATCACATTCTTCAGGTTACATCACCATTCTTGTTTTCCTTTTCCAAATCATTCTGCTACTATTAACATAAACTCAGTGGCCTCTAAACAAAACCCCGTCTCTTCTCTCCTCAATCCCACCCCCAGTAACCACTAGTAATCTTCAGTCTGTATACATCTGCCTGTCTTATATAAGTGAGATCATACAGTATTTGTCCTTTTGCAACTGACTTACTTTGCTCAGCAAAATATTTTCAAGATTTATTCATGATGTTGCATGCATATCAGGACTCCATTTCTCCTTATGGCTGAGTAGTATTCCGTGTGTGTATCTATCACATTGTATTTATCCAGTCATCTGCTGCTAGACATTTCTGTTGTTTCCATCTTTTGGCTATTGTGAAAAGTGCTACAATGAACACTGGTGTACAGGTTTCTGTTTGCATTCCAGCCTTCACATCTTCTGAATGTATATACCTAGGATTGGGATTTCTGGGTCATATGGTAGTCTTACATTCAGCTTTTTGAGGAACCACCAAACTGTTTCTACTGTGGCTATAATATTTTACATTCCCACCAGTAATGGATGAGGCTTCCAGTTTCTCCACACCTGGTCAATACGGATTGTTTTCCATATTTTTGGATTATCATCATTCTAATAGGGGTGAGGTATAAACTCATTATAGTTTTTTTTCCCTAAATTTTATTTATTTTGTTGTTATTGTTGAGAATATACATAGCAAAACATACACCAATTCATCACTTTTTACGTATACAATTTAATGACATGGATTACATTCTTCTAGTTGTGCAACCATTCTCACCTTCCTTTTCTGATTTGTTCCTGCCTCATTAACATAAACTTGCTGACCTCTAATCTTTCGAGTCGCTGTTGTCAATTTGATCCCAATCCCGTTGCCATCAAGTTGATTCTGACTCATAGCAATCCTATAGGACAGAGTAGAACTGCCCCATAGAGTTTCCAAGGAGAGCCTGGTAGATTTGAACTGCCAACCATTTGGTTAGCAGGCATAGCTCTTAACCACTATGCCACCAGGGTTTCCTTGATCCATTATAGGTAGTTCTTAAAAGAACATAATGCTCAAGGCAGACATTTTTTTTTACTAGCTAAGCTAAACTATTCTTTGGTTTTAAGAAAGACTTCATGGAATATTTTTGGTTTAAGGTTTAAAGAAAATCTCAGGGCAATAATTTCAGAGGTTCCTCTACCCTCCATGCCTCGAGAAAGTCTAGAGTCCATGACAATTTAAAATTCTGCTCTGAATTTTCTCCTTTTTGATCAGGATTCTTCTATGGAATCTTTGATCAAAATGTTCAGTAATTGTAGCTAGGCACCACCTAGTTCTTCTGGTCTCATGGCAAAAGAGGCAGTTGTTCATAGAGGCGATTAGCAACATATTCTATTTTCTCCTCCTATTTCTGACTCTCCTTCTTTCTCTGTTCCAGGTGAATAGAGACCAAGTGTTGTGCCTTGGATGGCTGCTTACAAGCTTTTAAGACCTCCGGCAGTAGGCAAGGAAATAAGGGATGGAACAGAAAGCACTAAACATGTTATTTGGTCAATTAACTAGGATGTCCCGTGAAACCATGACCCTAAACCTCCAAGCCAAGGAACCAAATCCCATGAGGTTTTTGGTTGTACATAAGCAGCCTCAGCAGCTACTCTTTTTGTTTTTTGTCAGTGTCACAAATATATCTGTCACACAACTTTTGTCAACTCAACTTTTTATAAGTATACAACTTCTTGACAGCAATGAAGTGGCACAGTGGTTAAGAGCTCAGCAGCTAACCAAAAGTTCAGCAGTTGGAATCCACCAATCGCTCCTTGGAAACCCTATGGGGCAGTTCTGCTCTATCCTATAGGGTCACTGTGAGTCGGAATTGACTCGACAGCAACAGGTTTGGTTTTTTTTGGTTTAATGGCTGATGATATTGAGCATCTTTTCACGTGCTTGTTGACCATTTGAATATCCTGTTTTGGTGAAATGTCTGTTCAAGTCTTTGCCCATTTTTTGATTGGGTTGTTTGTAATTTCATTTTCCTTGAATTAATGTAAATTGAAATTTAAATATCCACATGAGCTCCTGGCTACTATATTGAACAGCACAGCCCTAGAGAAACAAATACTCACTGGGTTGGTCTATTAGACAAGGATGTAATATCTCATCTTTTGCTTTATTTCCATGTTTTTGATATATTTTCTTAACATAATCTACACTAATAATTATGAATTCTGACATTAGATATCCTATATCCTATATATATCCTACAGGATCCTATATATCTTATAGTAAGCCTCAAAAAAGAAAAAAAGAAAAAAAATCATGGTCATTCTTTACAAATATAACAATAGCTGGCATTATCAATGCGAAGAATGATTTAAAAAATAATAAACAGCGCTTTTTTATAAATCTAAAAAAAAATCTTTCTAAAAGCAACTAATTATATATTGTCACCTAAAAATGTTTTCTAAAAATGATCTTCCTTTAAAATACTCCCAAGGTCGAGCACCACTGTAATGTACACACTAAAGAAAGTTTACAAAACTAAAGACAACTATTTGGTAAATAAAATCAGTCATGCCCAGAACTCACTCAGGAGAGAAGCCAGAATGGGTGTGTGTGTGTGTTTGTGTGTGCGTGTACATGTGTTATGGAAAGAGACCATTGGCAAATATTCTAAGATTTACATGGGAAATGTTTTACCTATGTTTCAAATTTAGACTATTTATACTTTAAAAAGAAGCAATATTTAAAAAAAAAAAAAAAAGTTACCATCGAGTCAATTCAAGTCATAGTGACCCTATAGGACACAGTAGAACTGCCCCATAAGGTTTCCAAGGCTGTAAATCTTTACAGGAGCAGACTGCCATGTCTTTCTGCCCAAGGAGCTGTTGGTGGGTTTGAACCACAAACCTTTCATTTAGCAGCCTAGTACTTAACACTGGGTCACCAGGGATCTTTACAGCGACATTACAGAATATTTTTCCATTTCAAAGAATTAAAGGGGAAACAGTCAGTAGGGAGTCTTCCTCTATGGTAAAAAAGAAGAAAATGACTTGGGGAACGGGGAGTTTTGTTTGTGTTCTCCAGAGATGACCAGCTGGTCCCAGGAGGTCTTCATGGGCATGCAATCTGTGCAGAGCCCAGGGCCATGTGCTCAGAGGACTCCACATTTAGTGCTCTGCTGTGGCTGTCCCGAGATTCTTAATTTTTTTTTTTTTTTAATGGAGCCTCAATTTTCATTCTGTACTGGTTACCACAAATTATGTAGCTGGTCCTAGTTGAACATGAGGACTAATCATATTTCTTCTACAAATTCTCTGTGAAGAAGGAGGTAACTTACTTACATTATTGGCTCCTCAAGGTACTCATCTATGTTGTTGTTAGGTGCCATCAAGTCAGTTCCAACTCGTAGCAACCCTACATACAACAGAAGGAAACACTGCCTGGTCCTGCGCCATCCTCATGACCCTACATATAACAGAAGGAAACACTGCCTGGTCCTGCGCCATCCTCATGATCACTGTTATGCTTGGGTCCATTGTTGTAGCCACTGTGTCAGTCCCTCTCGTTGAAGGTCTTCCCCTTTATCACTGACCCTCTTCTTTATCAAGCATGATGTCCTTCTCCAGGGACTGGTCCCTCCTGATAACATGTCCAAAGTACACGAGATGAAGTCTTGCCATCCTCGCTTCTAAGGAACTTTCTGGCTGTACTTCTTCCAAAACAGATTTGTTCGTTCTTCTGGCAGTCCATGGTATACTCAGTATTCTTCACCAACGCCATAATTCAAAGATATCAATTTGTCTTCCATCTTCCTTGTTCATTTTTCAGCTTTTGCATGAATATGAGGCAATTGAAAATACTATGGCTTGGGTTAGGTGCACCTTAGTCCTCAAAGTGACATCTTTGCTTTTTAACACTTTAAATAGGTGTTCTTAGCAGACTCATCTACGAAATGGTCTGAGTCCATTCTAGTGACTCCTTAAAGTCCTTGTAACTGTGACTCTCCAAGGTTGTAAAAATGGACATGGAATTCACATCCATTGTTTTCATCCCTCTCTTTTAACATTGTGGATATTTTATCAACTTGCCAGAATTTGAAGAAATGTAAATTCCGTAGCAATTTATATGTAGTTCACGTTCAGCATCACCTCCTTCTCCAAAAAAGCTGTGAAATTATTTACATAAATTGTTTCCATATTTCACCTTATCTTTTTCTAGACATTTCTTTTATTGGTTTTGATTTTAACAATTTTATACAACGGAATAGTTAGGAATTCCTAAGCTAAATGCCATGCATAACTTTTTAATCTTAGAAAACACAGAACTGTGGTGCCTTTAAAACATGTTTGTGCTGTTTGAAAGTGAAGTTTCCAATTTTTCGGTGTTTTTAAGGATCTTTTTTTTACTTCAAAAGGAGGACCACTGCTTACCAGGGCTTCTTAGAAACTGGGTTACAGCCAGAAACAGGCAAACGAGAAATTATCTGGGGCTTGCTACTAGTGAGAATTAAGTTGGCAGATAACAACAAATCATTAAGAAAACGAGTAACTAATACATATTTTCTAGATTTTATTAATCATGCAATGCCTTTTTAAAATTATCCCCACAAATATAAGGGAATGGCCACTGGGTCAAATGAATAAATATCCTAAGTCAGTGAAACTGCAAAAAAAAAAAACCCACAAGAATCTTATAATTAATTATTTAAAGCCTAAGATAATAGCTTGTGGACAGAAGCCCAGAACTTTTGCAGTGAGCTATAGACATAGCTAGGCAATTTATCAATACTTAGAGTTTACTTAGAAAATTACTTAAATTCATAGGAATTTGTTTGAATGAAAAACTGCCTTATAAATGATAGTGAAGATCTTTGAAGTGTTATAAATTCAGCAGTACGAAAACACCCTGATCCATATTGCCCTAAAATGTTAACAGTGAAGCAGCAGCTGGAATAATAAAAAAATCATCAATTTAGAAACCACTTTTCCTTATTTACACTTTTTCTCTCTTTCTTTTTCCTGCCTTGCTCTCACCTCTGGCAGCGTGTCTGATCTTGGCCATAAATACAAATCCCTCCAATAGCACTAGTTAAAGACTAAGTGACCACATATAAGAAACACAGGAAAAATACATAATATTCATTGCAGAATTCTAATAATTTACATTCATAATTTGCCTCTCCTTTCCTTGCTTGATAAAATTCATAGGTAACTTTCAAGTAGCTATTACTGACTGTAACTGGATATGATAATAATAATAATAGTAAAAATAATTAAACAATTTACCTTTATAGATACTGGCTAGATAAAATAGTTGAATACAAATGTAGTAAAAATTACTAATATTACCATTTGTCATGGATTGAATTGTGTCCCCCAAAAAATGTGTGTAGCAGCTTGGCTGGGTCATGATTCCCGGTGTGGTATGACTGTGTTATCTGATGTGATTTCCTTGTGTGTTGTAAACTCTACCACTATGATGAGATTATATGTCATCTCCTCATGTGTTGTAAATTCTGTCACTGTGATGAGGTTATGCTGATGAGGTTGACAAGATTAGTGTCTTAATGCAATCTCTTTTGAGATATAAAAGAGAGAGGCAAGCGGAGATACAGGGGAACCTCATACCACCAAGAAAGCAGTGCCGGGAGCAAAGCGTGTCCTTTGGACCCAAGGTTTCTGCGCAGAGAAGCTCCCAGACCAAAGGAAGACTTATGACATGGACTTTCCTCCAGAGCTGACAGAGAAAGTGTTCCCCTGGAGCTGATGCCTGAATTTGGACTTGTAGCATACTGGACTGTGAGAGAATAAATTTCTCTTTGTAAAGCCATCCACTTGTATTTCTGTTGGAGCAGCACTAGATGAATAAGACACCATTATCGAGCAAAATTCTTTAGAGAACATGTTATGGATTATTACTGAAATTCGATTCCACTGGATTTCTTCAGCCCACACAATCTGTATTAGTATATATCTGAGCTAATATTCACTTAAGTAGGCACTGGCAAACTATGACTCACAAACCAAATCTGGCCCTATTTTGTAAATAAAGTTTTATTGCAACATAGTCACATTCACTCATTTATATATTATCAGTCTCTGCTTCCACACCACGATGGCAGAGTTGAGTAGTTGCCACATAGACAGTAGGGCCCACAAAGACTCAAATACTTATTCTCTGGCCCTTTACATAAACAAACTTGCTGCCCCCTGCTTTATAGCAATATATCTTAAAGGAAGTGTCTGTATTTCTGTACCAATATCTCTCCGTCTATATTCTCCTGATCCCATTACAATCAGGTTTTGGTCCCCTACACGTAATTGAAATTGTTCTTATAAATATCACTAATGACCCAAATGGCTACATGCAGAAGCCAATTTTCATTCTTTAACCCACTGACCTGTAGCAGGAGCACTTGGCAGAGCTCAACCTTCTCTTCTTTCCACACTTCTCTCTTTGTTTCCAGGATGCCTCACTTGCTTGGATTTCTTTGCAGCTCTCAGGCTTCTCCTCCTTGGCCTCGTTTTCCAGTTGTCTCCATTTTCCTAATTTTAAGGCTTTGGAATACCCCAAAGTTCAGTCCTTGAACTTCTTCTTTTTGCTACCAACGATCATTCCCTGGTGATTTCATTCAGTCTCATGGCTTTAAATATTATCTATAAACTGAAGACTCACACACTTTTGTGTCTCCATTTCAGACTTTGCTCCAGAATTCCTGAGTCATCTATCCAGCTGCCTAGTCGGCATCTAAAAGACAGCTTAGACTTAACATGTCCAAAAGAGAATTCCTGATTATTGCCCTTGCCTGCAAACTTGCCCCTTCCACCGTTTCCTCTTTTTCAGTAAAGACAATTACATCTTTTCGGTCGCTCAGGCCAAAATTCGCGGTATCCGCTTTGAGTGCACTTCTCATATTTCGCTATCCTGGTCCTCAATAAATCCTGTTGGCCTTCAGAATAATCCATCCTCTGTTCATTTCTCACCACCTCAACCACCAACAGCCTGGTCTGAGTCACCATCAGCTCTCAGCTGGGCTTACTGGTGGTCTCCCTACTTCTGTTCTTGTCCTTCGTCAAGCAATTTTCAACAGAGCAGTTGTAGTAATGTTGTTGGAACTACTATCTGATAATGTCACTCCTCTGCTCAGAACTCTACATCATATTCAAAGTAAAAGCCAAAGTTCTTAATACAACCAAAAACAAACAAATAAACAAAAAAATCTATAAGATCTGGCCACCTGTTAACTATCTGATCTTATCTCCTACATCCTTGTGCTCAACTCACTTAATCATTCTGTCCGCCACTCTCTGTTCCTTGGAAAAGTCAGGCATGGTCACATCGCAGGGACTTTGCACTTGGAAAAGTCAGGCATGGTCACATCGCAGGGACTTTGCACTTGCTGCTCCCGCTGCAAAGAACGCTCTTTGCTCAGATGTTTCCATACTTTCTCCCTCACATCCTTCTGATCTTTTCTCAAAGGTTATCTTCCCTGCTCAATCTTGCTTGGCTAACTTATCTAAAATTGCAACTATTTTCTCTTGCTTTTTCTTATTCCTCTTTCCTACTTTTTGTCCTTGGAACATATGAGTATCTAACATACCATGGATTTTATTTATTCATTTTTATTTTTGTCTATCTCTACCACTGGAATTAATCCCGATAAGGAAGATATTTTTGCCTATTTTGTTAAACATGTTCATTCTAAACCAAAAAACCAAACCCATTGCCATTGAGTCAATCCCGACTCACAGCAACACCATAGGACAGAGTAGAACTGTCCTATAGGGTTTCCAAGGCTGTAATCTTTACAGAAGCAGACTGCCATATCTTTCTCCCATGGAGCATCTAGAAAATAGTTTGATGCATAAAAGAAACACAATAAATATTTGTTGAAATAATGAAAGTAATGCCTTTGTTGGAAATATGCAGAAATAATTTTCAGACGTGCGTATTTCTCTAACAGTAATTGATGTTATTTCGCCATGATTCCTAAGAAATGTAATAAAATTTTAAGAAAGTTGTAGAGAAAAAAAGAGTAGTAACAAAGGCTTTATCAGTATAATTAAATAATAATAATTAAATATCATAGCAGAATTTATTTCAATATGTTGAAACCATTCTATATATGTATTTTTGTATACAACATATGTATTTATGTGTGTGTATTATATAAGTATTACTGCTGTCACTGAAATGGGAAATATATATGCATTTATATGTGTTTACATGTATATTTTATGTGTACATATACACGTATTTATGAGTGAAACAAGAACTAACATCTATCGCATTTCCTCAGTGAAAAACAACTGAACCAACCATGATTTAATCTCTGAATAATCCAGATATCAGTTCAACAGAAGGCAGGACCAGAATTCAACCCCAAGTCAGTCGGACTCCAAATTTCAAGCATTTTACCATTAGGCTATTGTTGTTTTGTTTTTTGCGGGTTTTTTTGGTAGGTTTATTTTGTCTGCTGGGGTCAAAAAAAGAATACACGAATATTAGGTGAAAAAGAGGATCTCATCACCAAAATGAGACTGAGTTTCCTTACAGGCATATATTCACATTATCATTTTGTTTAAACCATTTAATTCCAAGCTCATAAAGTAAAGCAAGAAATGGTATTCAATCTTTTTACTCAGATATTTATTTTACCGGCAAAGTTTATGAAAAAGAAAGAAGAAACAGCAGAGGCAAACAAATATATAGGTAAATAATAGAGAGATGGAGAGGTAGATAGGTAGGTAGATAGATAGACAGAAAGACAGATGACACAGAGAGAGACAGATGATAGAGAGATAGCGAGATGAGAGAGGGAGAGAGATGTTATTAGGTGCCATTGACTCGATTCTGAATCACAGTGATTCAATTCCCTGTCTCTCCCTTCCTCCCCATTCTAAACTGCTTCTGCACAATAGGGTGTCACCTTCTCAGACACACCATACTGAGGACAAAGTTAATGACGTGATGATGGGTGAGAAGTCAGTTGGCAGCACAGAGGTGTGCTAGCGTGGTAGTGATGCCACTGTGGCAGAACTCTGACTGAATACAAACCAGCTGATGTAGGTTAAAAAAAACAAAACAACTGATCCTATTTGTAATTGAATGTGCTCAAAAGAGCATGAGTATAATCGTGGAAGCACACAGCTAAAACTCTTCATTAATCTTCTGAGTCAACAGAGAGAGTTTCTTAATCTCTACTGAAACAAGGTATAGAACTAGTTTAAACTCATATATTCATTTCATTTAAATACGTAACATGATTTAGAACAGGAGACAAGCTTAGATAATATAAAACTATTTTTTATTTCTTTCACTACAGGGATGTATGAATGTAGTGTCTAAACATGTCTAAGTGACACATACAGAAAAATAATTCAGGGAAAACATTCTTTCAAAACAATATGCTAATAAAATTTCAGCGATTCCTTTCTCTCTCATTTTTAAACAGTTTAATTCACTTTATAGCAACAGACATATCATTGAAACCTAATATAACAGGGAAGAGTTCTGCCTGTATTAATGGACTAAGGCTTAAGAAAAATGAATAGCAGAGTGCAATGAATATTTTACTCACATAAAGAACTATTGCTTAAAGTCAATGAAATCTCAACAGAACTATATATCAGCTAAATTATGATATAAAATGGGAAATTGAGAAAAATGTGCTTTATCTTTAGTCATCATTCTAAGGCTAAATGTGTAGAGGACAAAGGCATGCCAGTGTTTGACCCTGAACATTTTCTCCTACTCTATACCACTTAAGAGACGCCCTGGTGGCGCGGTAGTTAAGTACTTGGCTGCTCACCAAAGGTCGGTGGTTCGAAGCCACCAGCTGTTTCTCAGGAGAAAGATGAGGCAGTCTGCTCATGTACAGGTCACAGCCTCGGAAACCCTACGGGGCAGGTCACTATGAGTATATTATATAAAGAGCCATTTAGATCCATAAAAATCAATAAAGATTAACATTTTACTTTATTTGCTTTAAATATTTTTAATGAAATGAGACATCAAATCGAGCTAAAATCCATGTTTGGCCCCTCATAAAGGCCTATTTTCTTTCTTAAGTATAAGAGGCAGCGACTCTTCTGAAAATTGTTTCTATCTTTTAATTCCAGTTTATACTATTTTTGTTTGTATAGTTACATCTTTATTAAAGAATTCTATCAATGACACCATACATTACAACAATTTCTCCATTATATTTCTATTTTGAGTGGGTGACAGATGACCGTCTAGTTCATTCCCTTTAGGTAAGAATAAGCATAAGAAAGTACCATAGTCATTCCTAGTCATTCTTCTATTGATGAGCACGTAGGCTTTTTCCTAGTTTTCGCTATTACAAACAAGAAGAAAATAAGATCCTGTACATAGTTCCTCATACACATACCCAAGAGATTCTCAAGCGTATACACCTAACTGTGGAATGGTAGGCCAAAGAGGATGGATAGTTCCAATTTTAGTAGTCTGATATATCTAGAGATAAATCTAGAGATAAATTGCCAAATTTAACTCGGAAATTTGGCATATTGTAATTTGACAAGAATCATATAAGTGTTCCTGTTTTTCAAAATCCCCAGCCACAACTGGCTTTATCAAGCTAGAATTCTATACCAAGATAAATAATAATTCCAGAGTGAGAATGAAATAAAGTCTAGGAGTTTCCCACTTCCCCTCCCATGTGAAAGAATTACAGCTATTTCATATAGTTTAACAAAAAGAAAAGTGAAACCAAGAAAAATAGTGAGAAGCAAGAAACATACAGAGCACACAAACATATTGATAAAAATATTAAGGCAAATTTAAGGCACAATTTTCTGAAGTCATCATTATTATTATTTGTCTACAGGAATAAAGAAACATTACCAGAATGAGTTAGCATACTAAATGAAATTTCCCCCTGGCATGTTTTGATGAATTTGTTCCTTTCCCCATACTGAAATTTATGCTTTGACAATATCTCAAACCCTGGCTAGTTACTATGCAGAGCATGACAGTGGGCTTGGAGAAAGGGAATCAGAAGCAATATCCAGCCAGGAAACAATTCTAAGTATTTGTTCCACCTGACACCACCTTCTGCTTGAAGGATCAAAAGCCTGGATGATCAGAATAGGAAAGCATCACTAAGACCCTCTTTCAGGTCCACGTTATGAGCCCGGGAATTGTGGTCAACCTGTTCACCACTGCATCTCTACTACCTAGGACCTTATGCCTAGCTCAAGAAAGAAGTTCAATAAATATTTGTTGAATTGAAACTGAATAGACATAAAATAATTAAAAATTATATTTCCCATTTAGCAAAATAGATGAATATGTTGTTCCTGTTAAATTCAACTCTGCCTGTAGAAATGAATTTTCACTAACCATTTTTTACTGTTTTCTTTTCTACTCTTGCTTTGCTCTGTTTGAACGATTGCTTCTATCTAAATTCTCCAACATTCTGTTTTGATATCAACATAACACCTTTTGTAAAAATTAGATATTTCCATTTTCCTTCACTTCTGAGTCATTCTGTTATTAAATTCTATTCCCCATAAAATCTCTAACATCAATCTGTTCTTGCTGAAATGCTTAGTCAATCTAAGTATCTTTTTCTTCTACAGTGTACCCTCCCATTAGATAGTTTTCTTGATCTTTCTCCTCTATAAATCTCAAATATCTCTGACTAATTATTATAACTTTACAAATCTAGTATCTGTTGCTGTTAGTCGCTGTCAAGTCTGCTTTGGCTCATGGTGACCTTATGTATAATAGAAGGAAACACTGACCAGTCCAACACCATCTTCATGAACCTTGGTATGTACGAGCCTATTGTTGCAGCTATTACATCAATCCATCTCACTGATGGTTTTCCTCATTTTACTGAGGCTGTGAGGAGCAAGCTGCAGAGTGGGAAGGCATTGAAGAAACAACCTACATGCTGTTATCACTTAAATAGCCACATATAGGCTGGCTCTGCCAGTGTTGAGACTCAAATCAGAAGCAATATTACTGTAAAGAAAAGACGCAGCAAGTCTTTAACTGAATCTCAGTTACGCTTGTGATTCCTTTTAATTTGTGATTTCCTTAAGCCCACTTTCTCCACTTTAGTGCCACTAGGTACTAGATCCAAGGACTTGTTGAGATTTTTGTTTCCGTTAATATTGGTTTTGACCTCAGTCTCAACAGTCGCCAAACTACTTTATACTGTGGTAATTGAAGTGATGACTGCATTTAGGTTCTTTCTTTAATCCCCTTCCACTCTCTAGAACTCCCTCATCATAACCTTTAAGCTCATCCTTGACAACAGCCCTCACCCTACTCAAAGAAAGACCAAACATTGCTAACCCTGCTGAAAAGCAGTGTTCACTCAGGACAGACTCCTCGTTCTCATGTCCCTCTCAGCTCCAACTGCACTTTCACTGATGGATGGTACAAGGTTTAAAATTTAAGAAAAGAATCCATCAATTTTAATTTTAAATGAATAATTGTATTGTTTTAACACTTCCTACCAAATCTCTTCATGCATTATATAAGATTTTAAGTCTTTTTTTTTTTTAATTGTACTTCCGATGAAGGTTTATAGAACAAACAATTTCTCATTAAACAGTAGTACACATATTGTTTTATGACATTGGTTAACAACCCCATGACATGTCAACCCTCTCCCTTGTAGACCTTGTTTTTTTTTTTTTTTTTTTTGTGAAAATATACATAGCTGAAGATAAACCATCTCAAAAATTTCTACATGCATAGTCCAGGGACATTGACTACGCTCTTCCGATTGTGCTGCTATTCTCACTTTAGATAAAGGTTTACAGAACAAAACAGTTTCTCATTAAACTGTTGGTACACATGTTGCCCTATGACAATGGTTAACAACCCCACTACACGTCAGTGGGGACAGTGTTGACTGTCCTTACTCAACCTTGGATTCCCCATCACCAGCTTTCCTGTCCCCTTCTGCCTTCTAGTCCTTATCCCTGGACTGCTGTGCCTCATTAGTCCCGTTTTGTTTTATGGGGCTGTCCAATCCACAGCTGAACGGTGAACCTCGGAAAGTGACTTCACCACTGAGCTAAGAGGGTGGCTGGGAGCCATACTCTTGGGGTTTCTCCAGTCTGTTTTAGGCCAGTAAATCTGATCTTTTTTGTGTGTGTTAGAATTTTGTTCTACATCCTTCTCCAGCACTGTCCAGAACCCTCTGTTGTGATCCTGGTCAGAGCAGTCAGTGGTGATAGCCGGGCACCATCTAGCTGTACTGAACTCAGTCTGGTGGAGGCCTTGGTAGCTGTGGTCCATTAGTCCTTTGGACTAAATCTTTTCCTTGTATCCTGTTCTCTTCATTCTCCCTTGCTCCCGAAGGGGTGAGACCAGTGGAGTATCTCAGATGGCTGCTCACAGGCTTTTAAGACCCCAGACGCTACTCACCAAGATACAATGTAGGACATTGTCTTTATAAACTGTGTTATGCCAATTGAGCTAGGTGTTCCCCGAGACCATGGTCCCCACAGCCCTCCACCCAGCAATTCAGTCCCTCAGGGAGTTTGGATGCGTCTATGGAGCTTCCATGACCTTTCCTAGTACAAGTTGTGCTAGTTTCTCCTGTATTGTGTACTGTCTCACCCTTCACCCAAGATACCACTTATCTATTGCCTATTTAGTATTTCACCCCTACGCCTCCCATCCCTGGTAACCAACAAAGATTGTTACTTTTTGTGTGTAAACTTTTTCATGGGGTTTTACAATAGAGGTTTCATACAATATTTGTCCTTTTGTGATTGACTTATTTCACTCAGCATAATGTCCTCTAAGATTTTAATTCTTAAAGTAAGTCAATACTGATTACTCCTTTTGGAATTACAACTTGTTTACAGAAACATTTTAAATGCATTAATATAAATGCAGATATGCCAACCTAAGAGAAAGATGAAAATTTTAAATAATAATCATACCTTTAAAACGTTGTTTTAACAAACCACAGAAATCAAAGTAATTTTAACTCAGTTGTAAAAGCTTGCCCACAAAATAGAGTGAAGTAAAAGCAATTCCAAGGCTTAGAAACGACGTTTGTTAATCACACTGCCTGTGAATTTCTTTTCTCCTTTTTTGACTAGATACTTGCTTGGATAGTGAATCAGAGCAAAGGATAAACTCACACTGAAAAGATTTTTTATCCTCTGCTATCTTCAGTCTCTAAATCAGTGAATGGAGAAGCTGAACTAGTTTTCTAAACCATTATGTTTAGCATTTATGTACCCTGAAAAATCTTTGACATAATAACAAGAACGGCAAATCATGGAAGCTGTGACACATCAAGAAGTCAGGAGAGAGTATTGCAGGGTTCTGACATAAATTTCTGGAATAAAACAGCAAATGTCAAAACGCATTGTGACTGTGTGAACTGTCCACAAAAGGGCATGACAAGGTAGATGTTTAGGTAGATGATAGAAACAGAAGACAAGATACCTGCAAAAAAAAAAGAATAAAAAGAATCTACTGAATAGTAGATTGCAGCAAAATTCCAGCCAAAAGAAATCTGAGTACTTGAATCTCTAAAATGCAAACCGAGTTCAAATAAATGCTAGACACAGAGTACATACATGCATTTGCCCTGAAACCTTTTTGTACTTTCCAGCATACATAAAAATAACTTGCTACCACAGGGTACTTAGTGTTTTTACCAGACTCTATAAATGTTTATCCAACATCCTTTTTCTAATTGTCTCATGTATGGATAGAATACTGAAATTGTTGACGGAACAATAATCACTCTCCCTTCCACTTACATGGTACATCTCTAAAACCCTCTCCCAAAACATAAACTCCTCTGGAATATATGGTATTAAAGAAGAAGGACTGTCTAGCCAATGGTTAAAAAAAAAAAAAAATAGTACCACTAAAAGCACAATCTTTGCCATCATTCATTGTTATATTGAAAAATAAAAAATTACAAAAAAAAAATGTTGGTAGTTAACTTTCTCTTGTTCACCTTGGTATGGGAGTGGGTGTTCTGGTGTTCATATTTGAACAATAATAGCCTGTTATTTAAGTGGTAAATAGAGTATCAACTTCAGGGGAGTAAGACTGTAATAAATAAACACAGTTTATCTAAATAAGCACTGTTGGTGTTGTGTACGCTCCAGCTGATTCCTACTCATAGGGACTCTATAGGATGGAGCAGAAATAACCCATAGGGTTTCCTAGGCTGTAAATCTTTACTGGAGCAGGTGGCCAGGTCTTTTCTTCCATGGAACTGCTGGTGGGTTGGAACCACCGACCTTTCAGTTAGCAGCCCAGCACAGCCAAGTGCTTAACCATTGAGCCATCAAAACTGAACCAAACCTGCTACCACCAAGTCGACTCCGACACATAGTGACCCTATAGGACAGAGTAGAGCTGCCCCATAGGGTTTCTAAGGTGCAGCTGGTGGATTCTAACTGCCAACCTTTTGGTGAGCAGCAGAGGTCTTAACCATTGAGCCACTAGGGCTCCGTAAATAGCATCAGGCATAGGTTATATGAAGACTGAGGTCAGGGATATGTGTTCTGTGCTCTGAAGGCACAAAAAGAGTAAGGAAAACTACTGATTTTGGTGCTTTGTCAGAAGGGTTAAGTGGTGCCCAGAATAGTGCCTGGCCCAAAAAATACAAACTATGGCAAAAAAACAAAGCCACTGCCATCAAGTGGATTCCTACTCATAAACCAAACCTTTGTGGGAGTAAAAATGGTATCTTCAGTTTATTAGACACTCTACACATTGAAAGAGTAAAAGAAAACTTTATACGTTTCTTTACTCATCCACAGAGCCCTGGTGGTGCAGTAGTTAAGAGCTTGACTGCCAAACAAAAGGTCAGCAGTTCAAATCCACCAGTTGCTCCTTGGAAACCCTATGGGGGCAGTTCTACTCTGTCCCATAGGGTCACTATGAGAACTGATCAACTCCACAGCAATGGGTTTAGTTTTTTGTTTGTTTTTTGCTTGGTTTTACTCATCTACATAAAATTCGTACTACTTTCAGAGAGCCCATGAAAATAAACATAACCACCTGAAAAAAAAAAAAAAAAAGAATAGTGCCTGGCCCAGAGTAGATGCTCTAAAATGTTGCTCAATTAGTGAAAGTTGTTAATAAATATACATCAGTGCAACATGCCATGGAAACATAAACAATGGAAAACCTTACTTTGTGAGTTAGAGAGTCCTGAAAGCTGGTGATAATCAACCTGAGTAGGGATTTACAGGGCATGGAAGCATCAACAATGAGAAATGTCCCTCCAGGATGAGTGAGCCGCATTTGCAAAGGCACCGAGGCATGCGGGAGAGTCCATCATATATTCTGCAAATGGTGGTAAGTGTAGATGAATACAGATACGAAAATCAGGAGACAGGGAGATAGGTTGAGACTGAAGAACAACACAAAGGGCTATCAAAAATAATGTTTATAAATAGAGAACCAGGTCTAGCCTAATAAAACTAAATGAATCCCTATCAGTCTATTTTATTCTTAAGCATTTAAAACATCTGATTAGAGTCACAAGTACTTAGTTCACGTATATGTACCCTCAAGTTGTAGTTGAGTTTTTTGTTCTAGGTCTAACACTTCTGTATTTTAGTCACTTAATTAAAGCTTGTTTCACTGAATGAAGCAGTGAACACCGCCCTTAGATTTATCTTGGAGATTCCTCAAATACAACAGGTGTAAAACTGGAACTAATGTTCACATTCTACAACTTCTTACTCCTTCCTCCAACTCAAACACACACAAACACTAGAAAGTGTGCACTTTCTAATTTCCAAACCCTTAAAACTATTCTCTAAGACAAAATATTAAAAGTAATTATAGAATGCTTCAACACCTCCCCCTAATCAGATCATTTGCTATCTTCTGTTAATTCTACCTTGTTATCATCTTCCCTGTACTCAAACATCACTGTCTTAGACGAAGCCCTCATCACCCCTTCCATCCATACTATTCCTCCGGCCCCTTTACTGGTTTCCTGACGTCCCCCAATACAATTCATTAAAGATATTGAACAATGCTGTTCTTCACATTCCTCAAGCCCCTGGTCCTACATTAAAAATGTTGGTGCCTAACTGACATACCCTTTTGATCACAACTATATAGTTCAAGTAATAAAAAAGAAGTATAAAGTAAGCTAAGTCAAACCAGGTAATTCCAATAACACAGCTTTCCATAAGTGTGATTTTTTTTATAAAAGCAGAATAGTCTAGAATCTTGTAAGGTCTGCTTTGCATGAGGCCCAAGATAATTACTAGGATCATTTTAGAAAACAAATTGATTGATCCTCTATCACGGTAGAGCAGTGAAAGAATTATCTTGCTTTCTAGTTCTTTGTTCTTGTAAAACCAAGTGAGATAATGACTGATTCTAAGATCATTATCTGGAGGAGCTCCCGTGATTAGCTGCCACACCTCTGTTGACTGAACCCACCACTCAAATGATAGATTCCAGAAAGTTACCATAACAGACTCTTAACCCCCAGAAGACTAGGATATTTAGAACTCATTCAACTGAGCTAAATGAATGGTGTGTAGGACCAAGACCTTACTGGAGACTGCTTCACACAGAACTTCACTGAATAATATTATCCAACCCAGAGGTCCAAATGCCAACTAATTACAAGCACCATCCCATATTGGGATCTGATTTCTACTCTACATTTTAGCCCTTATTTAATATTCCCAATCACTAGAAAAAGGACATCATGCTTGGTAGAGGACCAGGAAAAAGAAGGGACACCCTCAGTGAGATGGATTGACACAATAGCTGCAACAACGGACTCAGACACTTGAATGATCATGAAAATGACAATGTTTCCTTCTGTTCTAGGTAAGGTCCCCACGAGTTGAAGCTGACTCCAGGACTACTAACAACAACAACAGTATCTCCAGATCATAGATCGTGAGTGCCTTGGCTAATTTGTTTCCGAATCATGCTCTCCTGCTTGAACCCACTCCATGTCAGGAACGCGAAAATCTGTGCCATAATTGGTGGAGGTTTACATAAACCACTGTTTGTTTTTCTGGCTTCAGGTTCTCATAAATCTCAGCACCCACGCAGTGACTATTTATATAATTGGCACATCGTAACTAAGAGGCACACAGTCCCTTTACACAGCCTTTGTTACATTATTGTTAATCCTTCATTGTATTTTACAGTAAACACAGTAACTTGCCTCAAATCCTTCCAGAAGCAGACTGGCTATAAATGCAAGACGCATGAATGGTATTTTTCTTTGATGAGAGTGTTTCTCAGAATGTCACATCATTATTCAGCAGAGGTACAGAGTAATGCTACTTTGTATAAAGTTATTCCTAGAAGTTCTATCAAACTTGGAAATTCAGAATTGTACCTGTACAACTGGAAGCAAGCTAATGTGGTCCCTTTTGGTAGAAGCTCAGTTACATATTTTTCGTGGTCACTGAGAACCCAGATCTCCTGCCTACACTCAGTCCTCCTTCAACAGCTCACATCCATTTTTTCTTTCTCAACCAGGTACTGTTATGAACACTTTATATACCTGATTTCATTTCACCTTAAAAATCCACCTGTGAGATACTCTTTTTTGTACACACTTTACGGATAAGGAAACTGAGGAAGAGAATGGTTAACAACTAGCCCAAGTTCACATGGCTAGCAAGTGAAGAAGCTTTCACATATAAATCCTGTCAGTCTGACTCCAGAATCCATGCCGTTAACCACCACACAATACTGCTATTGAAATTATATCCACTTTCTAAATTAAAACTCTCCTGTGTGAATTTCGTTCGGATAACTCCTTTCCGTCTCAAAAATCTCTCTGTATCGTCAACACTATTTTGTGTCTTTTATCTTATTTCTGGAGCCCTGGTGGCGCAGTGGTTAAGAGCTCACCTGCTAACCAAAAGGTGGGCAGTTCAAATCCACCAGTCGCTCCTTGGAAACCCTATAGGGCAGTTCTACTCTGTCCTATAGGGTCCTTATGAGTCAGAATGGACTCTGTGGCAATGGGTATTTTATTTCTAAGGGGGGTGGGATCTTACCTCATGGACAAAACATGCTACAATTTTCCCCTCTTGTGCAATTTCAATATTTTCCTTGTCACTTGATTTGTGTGGTCTCCTTATCTCTCATAGTTTGTGATCTAAATCACCCTCAAAGATTCTTTTTTCCTTTCCACTTATTATCAAATTTCTTTTAAGAAGTAAGTGGTATTAGCTACTTGACTACAATCAACTGAAATGATTTTTTTCTTTCTTGACCTTCACTAGTGAAACTCAGATCATTCAAATTAGCCCTTCTTCTCAATATTCCTTATTAGGAGCAGTGTATCTAATTCATAAAACTTCCCCTGCCCTTACACCTCTGATACATCTCTTAGGTTTTCTCCTAACTCTCTGAGGGTTTACGTGATCTTCTAAAGACCAGTGGGGTTGAATAGACTGAGGATATTCGTTCATTAGGATTCTCTGTGGAGAGCCGGAGCTGAGCAGAGTGGAGGTATCCCAAGGATTTACAATGGTGACAAAAACTGGTTAAGCTGCTTTCTAAGGAAGATGACTCCACTTACTAAAGAACCTTCTGTTTTGCTGACATTAGTCTGAAAATTCAAGTTGGGAGCTGGGGAGAGGTAGAAGCTATGCTGGACTGAACTGCTTTGCAAATTATAGATAGGAAAGAGCCCTGGTGAAGCAAACGGTTAAACGCTAGGCTGTTAGCCAAAACGTTGGCAGTTTAAAACTCATGCAGCAGCTTTGCGGGAGAAAGACCTGGTGATCTGCTTCTGTAAAGATTACAACCTACAAAACCTTCTAAGGCATTAGTATTCTGTCACATGGGGTCACTATGGATCAAAATCAACTGGACAAGACCTAACAACAACAAATATAGATAGGAAGACCTCACTAGGTAGTCTCCCTCTGGGAGTAAGAATCTAGAGATGAAAACATCATCTGCTACAGACATAAACCTTGGTGGCTAAGAGGCTGACAAGAGAACTCAGACAACATAAATATACCGGGATGACTTCTAAATTTGTTACCTGTGGAGCATAGATTGTATCCTATCTTTAATAGCTATATGCTGTACACTGCTGCTTTTCTGCAAGTGGATTCTTTAGGAAAATTTAAAGAGGTGCTGAATTCTAAATCTAGGTGGGAGATAAGACTTAAGAGGTGTGGTGATGGAAGGTCTAGCTGAACGGAATACTGTCTTCAAAAAGAGAAAGTTATAGAGGGGAAGAGTAAAATGAACACATAAAAACAAGTGCTTTCTAGTATACTATCCAACGACTTGTTCAATTATTCATTAATTGAACTTATTCACACTCAGTGGGTTTGTCTACCTAGGGAAATACAATCTGAGTCCAGTAATTATCTGGAGATTTGACATGATTTAAAACACCTTTATATTAAACACACACACACATAAACACATTAACTGGTTTTAAGATGAAGTATCCAGATTACCATTTAGGAAAATAGCAACAGATAATTCTGTTTTTCTTCTTTAGTAAACCCCAAAATTATCAAAATCTGCCCACCCACTGCTCACATCCCTTTTTTCTTTCTCAACCAGGTACTGTTCTGAACACTTTATATACCTGATTTCATCTCACCTTAAAAATCCACCTGTGAGATACTCTTTTTGTACACGTTTTACAGATAAGGAAACTGAGGAAGAGAATGGTTAACAACTAGCCCAAGTTCACACGGCCAGCAAGTGCAGAAGCTTTCACATATAAATCCTGTCAGTGTGACTCCAGAATCCATGCCGTGAACCACCACACAATACTGCCACAGGGACTCAGGACAGAGTAGAACTGCCCCATAGGATTTCCAAGGCTGTAATCTTTACAGAAGCGGACTGCCACATCTTTCTCCCCAAGGAGCTGCTGGTGAGCGCAAATTCTCAGCCTTTCAGTTAGCAGCTGAGCGCTTAACCACTGCACCACCAGGGCTCCTACCCAACTTCTAGATATTGTAAATGACAGAACTCTAATACTAAGATATTTACTCTCTAAAGCGGACCAGTATTATTCAGTTTTAAGATATTAATGCTCCTTCTTCCTGTCTTAGTTTTCCTTTTAGAAAACTGTTCCATCTCTGTACAGACGCGCATGTAATGAGTGACAAAATCCCTTAGGATGATAGCGGTGATATTACTTGCAATCAATCTTCTTACTAGCAAAGAATCCCAACATAAAAAGGAATGAGGAAAAGATACACTCTGATGTGAAGACTGTGCATGTTCTAGAAGAATACTTATCATACTAGCTCATTAGGAGCTCCCAATTTTTATCCAGTAAAAGAGCTATCACAATTTCACCTTTAATTTTACCACAGCCTAACAGAAAATAGGAGACACTCAAGTTAACACCTAATAAAAGATCGTCTGCATTTGGAAACGGTCTACCTGATTCCTTTCACAAGCGTATCCTTAGGACCCATTGCAAAGTAAACCCCTTTTTTTATCCTTTGCCTGTGGGGTTACAATTAGCAGTTACAAAAAAATTGAAATGCATATAATAAAACAAGCTAAGTGATTACAGCTATCCAGAGTGATTACAGCTATCCAGAGTTACTCGACTCTTAGAAGTTACATCCAGCCTCTTCAGCTTTGATCCTAGAGTCATTGACTTTAAAACATCCCCTGGAAGATGTTACAAAATCATTCCAAATCAGAGATTTGGATATATTAAGTGCTTACCTTTTTTGTTTACCAAGACAGTTGGAATTCTTCAAATTGCCAATTCCAGGGAAGAAGACGTAAGTGACACAACATTGACTTCGGCAGCATGAGACCAGGTCAGGTTTACTGACAAGCACAGATCCGTCAATGAGTGTGTGTGAATGCTTTTTCCCTCCCCTTCCCTTGTCACCTCGTCTTTGTGTCCCAAGAGTTACTTCACAGACTATCAAAGGAGGTAAGAAATTGACTTTTTTTTAGGGAGACCCTGTGGATGGCTCATAAACAGACATTTTTTATGTTGGCAAAATATTGTACTATGAATGCCCACTAATGATGTCCCATTGTTTTTAAATCTCCTTCTCTGTGTGGAGCTGCCCTAACTGAGAGCTGACGGAGGCACAACCCGGGTTCCTGAGGTGTGGCGCCGTTAATATTAGTCAGCTCTCTGCTTTCTCTGTAGTTCCGGGAATCCTGGGGCGCTTACTCCCCACTTTGGATCATATGGGGAATAAAATTATAAATTTCATTTGAGCATTATCATCTTCCCATTCGTCCTGAGGTAATCTGAGGACTTCCTCAATAGAAAAAAAATCATCTTTGCAAAAGTAACAGACCTAAAAGGGGTACTGAGTCACAGATCCATTCATATTCTGAATATATAATGTTTCTTTTGCCAGGGATCTTCAGATGGCATGTGTATCTTAGGACAGGGTATGAGAACTATTGTTACGTATGTTATTGCTGTTAGGTACCATCGAGTTGGTTCCGACTCACCACGCCCCTATAGGACAGAGTAGAACTGCCCCACAGGGTTTCCAAGGAGCAGCTGGTGGATTTGAACTGCTGACCTTTTAGTTAGCAGCCAGGCTCTTAACCACTATGCCACATATAGCATTAGTATAATCAATTATTAGAAAATAATTGTCAACTTTAATTATGACCTCATTATTTCATTCTTAAAACAGGTGATCCTCAAAAATCCCCTGAAGTACTATTATTATTCCTGCTTAACAGATGAGGAAATAGACGTTTTCTTAGTCAATTAGAGAGACCACCGAAACAAAAATTTAAAGCCAGTTCTGTATATCTCTAAAATGTGTATGTGAAGCCATTAAGCAGCACTGCCTTGCTTGTTTTCTTGTTTTTCAGAAAGAAGTGATGATATACTTACCTCATATCATTTTTTTCTTTTGACTTACACTGTATTTAGAGAAATAACCAGTGTTACATAACTGACATCTATTAAAATTAAGCCCATCTTTCTTTCACCTAAAGCACAATAAAATATTCAAAGAAAATTAAGTCCATCCTTAGACCCACATTAACCAAAAAATAACGAACTGATGTGATTGCAGATTTTTGCGTTTATAGTAGAACCTCACAAGAGAGGCATTTCAAGACCCTTGCACAGATTCTTCATTTCTATTCTCTCTTCTAAATATGTGATGCAGAAATTATTTTTACAGTTTATAATGGATAAACGTTACATCTTTCCAAATATTTTTCCAAGCATTTTAGCTTCTCCATAATACAATACTTTATTGGTAGTAACTAATGAAAATTTACATTAGAAGTAATTACATGTTGCTATTTTATAGGAATCCTAACTGCAGGATCTAAGGAAATTATATTAACTGAAATAAATTTTTTTTTATTACATTGCCAAATTGTTTGGTGATAAACCATGTTAGTACCATTTGTGCAAAGATATAAAATCTAGATATTTGCTAAATTGCTTTTCCAAAAGTAAGTCTGAAAGGAAGATTAAATGTGATCTTTGAACACTGCGAATCATTAAATAAATCCAAGGCATTGTAAGAGATACAGGAAGATTTAATTATGTTGGTAAAGCTTAATTAAATGATCTTAAAGGTGGAAGACTATCAATATCAGCTTCTCTTTTAACAGCTCAGTTAAAAAACTAACTAACTAACTAAACCTGGTTTTCTGGAGCCGTTCCAATTCTCATACACCCCAACGTTTCAAAATTTGAACTAGTTAAATATTCCCATCTGCTTAGTTTTAACTATACAGGCTACATGAAACATAACTATTTATTTATGTCTGATTGCAGCAGTAAATGGTAACTGGTACTGAATTTAGAGAGAATAACTAGATTTAACTTTATAAATATTCATATATTCTAGAGAAGAAACATTGGCCTAAAGTTTATACACCACACTAAAAAGCCAAACATGCAGTTCAAATGAACCATCTGCAGTTCGCCTGATGAGCCATCTGTAGGGATATTTAAACACTGACAGCACAGGTGAACAGTGACCATAAATCTCCTGAATTAAAATACACAGGCATATGCACGCATGCACACACACAAGCGCACGCGCGCACACACACACCCGTACACACCCGTCTTGGTAACTGATATTCGTTTTGCAAAACTACCAACTTTAAAACTCAACAGTGAATTAATGTAATTGTGCAGGTTGTCTTTTTGTAGTCCTGCCTACGTGGATAAAGAGGAAAATTTAAGCACCTGTGGTATCCACGCAGTGAGCAACAATGATGTGGAAAAAACAAGGCATAAACCCCTGTTTACAACACAGGAAATGGAAGAGCGTGAAGGGCAAGCGGAATTATCTATTCAATTTATTTTTATCTCCATTTCAATAATAATTTGCCGCTTGTATAAATACCCCTAGATACTTTGTTTCCTCAGTAAAAATTGTAGCTATAAATTTCAAGGATACTATGAGAACGAAGGAGTCCTGGTGGCACAATGCTTAAGAGCTCAGGCTGCTAACCAAAAGGTTGGCAGTTCAAATCCACCAGCAGCTCCTTGGAAATCCTATAGGGCAGTTCTTCTCTGTCCTATAGGGTCACTATGAATCGGAATCAACTTGACGACAGTGTTTTTTTTTAAATTACGAGAATGAAAGGAAGCTTGCTGGAGCAGTACTTAAAGGGTTCAGCCACTAACCGTCAAGTCTGCAGTTCGAACCCGCAGGAGAAATGTGGCAGTCTGCTTCTGTAAAGATTAGAGCCTTGGAAGCCCTTTGGGGCAGTTGTACGCTGTCCTATAGGGTTGCTATGAGTCGAGTGAAGATGTTAGTGATACAAACATGCCCGAGAATGCAAAGCTCACTGGCTTAGCTATTATCTTCAGAAAGAGGAGAAAGAAGGTGAGAAAGCATCTGCATCTCAGCTGCCAAACGATATAAATTGTTTATATTTACTCTTTGTCTTTTCATCACAAGCTTGAGTTTCTGTCTAAATCTGTCTACAATAAGGATCAACATTCTAAAGTTTAAGTTATTTTCCAAGGACCTATGACCTAAAAACTTGAGATTATCTTTACTCTTAATAGAAAACTGCATTTGCTAGAATGAATATGTTATGAACGTTTGGATTTACTCACAGATCTGCTGACATTGACCTTACAGATCTACTTAAAATTAACTCAAATACTAAAAAAACTGTGTAGATTTTCTTGAATTTGGAAAGGAAACCCGATGCTATTAAGCTGGACTCATAGCAACCCTACAGGACAGAGTAGAACTGCCCCATAGGGTTTCCAATGAGCAGCTGGTGGATTCGAACTGTCGACCTTTTGATTAGCAGCCAAATGCTTAACCACTATGGCACCAGAGCTCCTGGATTAGGAAAGGTATATGATATTGGCCTTTTACTTTTTTTAAGAATAAATTTTTATAACTAAAATAAATTAGTGATTACTGCTATGTTAATTTTAGTGCAAAACTTAAAGTCTCAGTCTTCCACAGGCTATAAAAGAATCCTTACTTTAGAGATGTTATCAAATGTTATCAGTTAGGATAGGAATATTCCTATCCACCATAACTTATCATTTTATTACTGAACTAAACATGCAAGGTAATACAAATATTCCAAAGTTTTATTTAAAAAATCCATATTCTTTAGTATTTCTCTAAATTTATATTTTGAGCAGTTTTAGATCCTAAATCCTTAATGAGATGTTCTTGTCATATGAAACAATTTTTCATATATTGTGACCCATTCAAAAAATGCATATTGTCATGACTTGATAATATGTAGCAAGCTTTTGCTCTTTGTTTTATGAAGTTAATTGTAGAGTATGAGGAAGAATAAAAGATATCAATTCAATTCAGAATTAATACATACAGGTGTGTATCTTACTCATCTAGTGCTGCTATAACAGAGATACCACAAATGGATGGCATTAAGAAACAGAAATTTATTCTCTCACAGTTTAGGACAGTTTAGGAAGGCTAGAAGTCTGAATTCAGGGCACCAGCTCCAGGGAAAAGGCTTTCTGTCTATGTCACCTCTGGGGGAAGGTCCTTGTCATCAGTATTCTGGTCTAGGAGCTTCTCAACACAGGGATCCCAGGTCCAAAGTTTGCTCTGTTAATGGCTCTTCTTTCACATGGTGGTAATGAGGTCCCCGCCCTTATGAAACCTAAATGTCTATCACTCATCATGTATTTCCACTTAGTTGCAAACCCATCGCAGTCTCTGGGTGGTAAAAATGGTTGCACTCTCTTGCTAATCAAAAGGTTGAAGGTTCTAGTCCACCCAGCAGTGCCTCAGAAGAAAGGCCTTGTGATCTAATTCTAAAAAGTCAGCCATTGAAAACCTTATGGAGTGCAGTTCTACTCTGACACATGGGGTTGCCATGAGTCAGAGTTGACTGGACAGCAACTGGTAGATATACAAATCTGTCACAAATCTACAACTTTTAAGCTTGCCTCATTAGTCTCTTCTTGCTCTCTCCTAGCCTTTGCTATCATGCAAGTTTTGTTGTTGTTTTTTTGATCCATTTATACCCCTTGGGCCTTGTCAATAAATAACTCAGTATGCATCTGATTGTATATGCTAGTTCCCAGATACAAACTTATCACTCACCATCTTGTTTCACTCATCTAGAAAGCCACCACTCTCTCTTCCGATCTTGCGAATCTCAATGGCCCATCGAGGTTCAGTTGACATCCCATGTCCTTCCTAAAGATGTCCCTGCCTGCTCCTGCCTCCATCCACTGCTCTCTCCTCTGAGCCTCATAGCACTCAGGTTGCTGCCAAGATGCTACAACGGGATATTTATTACCGCTATGAGGGAGAAAGATGTGGCAGTCTACTTCCGTAAAGATTTACAGCCTTGGAAACACTGTTGGGGTAGTTCTACCTGTTAACCCATTGCCATTGAGTCAATTCCAACTCATAGAGACCCTGTAGGACAGGGCAGAACTGCTCCATAGAGTTTCCAATGAGCTCCTGGTGGATTCAAACTGCTAACCTTTTGATTAGCAGCCAAACTCTTAACCACTGCACCACCAGGGGGCGATTTTACTCTATCTATAGGGTCTTTATGAGTTAGAATAGACTTGAGGTGGGTTTCGTTTTGGGTTTTACAGCAGAGAACAACCAGAATGGAAGTACTGCATTCAGAATTCAGTTCTGTGTCACTGCATTACCAAATATTCATAGATTTTGTTGATGACGGTGGTCTATTGTGGGAAAGATTTTAAAAGCAATGTCCCAGAAGTCCAAATAATTTACCGGTTCAATTACTCATCCATGCTTCCTAGAATTGTTACCACAGCAAGGAAATACAAAAAAACAAATGAGTAACCCAAACAAGTTAATGTTGTTGTTGTTGTTACATCAGAGCTAAAATGTAGAATCCTGAAGCTAAAACATTCAGTTTGTTTGCTGAAAATCTGTGATTCTGCCATCACCAGAATAAAGAATGCTTTAGATATTAACCGTATGCCACGTTATAGTTGAAAAGTCAACATAGGTAACACTATTTAAACTTGGAATGCCAAACTGAATGAAGAACATCACGGACAAAAATTCAAAGATACACATTGCATTGTTAAATCAGTATACTTGTTAAATGTAACCTTAATAAATGGTGTTACAACTTAGTCTCGATAGTTGACATTACTAATCCAACTTCTGTTGGAGTAAACTGTTATGCATAAAGCCTTTCACATTATGGGCGAGGTCACGAAGTTTCACATCTGGGGGAGAGAAGGATAATTATCGAGAACCAGAACCAGCTGCCCTCCAGTTGACTAGACTCATGGAGAGCCTATATGTGCTCCATAGGGCTTTCAATTGCTGATTTTCCAGAAGTAGATCATCAGGCCTTTCTTCCAAGGTGCCACTGGGTGAGTTCGAAACATCAAGCTTTCGGTTAGCAGCCAAGAACTTAACTATTTATACCACTCAGGGACTCAGAAGACAAGGAGAGGTGAAGTAAAATAAGCCAAAGAGATTTCCTTCCTACTAGTCATCCCAAGACTTGGGACCAACGCAGGGATGCTTCTAGCCCCAGGTGCAAAGACTAACGTTTAATATTGTGATGTCGTTTAAAAATGTGTGCATATTTATAACCCATAGAAATGTTTCCTTTGGTGGAGAGAAAATACAAGAAATACCATTCAGAATCTAGGAGAGAAGAACTGAAAAGTTTTTACTTTGCTAGGCATACAGACGGCGAATCTTCCTCCCATTTCTGCCTCAGTGAGTAGAAAAAGTGAGAGCTTTCTTTCTAGCTAAGCAAGGAGAGAGCTGTCTTTATTTCTCACTTTCATTATTGTGGAAGAGCTCAAAGATTCATTCTGTTACAATCACAGAATACTTCTAAATAGGTAGATTTCAAAAATCTTATGGCTTAAAAAAAAAGGCTTTAAAGCACATCAAACTTGAAAGCAGACAGGCAATTCAGAGATGCTGTGGTGCAACATGAGTAAACCCTCATCAGATATAAACTAGAATACTTACAGCACACTCACGTGCCACACAAAGTCCATTTGGGCAACCTCCAACTGCATATATGCCCATGGTCCCGTAAGGTTATACACTCAGTCTCCGGGTTACCAACGTCCGACTTACGTACCACTGGTAGTTACAAACCAACCCTCATAAAGCTTATTATATTAAAAATTCCAGGTACATGCAATTGTTTGTAATAACAAATGGGTGCTACTTTGCGATGCATATCAAAATATTACTATTATTACTGTATTGTTATGTTAAAGATGTTTCAGCATATCTGAAAGTGTTTCTTTAATGTTTTTTAAGCATAGAAAGTTACACTATATACTAAGACAAACATTTGACTTACTGACCTTAGGTACGAACTGTACCTAACAGTCCCGATTTACATTCAAATTGGACTTAAAGACAGATTTAGGACCGGAACTCGTTCATAATCCGGGACTGCGTGTACATAAAATGGTGTTCTTACAATGTCCAAATCACATAACTTCCTATTTCACAGAACGTATCGTGGACATCAAGCAACACACGACTGTACTGTGAAAGATGATACCTCAGAACGAGCACCTTTAATCAAGTTAGCTACATTTATCTAAATCTAGTAAAATCACTTCCATACAAAGTAAAATAGCTTCGCAAAATGCACATTACTGTAAGTGCCTATTCAAGTTCATGATTTGGCAACTAAAATCTCTTTTTCTATTTCACGCCCCTCTGCATGAATAGAAAAGATTATGTCTAATTGAAAATAGTAGTCATGAAGCAATCAGAATGGCACGGTTAATAACAGATGTTTCTATGAAGCATCATTATGGACTACATTAAAATTACACTCCTTTGCTAAATATGAAATCTGCTGCTGTTACCAAATGCCCATTTCTCCTTTTTAATTGGATGTAAAATTAAGAAGAATCAGAGATTTTAAGATATCTTTCTTTGGTGAGAGCTTATCTTTAAGTAGATACATTTTCAATTTTGCTGTTAATATGTTTTTATATCTTGTTTTAAATCATGAATATAAATTTTGAGTGAATCGATGATAGAGAGGGACCATTTCTCTCTCTCTAGGATGATTTAGAGAATCAGTAAATGATACGTATTCCTTTAGAAGAAAAGCTAAAGTTAGTGACTTCCTAAGGTAGCCATTACATACTTAAAAGAAAGTGATGGCAGGATTCATTAGAAAAATCATTTACTGAGTCCATTCACTAGTGGGACTTAGAGCACTTTTCTTGTGCTACATCTCATCTACCTTCTGGTCAAATATTAGAGCCAATATTTTAGTATATATTGAACATAGTAGTAAAATCTTTATAATAAAGGCCACACTAATCATTGTAATCTAATGGATATAAAAATCCCACATAATATTGACACATCACTCATGTTAGGATCTGAGTCTCTGGGTGGTGCAAATGATTATGGCACTTGGTTGCTAACTGAAAGGTTGGAGGTTCAAATCCACTCAGAGGCACCTTGGAAGAAAGGCCTGGTAACCTACTTTTGAAAAATCAACCATCAAAAATCCCATGGAATACAGTTCTACCCTGACACCCATGGGGTCACCAGGAGTCGGAAATGATTCACCAGTAACTGTCTGTTAGGATCTGGATGTTGTATCGGTTTTTCCTAATCACTGAGACCGTCACTATGGTAGACAAACACTTGTTTCCCAGTTTCCTTCCCACTCTTCCCCATTTAATAGCAGCTGCGCGGTTTGGGAAAGGCTGGCTGACTGAAGGCATTCGGAGTCTGAGATCGCCTGACAATTAGGTCTGGCGCGGAGGGGAGCCAGGTACTTAAACCAGGTACTGGAACTATGCCAACATCTCACTACAACGAGAGGAGCCAAAGTGAAGGGAAAAATGGAAACATAAAGGCCAAAGGTGAGGGCATCATTTAGCCACAGAGCCAAAATTCTGAACAACAACGAACAAAAAACCAAGGTAGCCTTCCTCTGAACTTCTCAACAACCGGCACCGTTAAAATCCATGGCCTTAGACTCAGTTCCAACTCACGGCAACCCCATGTGTTAGGGAGTAGAACTGCTTCACAGGGTTTTCTTGGCTATAATCTTTACATAAGTAGATCACCAGGCCTTTCTTCCATGGCACCTCTGGGTGGGTTTGAACAGCCAACTTTTAGGTTAGTAGCTGATCCCAAACCGCCTATTCCATCCAGGGATCTACCGGCACCATTAAAACTTCTTTATAACCTACTCTAGTTTTAGCTAGGTTTTCTCTTATTTGCAACAGAAAGCACACTACGTTAGTTGTTGAACTGCATTTAGTGTTACTTCTCCCAAGTATTCATTATGTTCGTGAGTGCAGTTGATGACGTCTCTTAAACTATTTCATCAAATTTCTTGTTAAGGAAGCCCTACTTCTAAATGCGTTTATTCATATGGTCCAAAAATATCCTGTTATTTTTGCTTAGGCCAATTTGAGTTGGATTTTACTCCTTTCCATCATTCTGTTTTTCTTTAAATCATTTATATCTACCTGAATTTACCACAATAATCAATTAATTAACTGTCTAGTTTTACTGGGATATAAACACCATGAGAACAGGACTTTCTCTAATACATCACTATATTGATATGAAATAAAATACTGTCTGACGTAAAGGAGATAATAAATATTTGTTGAATGAATGAACAAATGAAATTTTAAAGAAAATATGCAGGAAGGCAAAATAAATCATAAAGATAGTATGGGAGTTTGAAAAGAAAGTAAAAGAAAAAAAGCATCATTGAGAAGGTGGTGGTTTAACTGAGCCTCAAAATGAGTTAAATTTCACAAGGGAGATGAAGTTTTAGGTTCACTTTAAGAATATTTTACGCAGAAGGACTAACACAAAATAATTATAGTGTACTTCATGCTTAAGGAAAATGATAGTCCGGGTGACCTATGTAAGAGATGAGTCTGAAACAGTAGGTGTGTGTTATTATTTCCTATAATAATTGCACCTCTTAGCAATTGGTCTGCTTTCATTTTATGGAAATTCTGAATTGTGTAATTGGACACTTTCTCTTTCCACACTGGCTACCATAAATCTTGGAAGCAAATTTTTGGGCTACTCTAATGTACATTTGAGCCCTGGTGGCATAGTGGTTAAGAGCTTGGCTGCTAACCGAAAGGCTGGCAGTTCGAATCCACCAGTCGCTCCTCAGAAACCCTATGGGACAGTTCTACTCTGTTCTATAAGGTCGCTATAAGTCAGAATCAACTCGACGGCAACAGGTTTAACGTACATTTACCTGCTAATTGATTAATGGATCCTTCTTCACCTTACACTTGGCTCTAATTTCTCCCAGGACCTTCCTTATTCTCTTTAACATCATATTTTAAAGGGGCTAAACTAGTTTTCTTTTCCCGAAAGTTTTGAATTTTGGCATTTCTCTATTATCAAAAAATGTCCTTTAGCAGATCCATGGCCATTACGACTGCCTTACACAGACAAACTTAGCATAAAATACTACATTTCCGTGAGACTGTGTGTATTTTTACAGAAATGTCCCTTACCTTTGGTCAGGTTTTTTTGCTTGTTATTTTTTAACGACAGAATAAAAACAAAGTAAAGAAACTTCCTGTGTAATGTCTGTAAGAGATGTGCTGCTATAGTATTGAGAAGAAATGTTTTCAAATATCCATGAACAGCATTTAAGGCTGATACTCTCACGTCTGAGGACTCTCAAGGCCCTCCCTCCCTCCCGTTCCTCTTTAAGAGAAGTCAGATTCCTGGATATGAAGTTTCACTCTCCAGAGGAGTCATGACCTGAACTGATAAAATTACAGAACACCGTACTGCGCCATGGATCCCAGTCAGAAACACTAGAGTGGAATGTCCCCTCCTTCGTGACTTGCTTCTTCTCATGACCCAAAGAGACAAAGTAGAAAGAATTCATCCTCTGAATTATCTTTCGTTCTTCCCCCATAACACAGCCAAGCCTAGAGCTACTCTTCCCGATGGACAGGCTCGAGGTGGGCAACTTTCAGCAGCTACCATGGGGCAACCACTGCCCGAGTGCTCGTGGCACCTGATACTGGAAGGCACAGACAGGACGGGACTTCCTTACATCTGAATGTACCATGCTGAGGCTCTGGTTTATTCTTTGTAATAGAGATAGAAGAAGCTAACCTTACTGACTGTTTTGATTCAGGATGACCTAGCATAGTTAAAAACAAACAAACAAAAAATGGTTACTAAGTAAATATCATTTCAATTGAGTTCTGCATTGAGTTTTGGAGCTACTATAAAAAAAACCAAAAACCAAATCGATTGCCATTGAGTCGGAATAGTGACCCTATAGGCCAGAGTAGAACTGCCCCATAGAGTTGCCAAGGAGCGCCTGGTGGATTCGAACTGCTGACCTTTTGGTTAGCAGACGTAGCTCTTAACCACCACACCACCAGGATTTCCAGGAGCTACTATAGTCCTAGTTAATTTGATTTGCTTTTTGTCCTTGATTATATATACATATATACATACATAGGGGACCTCAGGACTTCAGAGAGAAGCAGAGATAGTTGAAGCTAATGGCAAAATCCCATTATACCTATATCCCCTGGAAAAATACCATCTTATACTACCTTAAGAGTGCTCTCACTTATTTTTAATATTTGAAACAAGCGGCCTCCATGAAGCCACAGTGATTATCACATTTAACATTGTAATGGGCACCTTCCTACCACCACCATTCCTGGTCCCCTTAACTTTCTATACGTATCTTCTTCTGCTTTTTTTTCATAACAGATTCTACATTCTGGTATGGTATATACTAGGCAGTTAAATTTATTGCTTATTATTTGTTCTTCCTCCTTCCCATTTAAATTTAAGCTCCAGGAGGGGGAGGGTTTTTTGTTTCATTTACAGATGTATTCCAGGAGTCTAGAGCAGCGCAGTGGTTAAGAGCTCAGCTGCTAACCAAAAGATCGGTGGTTCGAATCCGCCAGCTGCTCCTTGGAAACCCTATGGGGCAGTTCTACTCTTGTCCTGTAGGGGCACTATGAGTCAGAATTGACTCAATGGCAAAGGGTAGAGCAGTGTCTGGTATAATATGTGCTCGATATGTATGTGTAGAAGGATCTGTTGAAAAATAGTTTTCAAGCAACATTTCTACAATTGTAGAATAAATAATGACTGTCTTTAAAAATTTTACATTTATAAACCTTAATGATGTTTTGGGTCTCATAATGATTTTAACATTTCAATGCCTTGTTCATATTATTTATTCAAAACACATGTATGCATGTATTTTTTTCCTGTAAAAACTTTTATTGTGAGACTCCGGCAAGATGGCGCTCTAGGCAGAAGCACCACGCCGTCCCTCC
>NW_004444035.1:7583911-7625357 GCF_000243295.1 Trichechus manatus latirostris | reverse complement strand
AACAGCATGTGTGTTACTGTTACATGAGAAACTATCTGTTCTGTGGGCCTTCACCTGAAGTACAATAAAATATTAAAAAAAAAAAAAAACTTTTATTGTGTCTCGCTTGCATCAACTATTGACCCATCTTTTCTATTTTTTATCTTTTTGATGGATTCAACAAAACAATTCAAATTCTTGTTTGAACTGATAAAAAAAAAACTTTAGTTTGCTGCTCTTTTGTGATTGTGGTTTTGTTGATCTCTACTGAATATTGATTTTCACATTAAACCATACTTTCTGTTTTTTGTTATTGAAAACATTAACAAACAAACTGACTTAGAGGGACATAAATCCAAATGAACAATTAAGTAGATCTACAGATTGGTTTTGTTCAGTATCTGCTGCTTTATTCATAAAACTCTAGGGAAGACTTACTTGTCTCCTTGCAAGCTGAAAGTGCAAAGGAACAGTACTTGTACAATTGCCAATGACAGGTCTCTTTTCATAAACTCTTAAAAACAATTTTTAAGTCCTCAATTTTTGTGAGTAATGACCCTCGCTTTGTAAGGTTTATGGATGAGTAAGTGACATGACCAGGCTGGAAAATATATACAAAGAGAAAATTTGGTATAGAATGGGATTCCCATAAACTCGTGTATCAGGTCCATGATCTCTGTTGGTAAATATCCCCTCCAATAAAGGCTTTGCCAAATGCCCTGGATGCTCATAACTGTGATGAATGCTTTACAAATGAAATTGCAGAGGCAGCCCTGTCCTCTGCAGGCTCTTATGTGAAACAAGCACTTTCCAACTTACAGGACATAGATATGGGAGAAATGAGGAAAAGAAAAATACATATGCTCTTGACAGCACTGCCTGGCTTTCTGTAGTGGGGGTCCCGATGGAACCGCTACAGATGTCCCTTCACCCTCTCCACCCACACCCCAGGTATCATATAAGCCCCAGAGGAGTCTGGACTAACAATATAACTCTTTCCTTACAGCCAAACAAGCTCTGTCTGGAGCATAAAAATGAGGCAGAAGTAATTTAGCAGACTAGTTCTGAGTACAGGGCAAGATGATAGAGAACTCCTTTCGTTTCATACCAACACTAACCTTTCACACAACAGTTTTCATTCCAACTGTAATCAGACCCCAAAATAAATGTTTATTTTATTAATAAACCTTAAAATCCCTCACAAATGTTTACAGATTGGATCATATTATTTTACAAAAATATATGTACCCACGTTTTTCATGATCTATCAACTGAGTGGTAGGGACAAGATGTAAACCATAATTTAGTAATTTAAACTCACTTATATTAATTGCCTTACAGATGTTAAATACTTTTATTTTTAATTCTCTTAGTAACTTTATAAGAGATGTACAAGGATTCTTCCCTACTCATTCAGGGTACTTACAATAAAGTACCTATGGCCTGCGTGCCTACAGCCTCTCAGATTTAATCTCCTACCAACTTTCCCTTCACCCACACACACTGGCATCTTGCTGTGACTAGGCCCCTAAAGTGCCTTCATGGGACAAGGGTGTTGTTTGTCCATTGTTCAACCTCCAGCAGTGAGTGAACAGAACCTAAGTAGATTATGCTCTTAACGTTCTACTTGTCCTGTTGTTGTCAATTTTGCATTCTACTTCCTTGGGCCTAATCACCATGGTTGATGTTAGCTACACGGCCCAGTGTGTCTTCAGTATGGACCACATGGGCATGTTGTTGTTAGGTGCCATTGAGTTGATTTCTACTCATAGTGACCTAATTTTGATACCCTGTACACAGTTTCCGTGATTTCATTTTGTATTAGATTAGGCTGAGTTTACTGTATTTGTATGCATGAATATACATTCTTTTTTTTTCTGTCACCCACCACTTGTAGGTGTAAATATACAATATGTTATTTTATATCTTGGTAAGTATCATGAAGAAAAAAGAAAATGAATGAGGAAATTTGGCAATTCGGAGTCATGGTGTTTACTGCTTCATGGGGGGTGGTCAAGAGAGGCGTCTAATGGTGAATTTCTGCAGAGACCTGAAGGAAGTGACGGAGTGACCTACATGGACATCAGGGCAATAGCACTCCAGGTAAGGAACAGTATGTGCAAAGTTCCTGAGGCTGTGTCGAAGAAGAACAAGGACCCCAGTGTGTTTGGAAATAAAGGGTAAGATTCAGAACAGTTGGAAAGGTCAGAAAGGAAACAGGGTAAGAATACGTAAGATCAGCCCATGCATTTCATACAAATATATAAGTTATAGTCCCAAAAAAAAAAAAAAGTAAATAAACTCATTGCCATCAAGTTGATTCCAACTCATAGCAACCCTATAGGACAGAGTAGAACTGCCCCATAGGGTTTCCAAGGATCGGCTGGTGGATTCAAATTGCCAATCTTTTGGTTAGCAGCCATAGTTCTTAACCATTGTGCCACCAGGACTCCATAAATCATAGTAATAATAACTATGTAAATGCATTTATTTATATGTAATTTATATATATTACATATAATATGTGATATTAGATTATGTCCATCTACAGCAGTTTTCTTTTTGGCATGATTGTTTATTGTAGCTATGTTTTTTTTGCTTACGTAGCTGACAAAGTATAATAACGTTTATTTCTTTACCCGTGTAGACATTCAGATATGCAAGCTGTTCTAAATATATACAGTCGTTCATCAAAAGCCTGTGTGTATACTAGATGTCAACGTCTTGTATTAGGTTCTTCCTGGATGGTTTATACAAGGGCAACACTGTTTCTGGAATTTTCTCGCAGTCCTGAAGTCCTGGGCTCCTGCATTAGGGACTGTAGGTATTCCTGAACTCAGTTGTTAATGATGAAATTCCATTTTTATCCAAGTCAGCTTCTTGTCTGATTAATTTATAATTCATCATTCTCCCCTTTCTTTCCGTCAATACCTAACATAGGACAATCGCTATTAGGGACAGAAGCCACAGACAAATATTCACAACTGGTATTTAATGAGAAGCTTAATCAGTCCTGAAAAATCTGGGGCACTGATCAAAGTGTGAAATTCCGTACTAAAAATTCAATGCCTTGGATATTGTGCAATGCTGCAGGTGTCAAGTTCCGCCTTTCGCAGTAAAATAGGTGGTAGGTGTAGCGTCCCAAGCAACTAACATTGAAATAATTTTTTTCTCATTTCCTTAGAAAAATTATTTACAATCAAACTCCGATTAATGTGTAAGCAAATTTAAAATGCACCCCATAGGCACTAGAGGTCCCTAGGGGGCTCAAACTGTTAAGTGCTCAACTATTAACCCAAAGGTTGGAGGTTTGAATCCACCTACAGGTAGCTCAGAAGAAAGGCCTGGTGATCTGCTTCTTAAAGGTCATAGCCTTGAAAACCCTATAGAGCACAGTTCTACTCTGTAACACGTGGGGTCGCCAAGAGTAGGAATTGACTCTATGGCAACTGTTTTTTCATTTTTGTTTTCGTTGTTACAGGCACTACTGTGTTGTTATTAGAATGAAGTATATTTATACGTACCGAACACCAAGAAGCCGTCAGAAAAAAATGTATATGATAATCCCACTCACATGAAAAATACACAAACCTAATTATATTTGCATATGTATATAACTCTCTACGTAAATGTATATAATGCACGTTCTGGAAGCATTCACACCAGGCTGTAGAGAACATCCTCAGGAAAAGAATTACAGACAAGGAAAGAAGAACTTCCACTTTTTACTCAATTTTTTTTTCAGAATTGTTTGAATCTTTACAATAAAATATTAAAAAAAAAAACCCTAGGAAAAAGTCTGTTATGCTTTTACTTCTTAGTTTGAGGTTGTTTTCTCCTATTTGGATTCTTAAAGCTTCCTTTTTCTCTGTACTTACTCTCAGAAGTTAACAACGCATTTGCCATCTTAGTACAGTTTGGAAAGAAAGTTTATCCCACAAAATATCAAATGATCTTTTTTTTTTCTTTTAGCAGTTGTGCTGACTTCCTCTGGATTGTGTGTTGTCCTCCCCTTCACTGAAGTTGACCCATGTCTACTGTCTAGTCAGGATTTCCCCTCCCCACCCTCCAAACGATCTTTACCTAAAATTCCAGACGATGCTTTTCCACATGGCACTGGGTAAGCAGCTCCTAATGATTTCTTGCTGAGGTAAACGATCAACATTCATAGAGAGTCTCTTACTGGACTTGATCACCTTGTGTATCAGACTGATAGATCTACAGCCACTGTGACAGTTGCAGCTCACAAGCACCCATGGCCAATTAATCCCTTATGAATTGGGCCAGAGTTAGTCAGCTGTGACAGTTTTGGAAGTGTGTCAACTGTGATAAAGGACATCACAGTATTTAAACTCATATTAGTGAGTATCTGCAAAGGCCCCTTAATACAACTGCTTCGGGGCTCTTTTAAAAAGCGGAAAGGTCAAACTCCAGTGTGTGGCCTAGTTCCTGGGATTAAAAGGACAAGGCAGTTATTATGACTTGACTCTGGGGAAAATCTCCTTTTTATTTAAAAACTTGTAATTATATACATTTTTCTAAGGAAATCATTAGCTACTGAGTGGTGTTTTTCTTTAAAGGTTAGCAACGGACTCTCAAGCATATTCGGAATTCACAGTGCATCTAACTTAACCTCTCCTTTTTCTATGTCAAATGCAACTACTTTCAAACCGAGAGGGATTCCATAGTTTTGTGTGTCCAGTTTCTGTACTCTGTGGTGCAAATGAATGATTCCAATGCCCAGAAATAATGATGTTGTCTAGGACTTTTTCTACTTTCACCAAATAACCAAAGTACAAAGAGGAATAAGATAAACCTTCCACATTCATTTATACATAGTAAGTAATAAAGAAGGAATTCATTACATAACACTGTTTAATCAATAATTCACGGTTGTTGCCAGCTAACAATGAGATAGAAGAGTTGTTTGATTAAGACTTGTGGAAATTTAAATCGCTGTTAACCAATGAGAATCATGAAAATATCCACCCTTCTTCTAAAGCCTGGTTAGGGAAAAATATATAGAGATAGCCTCAAATTCCTTTGCCTGCCTTAATAACAGATATACTGGATTTTAAATATCATTTAACAATTTTTAATGTATATGTTTTATAACCAAAAGTATATGTCTCTCATTTAACTTTTGTAGTATAAAATTGTAGCCCTGGTGGCAAAACGGTTAAGAGCTTGGCTGCTAACCAAAAGGTTGGCAGTTCAAATCTACCAGCCACTCCTTGGAAACCTTATGGGGCAGTTCTACTCTGTCCTATAGGGTCGCTGTAAGTCGGAATTCACTCAATGGCAATGGATTTAGCATACAGTTGGCAACTTATTATTACAGTTTAAAGTTAAATATTAAAAATTTATTTCTGGGACTAATTCAAATTTCAATAAAATCCTTAAAACACTTCCTGTATTCTGTGGGAATAATGGATAGAATGCTAGTTTCATGTCCTGTATCAAAAACATACATCCAAGTAACATTTGCTAAACCTGGCAACCTGAACCATCTCAGTAAATTGAAACAACTATAGAAATTCAGGGCATACTTTGGGAAATTTGGGTTCAAAGTTTCCTTAAACTTTTAGACATCAAATGTAGGTCAGAAGAGATGGGGTGGGGGAGGTAATGGTGAAGATAAGTTGCAAGACAATCCAGTCATGAAGGTAAAGCTATTATTTTCACAGAGTAATGCCCTAATAATCAATTTTAATCCATTTATATAGTTAGATAATTAAAGATAATTATTCTGTCACAGTGCTTTCACGCTCTTCACTAGTTCAAATATATAGTTACATAAATTTTGGTTAGCTGCAAAGCGGGGGATTTAAGAATTCATGAAAAATAACTGTAACAAAGCAAATTTCTAAAAAGTTTATATGTAAGCTCCTTAGATGCTATATTTAAATGCTCCAAATTGATACATCATAATGATATTTAGTTACCTGACTTGCTCACTAAAGACAAATATGTATTAAACTTTAGAAAACAAACAAATCTTTTTTGGGGGGAACACTTCTTTGAGAACACCCGTATGATGCTATTATGTCCTGTTTTGATACACCTTACCTGCAGATTCTAAATCATGACTTACTTCTAGATGTTTTAATCTAAGCTCATTCATAAATCACTAGGGTAAAATATCAATAGGTTGACCTAAAGAAAACACCTTTTCAGATGCATGGAGCCAGCACTGTATCAATTTCTCCAGGCTTCCATAAGACATTCATGCCAACACACTTTTCAGTAGACCGAACTACAGAAAAGGAAGTTTTTCTTGGTGGAAGCTGATGATGTAAGTGAATGCCAACTAGATGTAAATGTCACAATGACATGGAATTCTGAAAGCCCTGATTTTATAGCATGGAAGAGTTCTATTTATTTATGATAGAGATTGCATAGAGAGGCTTACACACTGAATATTGAGTTATTTTAATTACTGAAAACACCTCGGATTGAATTCTGGTGATGAAATTTATTAACCATGGGATCGTGAGTCATACATGAATTTTCTAATCTATAAATTAGACACATTATTGCCAATCCCATCATATACATGGTATAAATATATGCCATGCTCCTTATATGTGATACACACATTACCAGTGACTATTTTCTACTGATGCTTCATTCTCAAACCATGAAAAATGTAGCAGGCTAAGGAGGAGCATGCTGGAAGGCAGTTCTTCATTGACCTCTCATATTTCTTCACATCTTGTGAGCAGAGACACTGATGTTTTTCGTTCTGCACTCTTCTCTCAAAGATAGTCATGCAGCCTTGGAAGATGGAAATAGTGCCTCCTTTGGGGCTGGATCTTTTGCTGTTCAGTATAAAAAAGATGTTTCCCTCTGGCGTGAAGATTGCATTTAGCACCTTATAAAAGATTGGGTTTCCTAAGCTCGGGGTTCCTCCGCTGTGTTGCAAATTCAGTGTTTGTGTGGCTTTCATCTGTGCCTGATTTTATGTGCCCCTGTGAGACTTGAGGAAACAGAAGTGAATGGCAGGTCATGCAGCTTGCTGTACATGAGAAATAAAGCCTCTTGTCTCTGGCCCCGCAGCGCTGGTCTTCTGCCAGCAGGTATGAAACTGGGACAGGCTAACCTTTTAGCTTACAAGGACAATTTGTCAGATCCTTCACAAAGCTTGGCGGGACACTCATCTTGGTACCTTGAATATACCCAAAACCCACTGCCATCCAGTCAATTCTGACTCATAGTGACCCTATAGAACAGAGTAGAAGTGCCTCATAGGATTTCCAATAAATGACTGGTGGACTTAAACCGACCTTTTGATTAGCAGTCAAGCTCTTAACCCCTGCACCACCAGGACTCCACCTTGAATATAGTGATAGGAAAAACTATCAGAGTTTATCAACATATTCCAAAAGGTTTTCGATACTTCCAATAATAGCATTTTTTTCCTAATTAGTGGAAATAGTTTAAAATAAATATAGTCTCCTTTGGAGATTAGATTGTATAATTTCCTCTTGGGTTACTGCTATATAACAATAAAAGATCCATTCCCAGCCCTGCCTAAGGTCTAAATCATATCTGTTGATGCCACAAGTTTCTTGTTTAAAATTAGTATAATGCAGCATACTCGAACGTAAGCTTCATGAGGGAAGAAGTTTTGTCTGCTGGGCATCTTGCTCTATTTTCAGGTTTTAGGACAGTTCCAGTAACAGAGCAGGCATATTATGAATATTTGTTAATGGAGTAGTGAGTTATGAGCCAGAACAGTAATATATGGAGCTCTGGTGGTGCAGTGGTTAAGAGCTTGGCTGCTAACCAAAAAGGTTGCTCCTTGAAAACCCAATGGGGCAGTTCTATTCTGTTGTTATAGGGTCCCTGTGAGTTGGAATCGACTTGACGGCAATGGGTTTGTTTGTGTTTTTATAGTAATATATCATCAGTGGCTTGGTTTTTAACTATTGTCCAGATATAAAAGAAATTTTTCTGAATCTTTTATTTTTGAAAATTAATTATTACAATGTTATTTTGATTAGTATCACACTTAAAGGTACATATTTGAAAACAGATTATTTGAAACAATTGTCTAATTTTAGAATGTGCATTCACATTTTAAAAGTATAGCAATTGCTAAAAATTGGCTTGTCCAGAAAACGGTAAGATCTCACAGAGGCGTCCACTATAACATGGGATGTAAAGAGCGTGGGATCCCATCAATCCCTACACTGGTACTTAGCAGCAGTAAGCTTGTGGCAATTCATTGAACCTCACTGAGCCTCAGTTTCCTTATGTACACAATGCAGTTAATAATTTTATTTTGCTGTGGGATAAGTGAGTTAGTGTATAGAAAGTCTACATTACGACGTATACAGAATAATTAGCACAGTGCCTAGTACATAGTAAGTGCTAAGTGAGATGGAGGTCCTTTGCACAAAATCTCTAGGAGCTGTCATAATTTAAAACATGTAAAAGCAGGTTCCAAAACTACCTGTTAGTCTCACAATAGGTTCAAGGCAAACCTACAACATGATGAAGTACAAAGGGTTTTCCTATCCCTATGATTCGCTGAGCTCTGTGTTCACCCTCTCTTCTAAAGTTCATTGCTTATTTGCTGGGTAACTAGGTATTCAGTTTACCCTGATCCTTTTCTAAAATAATTAAATGTATGAATAAGGCATCACTGGGCAAGTAAACATTAGTGGGCACTGCACAGAGATCTCTGTCTTCAAAAGAAGTGTCAGCATGGTTAAAGATGTTATGGAGTTTGGATTTAGATCATTTCAAGTAGAGTTGTGCCACCTTTCAAAAACTGATGAACCTCTCTGAACATGAGTAGCCTCATTTATAAATGAGGATTAATAATATATACTCTGAAGTTTAGCATGCAGATTAAATAAGGTTATATATCTTAAGCATAGTGTTAAAATAATAGCTGAAATTACTAGTTTTAAAATAGTTATTTAAGTTAAATACTGAAATTTCTTAAGTTCTTCAAAATGTGATTTATATTTCTGGTTTCCTTCTACAGTCAGGCACTGGTGAAAGTAGTCTCTGAGATTGCTTTGCCTATCCAGATTCTAGACAAGCCCTGGGTTTCAGCCTTCTAGAAACGTCTGATGCGATTCCAAGCCTGTGTGATACTGCTCACTGCAGCCAAACTTTGCCCCCAAAAGCTGCTCAGTGTCATTCCAGTCTAACAGTGTTACAAAGACCATCCTCTAACCAGGTAAAAACCACCTGGTTTTGATGAAACCAGCCACAGAGCCCCCAAATCCCTCACAGCTGCTTCTTTATACGCATATCTGAATACACCATGTCTTTCTTATTCAGGCCTTAACCCTACAACTGCTCTGATCTCCACTCTTCAACCACGTAGCAAAGCACCTGATGCTTCTTAGCTCTGTAGACATGTATAGAGAAGCATTGTGCTGCAGACCAGACAACGTTGAGAGAAAAAAAAAATCCTCACATCTAGCTACATTTTGCTTACTAAATACATAAACAGAGAAAGCAGTGGCAAGTTCGCTGGAGATGTGCTAATTCCATAGACCAGGTGGGGGTTTAAGGGTTAGTTGCCACCGAGTTGGCTGCAACTCACAATGGCCCCACGCACGACAGGATGAAGCAATGCCTCGTCCTGTGTCACCTTCACGATTGTTAGTATTCTCCATCTTAATAGCTACCCCCAAATTAAAAACAGTTAAATCATGAAAGGAAAGTGTTACCTGTTGATTTCACAAAGCCTTAGTTGTAGGTGGCCTCTGCAAAGAAGACTTATGAAGTTATTCTGTGTATTATACATGAGTGAAAACACTGAAAGTTGAAAACTAGGGGTTTCAGTGGGAGAGACTGATGGCTAGGAAGACCCCTGTGATGCTGGATGTGAATTGCAATTAACAGCATGATGCAAAATCATTTCTGCACAGCTCAAGAGTTCTCTGAAGTTCTTTTTGCCCTGTGAATATATCCATCCCAACAGTGTTCATTAAAAGCTTTGAAGAAATGACACCCAGTAGTAATGAGTATACCTAAATACTATTCCTCTTCAGGGATCCTTGGCAAGTTGGTTATTTCCAGTTCTGGGCACAGAAAGTATAAGAACAATATTTTTTTCCCAAAAAACAAGTAAATAGATAAAGATCATAAGAACATACCAAAAAAGGACACAGAGACACTTTGAAGGGTTCCCCCTAGCCAAGCTTGAGATATTTTGAAAAAAAGAAAAAAAAAATTTATATAAAATTTTTTTATAGTTAATATAAATGGAATAATAGAATCTTAAAAATCAGTCTTTGGAAGTCCCAGTTAATTCAGACAAAGATCATCGAAGGATGCTTAAAGATTATTGGGAAACATGACTGATACACAGTCTCTAAGTAGTAGCCAAGAGATTACTTCTTGTATGCAAAGGAAAATGCATATCTTTAGAATGAAGAAGTCTAACGGTCAACCAGTGAACCAAGGGATCACGCGATCACATGTAGCTTCCTCAAAATGGAATAAACTGACATGATGTTTCTTGATGTGATGCAAAGAGAAATATAAACCAACACCTGTGTTGCCAATAACATTACATACATAGTATTCTCACCGAAATATGTAACACTAGGAAACCATAAGCTATATCCAAATATGATATATTTTATAAGACGACAGGCCTGGACTCATCAAAAATGCCAGTGTTGTGAAAAGCAAACCTGGGGCTATGGGAGAGAGTCCCTGGGTGCTGCAGACAGTGAAAGTGCTCGGCTGCTAACCTAAAGGTTAGAGGTTTGAGTCTACCCAGAGGTGTCTTACAAGAAAGACGTGGTGATCTTCTGAAAGATCAGTCACTGAAAACCCGACGGGGCACAATTCTGCTCTGACACACCCAGGGCCACCATGAGTCGGAGTGTTTTGCCAGCAACTGGTCTGGTTAAGGACACATAAACAAATGCAATATTTGCTCCTAAATTAAATACTGGGCCAAAACAAGAAAAATTTGAATATGAAGTAAACATTAGATTACATTGTGACAAACGCTACTTTTTGTGCAATGACAATCGTGTTGCTGATATGCAGGATACACACGTAGTTTTCTTAAAAAATACTTATTTTAAAATATTTCTAATGGTGAAGAGTCATGATGTGTTCAGCCTACTTTCAAATGTTTCAAAAACAGTAAATGTGGCAAAATGTTAACAAATGGTCAAAAGTGCTCATTGTACTATGCCTTTAACTTTTCTAGAACTTTATAAAGCTTTAAGCAAGTAAATAAAAATAAAAATTATTTGTAAAAATCCTAGTAAAGTCCTAGATACATGCCAAAAGCCCAAGAGTCCAACTCTGTCACTGCGCCCCTGGTCTTATAGTTTCCGACATGTACCGAAGACTCAGCCTTCCCTATGACTCCAGAAACAATACCCCTAACTTATTTTAGATACCCCTATATCCTCCCCAGGTATTCAATGGAGCGATAAACACCCCAGAGTCATCAAAAAAGCCAGTTGAAATATATTTAATAAACTCTCTTTATGACAGGAGTATAAAATAAGTAGAATAAATTTTTTCCATCAAAGTGATTACATTTTGAATTTTTTTGGAAAGGGCAAGCTTCACTCATATAAAATATTAATATATAGAAAACATTTGATTTTCTCATATGCTATAGAGATGAGGTTGAGACAGACTCATAACGAGAGGCCTCCAATTTAATTTAATTCTATTGCTACGAAACTAAACAGATTCCACCTTTTATTCATCCATATATAAGTGCACACCACTTCCTGGCAGAGACTCCCACAGAATGGAGAGGCAGATAAGTAGACAGGATGAATACAGAACCCCTCTGTATATCCTACAGGGAAGAATGGTGTGAAACAATGAAGTAACAGATACAAATAAAACTATTAAGCTGGAGACATACAATTACAATTATCTAAAAGCCTCAGTAAACAAGTGCATTTTACGGCATGACAAAAGCTACCAGTGATGATCAGAGAGAGAGTGTGGAGAAAGCCGTGGGATAGATCAGTCACCAAATGCCTTTGCTTACACATGGTTTAAATGCTGACCGTGACTTTGCACTCAAAAATGTAAAATCAAGGTAAAAAAAGAAAAAGACAGGCATATAAAGGAGGCATTTAATCCTGGAGGAGATAGGATGCCAGCTCCATCACCACTGTCATTATTATATTCACCAAGGATCCATTAACCAACTCTTGTGTACAATGTGCATACATTTTTGAAAGAGATCTCATTAAAGATTGAAAAATGAAAACAACTATCATATTTATTTGTGGTCTAGTTTAACAGTATTCTACATAATTTTGGAGAAATATAATTCAAAAACAACATAATTCAAAAGAATATATTTATTTGTTCATGTAGTAGACCTTTCTCTAAATGTTGAACTTCTTAAGGTTGGAATTGTACCTTCAAATTTTCAGTCCAGCATCTGACAGAGTCCCTGGCTGTGAGCTCAAAAAATATTTGTTTAAATAAGAAAACAATAAATGTGGATCCATTTTTAATAATAGAATTTTCATTCAACTCAAACTGGTTTAATATCGAAGTAAGTTTTACAGAGAAGTATAATAGAATAAAAAAAATTTTGAAGAGAATATAAGTTCTTTGAGATGTTAAATTGCAAAATTCCTTATGCTTAAAGGTAAATAAGTACACATTATGTTAATTCTATCACATGATATTTTATTTTAAAATACTTCTTTTAACCTTCCTCTACAATATTTTGCAGCTCCTTCTATCAATATGCTGAAACTATTTCCCTACCCATTGAATCTGGGCTAGCCTTTGACTCTCTATGTTTGATGGAATGTGACAGAAGTGACATCACACAAATTCTAGAACTTGGCCTCTGGGGCTTTGCAGAATCCTCCTTCAGTGACATGAGGAAGCCCAGATTAGGTTACCAAATCATAGACTAGGGATATGTTTTTGTTTATACATACTCTGCTTACTTCCAGAATAAATAAATGTAGATAATAATGAGGCTATTGTTTATCAATCTAAAAAGTGGTCTTGACGGAACCAGGACCACAGAAGGCCATCATGACTGGGGAGCCCAAGTGACGCAGTGGCTAAGAGCTTAACTGCTAACTGCTAACCAAAACGTCATTAGTTCATAACCACCAGCCACTCCTTGGAAACCCTATGGGGCAGTTCTACTCTGTCCTATAGGGTCACTATGAGTCAGAATCAGCTCGACGGCAATGGGTATCACGATTGGAGGGTTGGCATCACACATTTTCTCAATTTTACAATTCGTACCCACCATCAATTTTACTCCAGCGTTTTAGGGAAAGAAATAGAATAATTTAACCAGTAAGTAATTTAACTGTTATCATATTGTTTTTTCAAATCATGGCTATATTATGAGTAGAATACACATTTTTACTGATTTTACAGATTACAAAATGATGAGATATCAAAGAAATTTCTAGCTTGTGGCTAGGAGCTTTGGGCTAGAGACTTGAAATATTGTTTATCCCCAGTTTTTAGTGACTTAGGGGAGCTATTTGAGGAATAGAGGCACACAGTGAAAACAGAAATACAAAGACAAAGAAATGTGACTGAGAATGTAGATTGTCGTGAGCTATCCAGACGCTGAGGGATGGAGATAAACCCCAAGCATGTCTCTGGACTGTCTAGCAGAAATTTTTGAGCAGCAGTCCTGTTTTTTATAATGAAATAGTATTCTGAATTTTAATATACAAATTATACATAAATGGAACATCTACAGTCACAATAAGGAGCCCTGGTGGTGCAGTGGTTAAGTGCTCAGCTGCCAACTGAAAGGTTGCCAGTTCCAAACCACCGTTGGCTCTGTGGGAGAAAGATATGGCAGTCTGCTTCCGAAAAGATTACAGCCTTGGAAACCCTATGGGGCAGTTCTGCTCTGTTCTATAGAGTTACTATCAGTTGGAATCAACTCCACGGTAGCGGATTTTTTTATAGACAGTGGAGGAAAGGATGTGTCAACAAATACTCCTGGCACACCCTGCAGGCTGGTTCTGAGACACCTCTGTAATCCCTCAAAGTCCTATGCAAGGCAGTGTAAAAACCTCTGAAGACTGCTTAAGGACAGAGACTCTAATTCATATTTAGAGACTTCCTCACTACTAGAACATGGAATATTTAGTAGACTCTTGGTTGCTATTTGATAAGGGAAGGAGATGAACAGGCAAAAGTTAGAGAACAGCACAGTAGTGACTCACAATGTCCACCTGTGCGGAATTCCAACTCTAAATACAATATGCAGAGTAGTGTTTGGTTTGTTTGTTAGATGTGTCCAGAAAATAGGATTTTCAACCAAAGGACAGTGTTCTTTATTAGGCAGTAAAATCTATATGCCAGATAAGAAGAGGTAGAGAAAGAGAGAGAGAAGATATAAAATGTTTAACAATAACTACCTTCACCCCTACACATGCAGTGGTGGTTCAGTGACAAAATTCCAGGCCAATGCATCTGGTTTAATTCCAGGCCAATGCATCTCATTTGCAGGAACACCTGTCTGTCAGTGGAGGCTTTCGTGTTGCTATGATGCTGAATAGGTTTCAGTGGAGCTTTCAGACTTAGACAGACTAGGAAGAAGGGCTTCGCAATCTACTTATGAAAACCCTACTGATCACAGGTCCAATTCACAGCTGATCATGGGAATGGTGCAGGACCAGGATGGGTTTCATTCCATTGTGCCTGGGGTCACAGTGAGTCAGGAGCTGACCTGAGGACATGTAACCACGACAACAACACCACCTACATGTTATGACAATTTATAATGTCTGCGTGACATTTCTAGTTTTATAAACCCCTTTGGTGTATAATATCCTAATGTTCAATAAACAAAATATTGAATAAATAAGCAACTGTGTTCTTTCAATGACTGAGCTATTCCATAAAATTTATTTAGAGACTTTTGAAGTGCAGCAATTTTTTTGCTTTCGTTTTTGTTTTTTTTTAACTGGTTCAGTTACTATGTAATGTCCTATACTAATAATGAGCTGAAATAGTTCTTTTTTTCATTGCTTATCTTAACACAAGGGAATGACTTAGCATTGAGGAGAAATGAAATTGAAAACAATATTTTAAAGGTCTGTCTTTAAAAAAGTATTTCTCCAGATCTGAAATTTTATTTTAACTATTTCAAGAAACATTAGGATGAGAATGGGAATCATAACTGCCATTAAAATAACGTAGCTTCTCATGTACATCCTCTTCTTCCCCAGCCTTCTTCGCTATCAGGGTCCAGAACCAAACTGGAGCCATTCACTTCCTACTGAACACACATCCTTTCTTATGTCAAGAGATCCCTGAGTATGATTTACTTTTCTTGAGTAAATCACTGGTAGTGTATTCATTTAACATACGGTACAAATCCAGAAGATTCCTCACAAATCAGATGAATATCCAGAAGCCTCATTGACAGCACGTAGAACTCAAGTCCTAATCATTATTTTATACACAGATAGAGATATCAGCTGAATTTTTTTTTTAACATGGTTGAACCCTGTGTAAGATAGATACACACACACACACGCGCACACACACACACGCACACACACACACTCCAGTCACCTAGGAGTTCGGAATAAGGCAGTAAGAAAACAATGAAGATAAACCTACCAAATAAGTTCCTATTGAGGAGTGAAGTGTGGCAGAAAAATGTTTAGGAGAAAAACAAATGATATGTAAAGATAATTACAATCATGAGAATTAAAAAAAATAATGAGAGTAATAAATGAGCGTTTCTTTGTATGATACTGTTCATCCAAGGAACTCACAAGGGGCTTACCATATGGAAAACATATTGCAGAAAAATAATTCTTGTGGGAAAAACACATGAGGAATGATAAGTAGAAACACAGCTAATAGTACAGAATGGCAAGACGAAAGGGAGAACTCTTGAAAAACAAACAAAACAAAACCAACATGGATTCTTAGTGCGGTTTGAAAGTAAAACCTACTTTGAATTATCAGTGCTTAGAGAACAAACAACTGCCCCATTGAAACAATTCAATAGCTCCCACTTACTACTGAAAAAAATCAAACTTTTAAAGGTAAGATGCAACTGAATTGGCCCCTACCAACAGGTACAAATTAGCCTTATGCAACTACCTGTGGTTTTCTAAACATATCATGCTCCTTCATGCCTGTATACACATTAGTGCTCTTCCTCCCAAAGTTCGTTTAATGAATAAGCACTCTCTAGAACATGGGTCAGGAAACCTTTTCTTTAAAGGGCCAGATACTAAATACTTTTGGCTTTCCAGACCATATTTTCTCAGTCACAACCACTCATCCCTGTTGTTGTAACAAAAAAGTAGCCATAGACAGTACATAGACAAATGAGCGTAGCTATGTTTCAATAAAACTTTGTTTGTTGTTGTTTGTGCTGTCAAACTGATTCCTACTCATGAATGTCCTGTAATTTCAAGTTATTCATCTGATGGGTTTTCTAATAACCACTTGAAAATGTAAAAGACATTCTTTGATCGTAGACAGTACAAAAACAAGTGGCAGGCCAGATTTGACCTGTAGCTGTAAGTTGCCAACCTCTGATCTTAACAGTATCAGGGCTTTGTGAAATTTTCCTTACTGCATTTCATGCTCAGGCACTGCTTTGTCTTCTTTCAAAGCCCTTTGTTTATACTGTCATTGTTTATATTACGTGTCTTCAGATCCATCGTTTCTTCTACACTGTGAACTCCTTGAAAACATCAACTACTCTGGAACCAGACTGTCTAGATTTGAATCCCAGTTCCGAGACATGGATTGTATGTATGCCCTTGGGAAAGCTATTTAAGCACTCTGCCTCAGGCTTTTCATTTGTTAAAAACAAAATGATGATAATAATCATCCACATAATCACAGAATTATTTTCAAGCATATCACAAGAACGTACTTTATCTAGTTCTTGATACTAATGTGAAGAGAGATGGATTGTCACAGTGGCTGCAACAATGGGTTCACACATACCTACTACTGTGAGGACGGCACAGGACCAGGCAGCATTTTGTTCTGTTAGACATAGGGTGGACCCAATGGCACCTAACAACAATAGCAATACTAATGTAGATTTAATAAGAGTTCAAACAAATTGATAATAGCTAGGAAGAACCCTTTGAAAATTATGCTAACTTGTGCAGTTAAGGTGATCGACTGCTATTCTAAAGGTCGGCAGTTCGAAACCACCAGGAGCTCTGTGGGAGAAAGATGTGGCAGTCTGCTTCTGTAGAGATTCATAGCTTCAGAAACCCTATGGGGTCGCTATGAGTTGGAATCGACTGGATGGCAGTGGGTTTCGTTTTTTGGGTTTTTTTTGTGTGTGCGTGTGTATGTGTGTGTGTGTCTTCAATCTGCTGAATAGAGAACCTGATAAACCCATTGGTGTGTAATAAATATTTGCTGTCTGAGTGAATGCTTTTTTATTTAAATATTCCCTATTCTTTCCCCAGATGCTGGCATATACTTGGGGGCATGGGAGGTCAGCCCATGCACACTGATATAATAAAAATACAAATATTACAAATAAAGATTTTTTTCATATATGGATGATATTTTTATAATTTCACAATTAGTTGGTGTGAGCACAGTTGTCCATCTGAGTGCAGATGTCTATCATTCATTCGTTCATTATTCAGAAAACTTTAATTGAATCTGTATTCTATGCCAGGAAGTGTTTTTAGAACGAAGCCTAAGGCATGCTGTCTGCCACCTAAAAAGTTCAAAATTCTGAATTTGAGGCAGACCCATAAATGGATGGTATCCATAGAAAGCAAAGAATGCCATATTAAAGGCAGAAGGAAATGAGCACATGCCTAATTGTACCAAGGACTCTTGGGCAGTCATCAGAAATGGATTTTTTTAAATCACTTAGCTGATAACGGAAGGAAGTCTGGACAAACAAGTGGAGGAGCACTTTTTGCAGGAGCACAACTGCTTGTAATTGCTTGGCTTTTTCAGAAAAAAAAAAAAATCAGAATAGAGGGAAGGGCAAGATGAAGCTGGGCAGTAAGTTAGAGGTTCAGATCACGAAGTGTATAATATGGCATGATGAGGATCTGGGGCTTCATTCTGTTGGCAATGAGAAGTCATAAAAGGGCTTTAAAAGGGGAAGAGTCTTAGGGAGCCAGGGCAAAGGGTGAGGAGGCAGGCATGTCAATGTCACAAATGGAGGGACAACGTTCAAGGAAGGAGCAGCATCTCCTCCTCTAAGACAAGCAAAAGATAAGGGAAGGAGGGGTGGGAGGAAGATAACTTAGTGAACGGGACGGGTGGAGGTAGTCAACACAACTATGCTAAATTTAAATGGCCAAAGCACCTCCCCAAAACATATACACTTATTGAATCATTGAGACACAACATAGCTTACAAGCATGACAGCTTAAATGCAATCTGCCCTCTATTTCATATTGATTTACTAGTTATTTTCTGAATTAACTTGAATCACAGATAAATTGTGGTATACATGGGAAAGGAACGCATACTTCGGAAACAGAGAAACCAGGCCTTAAAGAGCTGTGTGACTTGGACAAGCAGTGACCTTTTCTGAGGCTCAGTTTCCTGTTTCAGACCAAAGATATCTATGATGAATCATTTGAATTAGAACACTACATCCTAAAATACTATTTTTTTCTAGTGTCATTATGGTACAAGTGGTTTCAACTGGAATCAGCATATTATTTTCATAACTAGGGTATGCTGCCATGAATTACTTAATATGGCCCTTGTAGCCATGGTCTTTGTGACTCACACGCAATGACTGGGTGGGACTATGCAAATAAGGTGCATGAAACCTGTGATGGTTGGGGTCATGTGTCCTCTTGGCTGGGCATGATTCCCACTGTCGTATGGTTGTCCTCCATTTTGTGATCTGATGTAATTATCCTAATTATCCTCCATTTTATGTGTTGTAAATCCTATCCTCTACATTTTAATGAGGTAGGATTGGTGTGGAGTATATCTTGAGTCACAGCCTTGTAGAAGGGTGTGACTCAAGTCCCACCCTTACTCAAGCTATGTCCTTCCCTGGGGTGTGGCCTGCATCCAAGGTATATATGTGTTGCCCTGGCAGGGCTCTCTTCCTCTGTCTTGCTCTTTGGATCTTGTGCCCCGTTTGTGATCGTCTGACCTCTGGTTCTTGGGAGTGAGTGGCCTGCCATCTGACCTGCCGATTCTGGGATTCACCAGCTTCCACAGCCTTGTGAGCTGGCAGCCAGTGGTCTGGCCTGCCAGTTTGGGTTCATCAGCCCCTGCAGCCACCTGAGTCAAGAGACAAGTATGCCTAACCCATGGATTTGGGACTTGCCAGCCTCCACAACTACGTGAGCCATTTCCTTGACCATTTGTGAGTTCTGTGAGACTTTGTAGCGAATTACGGAACCCAAAGACAGGAGGGAGAATACTGAGTGGGGGAGGAATAGTTGGTGTTAGAGATGATAGAGTGGTGCAGCAGTTTGGAGAAGTGGGACATTTGGGACATCTTTAACCTCCATCTCATAGGAACCAGCTTTGTGCTGATCCTTATAAAAGAAATTATTCATTTATGAGGATATTTTAACGTCTTATATAAATAATTAAGTCATAGTTTTTGATATACTATAAACATTGGTACAATATAAACATTCATTTGATATACTATAAACATTGTTTTAAAAGATTTATGGAAAATAAATATTTGCATAAATGTTTTCACCCATTATCACTTAAAAAATAACACGTAAAATCCTAATTTTTCAAAGAACATGATGCATTTCTCAATGTGTCCCAACACTTTCTCTGTCGTGAATGCTTCCACATTTCCCCATGGCAAGTTTTCAACTGTAATATTGTCTCATATTTGCTGTCTATGCCCTGCCATGAAAAAAAAAAGCAAACAAAGGAAAACAACAAAATCCTTTTGCTCCTGCTCTTGGGTCCTCTGTCAAGATTAACAACACCATCATACATTCAGATGGAAAACATGAAGCTATATGATCAGCATTTAAAATTCTTCTATTTGCCTCCTTCCTTCCATTTTGGGGGCAGAGGGCACATTTTTCTTTGAAAGGGTCTTGGCCTTTTACTTTAACACACAAATTCTAGCATAGACACAATGATAAAAATCAAATTGCTTCTAATCTTTCTTTATATCGAACACACTGCAGTATGTCTTTCTGCCCCTTAGCTAAAGGAGAAAAGCACTATGCAATAGACAAAGCACTAAGACTGACGTGGTGAGGATCCTCCTCCCACGACTAATTCCAGGGCAGTGGAGACCCGGAGGCGAGGAAAGATAATACGCCGCACTCATTTGCCTCGTTTTTTATAAGTATTGGAACGAAGGCAAGAAGGAAAGTGTGGATAATGTTTGGAGAAAGGTGGGATTTAATACCAGTTTTAAAAAACAGGCATAATTAATAGAAATGGGTAATTGAAGGCTAATCTTACTGTCTCCTGTAGTCCTACCTTTCTCATTGCTGCCATAGTTAAAATATCTGGACCCTGGTGAACATATGCTCTCCAAAGTGGTCTACAGAGATAAGCGCGAGAATATTTCCTTCAGTCTGCAAAAACAAATATAACACACAGGTTAACATAAAGAGCCAGTTCAGCTTTCTTTGTAAACTGAAATTGTTTTTTGCTATTGTTGTTGTTTACTTTTAGGATCTATAGATTTTGCAGAAATTGGAAGGAAGAATTGATTGGAAAACCACTTCCTGTATCCAGTCAGGGGTACAAGATCCTGGCATACAGAATGTCTTTATACTTCAATGTGACATCTCCAATTCCATCAAAGTCTAAGACTTGTCTATTGTTCTCTCTTTTATATGTGTATATACATACATGCTCAATCCTCATTATTTGCAGAGTTCAGATTTGCAAACTCACCTACTTGCTAAAATTTATTTGTAATCCCAAAATCACTACTTGCTTCACTTTCGCGATCACTCATGGCTATGCTCAGAGCGGGGATAGATTCGAGTGTTCCAATGCATACATTTCCATCTGAGGCTGAACGAGGTGATCCTCTGTTTTCTTGTATCACCTCTCATTATAAACAAGTAATTTTTCACAGTCTATTGAGTGCCACATTTTTCACATTTTTGTGCTGCTTGTTGGTGGCTCCACCATTAAAATGGCCTCCAAGCATGGTGCTGAGGGTCAGTCGTATTCCTAAGTGCAAGCACGGTGTGATGTGCCTCACCGAGACAGTATGTGTGTTAAATAAGCTTCCTTCAGGTATAAAAGTGCTGATGATTGTGAATTCAGTATTAATGTCTCAACAATATACATTAAATAAGATGTCTTTAAACTGAAACACACATCTTAAAAAAGGTGATGTATTGATCTGGTGACAAAATGTGACCAGAGGCTCGTAGGAACCTAACCCTGTATATCTTCTTGGAGCGATGCTTTGGTATTCACTAATTCAGTGTCTGCAGCAACTTTATAGACAAGTTTATGGTTGCTGTCCAATCAATTCTGACTCATGGCAATCCCATGTGTGTCAGAGTAGAACTGTGCTTGGTAGGATGTTCAAGGGCTGATATTCAGGAAATAGACCACCAGGTCTTTCTTCTGAGGCACCTCGGTGTAGATTCAAACCACCAACCTTTTGGTTAGCAGCTGACCACATTAACCGTTTGCACCACCCAGGGACTCCTTTATAGAACATAACCAAAATTCAGAAAAACAAACCCATTTCCATCGAGTCGATTCTGACTCATAGTGACCCTAATGGACAGAGTAGAACTGGCCATAGGGTTTCCAAGGCTGTAGATCTTTATGGAGGCAGACTGCCACATGTTTCTCCCACAGAGCAGCTGGTCGGTTCAAACCGCCGACCCTTCTGTTAGCAGCCAACCTCTTTAACCACTGTGCACAAGGACTCATACTACAGAACATAAGTGTTTCAAATAAAAGAATCAACTGTACTTGACATTGCCATCCCCCTTGCTATGGTTCAGATCCTCACTTGATTTCACTTTGACTATTGCCACGCTCTCCTCACTTTTCTGACTCCCTACCTTTTCTCATCAAATTCAGCCTCTACCCTTCCTAATGTAAACAAAATGATTTTTATAAAATGCGGGTAAAAGCGTTCCCCTTCCAAGAAACCTCACTGTCCCCATTCTCCTTAGCATGATTTTCAAGGACTGTCCTACTCAGGCTTCAAATTTTGCTCTAGCTTTAGTTTCTATCGCATTTCTCACTAAACTTTCTGTTCTGGTCAACTCACAATCCGCCATCTCATGAGCACTTCTCTGACGCTGTGCTTTTATTAGACGTGTCATGTCCCTCTACCTAGAAGGTCTCCATCCTTGTTTTCCATCTCTTCTTATTAGTAAAATCAGAACTCAGTTGTCACAACCTTCATGAAGCCATTTATCATCTCATCAGAGGAGAGAACACTTTCGTCTCTACCCTCAACTTGCTACCACCATCTGGAACACAGTTCCTGCTTCCTTCTCGCGAAGTGTTGTTCACGCCTCCCTCCTCTGCTGTTGTTGTTGTGTGCGGTCAAGTCGATTTCAACGATACTTGACGGTAAACCCAGTAAGATAGGAACCACATCTTACTGTCTCTATGACTACTCCCACAAAATTGCCTGGAACACTGTAGGAGCTCAGAAGTGTTTTGTGAACTGAATCAACCCACGTTGTCTTTGTACAAAAATTTAAAAGGGTCCCTGAATTAAAATGATATTGTTGTTGTTGTTAGGTACCATCAAGTCGGTTTTGACTCATAGTGACCCTACATACAACAGAACGACACACTGCCTGGTCCTGAGCCATCCTCACAATTCTTGTTATGCTTTACCCCATTGTTGCAGCCACTGCATCAATCCATGTCGTTGAGGGTCTTCCTCTTTTTCATTGACCCTCTACTCTACCAAGCATGATGTCTGTCTCCAGGGACTGGTTCCTCCTAATAACGTGTCCAAAGTACATGAGATAAAGTCTCACCATCCTTGCTTCCAAGAAGCATTCCAGCTGTACTTCTCCCAAGATGGATTTGTTCCTTCTTCTGGAAGTCCATGGTATATTCAGTATTCTTTGCCAACACCATAATCCAACGGCATCAATTCTTCTTTGGTTTTTCTTTTTATTGTCCAGCTTTCATATGCGTATGAGGCGATTGAAAATACCATAGCCTGGGGCAGGAAAACCTCAGTCCTCAAAGTTAATTAAAATTAAAATGGTAATATATGATTAATTCTCCTTGTCCTAGAAGTCCTCATTAGCTCCATTTATATGGGGTCACTCAGAGTATTGCCTTTTTTTGAATACGACCTTTTTCAAAGTATTAAAGAGAGATCACTAGTTTGAAATGCCACTAACTGAACCAATGATTTTTTGTTAGCACAAAGGCAATAATACAGACAAGTATTATTATCCTATTCAAAAGATTCCTTAATCTCTTATTATCCTTGCTGTTTTGTTCCATAATTACTTCTTTAATCAACTGACTACCTATTAAGTACTCATTTAATTACCTTACTTACAGGTACTGGTTACACAAAGGGATTTTGAAGGTTTTATTCTGACAATCCAAAAAAACTATCTTTGTAGTGACTTTGACTCAAGCCCCACATGATAGAAAAAAATGAATGTAAGGAAATTATTTAGATATGTAAACAAATTATCACAATTATCATGCACTCAGTTGTGATGGGTCTCAACTTGTTACCACTTCGGCAGGCCTGGTGCTTCTCAAACTTTAACGTGTCTGTAAATCACTGCAAGTCTTATTAAAACGCAGATTCTAATTGAGTTGGCCTAGAGTGTCGCCTGAGATTTTAACGAGGTTCCTGACGCTGGTCCCAGGCCACACTTTGAGCGACAAGAGCGTAGAAGGTAGAGTTCAGAGAAAATACTCAGTAAATCTGCTTCTGTTTCTAAGCAGTAACAACAAATAGAGAAAATTCCCTACTACCTATCACACGGAGTTATTTACTTATTTCAATTCTTGATCTTTATGTCTCTTTCCTGTGTATGACAGTTGTGAGATGGTGGGTGTGACTGTCTGTGTCTGTGTATATGTAGCAGAGGGGAGACTAGAGATCATGAGGAAGGGTATATAAAAGATACTGGTTCTGTCTTCATATTACTTATGATCAGGACTGGATTACCCAATAAGCAAGGTATGCACGGGCCCAATTATGCCTTCCCACCAATCTTTTTGCAGTGCACAATTTCACCTGTCCCCAGTCACGTAAAAGATGTGGTGAAATCAGTGTGAAATTGGTCACCACAGGATGAGTAAGTAAACACAATCTAAGACCGTGCATACCTTGCTCAATGCAAGCCGGTGCATATCGTGCTTACTGGTTAATCCGCCCCGGCTTATCATGAATCAAACAAAATTATTATCAAACAATTTAATAACGTAATGAAGCACAAGTGCCTAGAGTTGGGTTAAGTAGAGAAGTATGAATTGTTTGTGTTTTATTATATGCAAAACTCCAGATGAAGATTTTAAGTTACTTTTGAACTAAATAGAGGAAGGCAGATTGTTGTGTAGGTAAAAATATTGCATTCAGGGCTTCTTATGAGTATCATGTATAAATGGGAGAACCCAGATAAGCACAAACAGATTGTCTTCATTGGGCATAAAAAATAGGAAGAAATATGATTTCAATAGATCAAAAAGATACATGTTATTGGGCAGAGGGAGGTAGAAGAAGGTAGACTCTCCTGCACATGGGCTTCCCCCAGCTAAATAGTTTATCCTGGAAAAATAGTAATGCATTACCATGTATATACAACCATATCATCATGGGATGCATATAGAAAAAACTGAAAGCATAAATTAATAGATTGGGGAACTGGAGGAGAAAGAATGACTACCTTGAATTTGAATTATTATTTTATAGAATTTTTAATGTGTTGGATTGAGGTTTATTCTAAAATAAAATAAATGAAAAGCAAAAATTATTATAGTTTTTATTTTGCTAAATCAGTGACTCAATAGAAATATGATTCTAAAATTTTAGTAGAAAAGTTTTTTCTCCAAATTATGATATTGTCTATAAATATGGGTGTGAATTTTAAAACATTTATTAAATATCAGTGTTGGTGGTATAACTAAATCATTCATCTATTTTTAAAAGCTAAAGTAATAAATTAAAAATTGAGTTGCAAAAACTAATAAAATTCCTAACTCCAGAAGGGCTTATAACAATCACTTGATGTGCACACTGGACAAAAGATAAAAAACTCAAACCAAACCCATTGCTGTCGAGTAAATTCCAATTCTAGAGACCCTATAGGACAGAGAAGAACTGCCCCATAGGGCTTACAAGGAACTGCTGGTAGATTCGAACTGCTGACCTTTCAGTTAGCAGCCAAGCTCTAGTGGGATAAAATATAATATTCACTCTACTAAGTGATAACCGAATATTCAGGCAGCTTAGGCGAGAGAGATCGAGATGTAGCCAATCACACATTAAAGCTAGGAAGGACAGTGAAGAGAGGTCATGGGTCGAAAGCGTGGTGGATCTCCTCAGTGAGTATGGGGGCTGTTATTGTTTTCTGCCGTCAAGTCTACGGCAACACACAGTAACCCTTAAATTCAGCAGTAGCATTAGAAATATAAGGAAGTTTATCTAGAATCAATCTACTAATAGCATCTAGAGCATCTCACTAAAACTTTCATCACTAAGGCATGAATTAGAATGGTAAAATAAGTATTACCTATGTTTTTATAGAAGCTATAATATATAACAATGTTATAATTAAAGATCTAATAAAACTGATACTATTAATGACATGTAATTTTTAAAAGAGAGAGGGATAAAAATGAATGTGTCAGTATTTCTACACAATTCAGAGAAAACTGACTTGATTATAAATGACTGATGCTAACAATTTAACAAACTACCACAGCTTAATTTAAGAATATTAAATTTCCTTTCCTTAATAGCCTTAATAGCATTATTTTTTCTCTTCTAGTCAGAGAGCCAATCGAGGATCATATATTGCATTTATTTTCACAAATCTTTAATCTCCTTTATTCTTGAATGCTGCCAAAGCCTTTTCAAGAATTGCACTAGGGTATGTCTGTAAGACAAGTGAATGTCCACTTCTGCAGGAAATACACACTAAGGATTTAGAGGGCATGGTATTAGCAACTTGTTTTCAGATGGTTCAGAAAACAAAAAAGAAACAAAAAATCTATCATCTATCTATCTATCTGTCTATCTGTGAAAGAGAACGATAAAGCTAATGGGGTAAAATGTTAATAGCTGAATTTGCATGGAGGGTATACAGAAGTTATTTGTACTCATCTTACAGCTTTGAAGTGGGTTTCATTGAGTCCATGAACTCCTTAAAATTAAATGCCCAAGTTTGTGTATGAATTTTCATCAGACGGTCACAGAGATCTATCACCCAAAAAGCCTGGGCATTATTGCATTAACTTCTATTCATCAAAAGACCCCTTAAGAACAGAAAAGACATAAAGAAGAGTGACAGTGGTGAGTGTTTAGGAGGATGTGGATCAGCAGGATTTCACACAATGCTGAGAGTGTAAATTTGTATAACAATTTTTGAAAACATGTTAGCATTATCTTATAAAGTTAGTCACACTCTCCATGATGTAGTAAACATATTCTTAAGCATAGATCCAAGAGAAATGCTGACATGCATATACAAGAAAATGTGAAAAGACTGCCCATATCAGTACTGTTTACATTAAAAAAAAAAAAAAAAGCAAAAAAAAATAGATACAACTCATGTGCCAACCTACAAGAGAATTGTAACAGCCAGCTTCCAAGATGGCTCCCAATGGTTTCTTGTCTCCTGTTATCCATGTCCTTGGGTAGTTCCCTCACATATTGAAACATGGTCATCTATATGACCAATAGAATATGGTAGAAGTGATGGTGTGTGACTTCTAAGGCTAGGACATTAAAGACATTGCAACTTTTGCCTGGGTCTTCTCGACATCTTGCTCTGAGGGATATCAGCTGCCATGCTGTGAAAACACTAAAGTCTCCCCATTGAGAGACCTAAATGGAGAGGAAACAATTTGCCAGCACCAACTTGTCAAAGGTATGTAAGCCATTTGGAAGTGGATCCTCCAGCCCCAGTCTAATCTTCACATGATTATAGCCCAACTAACATCTGTTTGTGAGCTCATGAAAAACTCTGGGTCTAACTTTCAGCTGAATTCCTCCCAAAGTCTGGATCCACAAAAACTGAGAAATAAGTTTGTATTAAGCCACTAAGGCTTAGGGTGACTTGTTAAATAGAAATAGGTAATTAATGCAAAATGAATTATGATAAATTTTATAAAATTCATTCCACTGAAGCTAAATAAAATATTGATAAATATACATACATATTCTATAAAAACTCTTTTAAAGCAATAGCATGAGCCACACAAAATTAAGGATAGTGTTTCCCTTGGGTAGGGGGAGAAAAAGGGATTGAATAGCAGAGGAGGATGTAAGCAAAGAAAAGTTATTAGCAATACTCTAATGTTTGGATTGGGTAGTGTTTTCATAGGAGATCATTAAATTATTAAAAATTAATTTCATTTTAAAAGACCATGCATGAACCAGATATCCCCATATTTCCTGATCCATGGATTATGATTAATTGAATTCTATGCATCTAAGATCATTTGATGATTTTTTATGATTGTTGTGGAAAACATACACAGCGAACATACACTGGTTCAACAATTTCTCCGTGTACTTTCAGTGACATTGATTACATTCTTCAAGTTGTGCAACCATTCACACCATCATTTGCTGAATTGTTCCTCCGCCATTAACATAAACTCACTGCCCCCTAAACTTCCTATCAAACCTTTCAAGCTCCTGTTGTCAATTTGATCCCACATATATATATAGTTCTTTAAAAGAGCACAGTGCTAACCACAGACATTCTTTACTAATTAAACTACATTGTTATTTGGTTTAAAGAAAACTTCAGGGAAAATTTTTGGTTTATAGTTTAAAGATTATCTCAGGGCAATAGTTACGAGGTTTCATCCAGCTCCAATGTCTCCAGAAAGTCTGGATTCTGTGATTATTTGAAATTTTGTTCTGCATTTTTCCCTATTTTAATCTGGAGTCTTCTATAAAATCTATGGTCAAAACATTCAGTAATGGTAGACGGGTACCATCCAACCCATCTGGTCTCATGGCAAAGGAGGCAGTTGTTCATTTACAGTTTAGGAAGGACGTGGCAGGAGGAAAAATCATTGCTCTTAGACCAAAGTGCTTTCCCAACTGACATGAAATATAACCAGTCAGAGTCAAAAAATAAAGAATGAACATGGAAAAACATGACTCCTTAGTTTTCCCTGAGGTGTAAACAAATGCTACTTGACTCTTGAGAATTTTTTATGAGCCATCATTTAGCATCTATTTTTCATCCTTTTCTAGAGCTCTACTATTAGACCTAGTGACAAAGAAGATAGACATTTTTCCTACTGGAGAGTGTCCTATTCATCAGGAAGAGGTAGTGCTGAAGGGATGGAAAGAATATTAGAATTTACGTGCAGAAAAGAGCAGGATAAAGTGTAAGGGATCGCAGGATCGACCAGCAAGAAGAGCACAGGCCACAGACACTCAAGTGAAGTCAGATTTTCATTTATTTTTTCTTTTTCTTTTTAATATTTGAATATAAGCCAATAGGATTTTTTTTCTTTTTCTTTCTTTCTTTTCATAGTATGTGTAAACCTAAACTTCACTGTCCCTAATATTTTCATTCTGTTTCCTTATTGAGATTAGTAGCTTGCTTGCTTGCTTGCTTTCCATCCTTTCTCCCTCCCTCCCTCCCTCTTTCTCTCTCTCTCTTTCTTTCTTAATCATATTAAATGTTTTGAAACCTTCTTTTGGAACTGAAGAATTCTATACCATACTTGGAAGAAGAAACGCTCCGGGAAAAGAGCAAATTCCGGAAGCGAAAGAATCCCAGTAAGCAAATTTTCTGTTGCCAAAGAGACAAAGAATTACAGAAAGTAGGGCATCATTTAAAACAAAGCCTTGTAGTAACAATTTAAACAGAATTTTTTAAACATTCCATAGATATTTAGTATGGAATTAAATTAGTGTATATACCTGAGTAATGAAACCAGCCAGTTTATACTGCCATATTGTTAGCACGATATTATGTAATTAAACAGACAATTCATTGAATTCACTGTCTCTGTTTCTAAGAAGTCATATTCCAAAGAAGCTGACATACAAATAGGTGGCTCTTCTCCTTTAAAATATTATTTTGTCTTTAATTCTGATAATCTTCTTTCCTGATGACTTTGTATTAATAGGGGCTCTGGTGGCCCAGTGGTTAAGCATTCGTCTGCTAACCAGAAAGTTCAAATCCACCGATGCTCTTTGGAAACCCTATGAGGCAGTTCTACTCTGTCCTATAGTGTTGCTATGAATCAGAAACAACTTGACGGCAATGGCTTGAATTAATAACAAATGTGTGGATTTTAGAACAATTTTAGTTATGATTTTTTAGCGATCATTTTTTAGTAACGTAATGCATATAGGCACCAGTTGGTATATTCCTGAGTAGTTACTCAGACTTGAGCAACAGGCTTTAATGATGTCACCTGATACCTTTACCAAATAACTTCACGGATCTGGGCAGAATTTCCTTATCTATAAAGAAGTTAGCTTTGATGAATCCTGAGGATCCTGTCAGAAATAAACCTTATAATTGATGACCTATGCTAACACTTACTGAGTACCTCCTTAATATAAGGTAATATGCTGGAATAATTTAGAGTAAAAAATCTGCCATATTAATAAAGAAAATTAGATTTCATGAAGATGGTTTCTTTATCTTGTGCAAAAATTGAAATCCTGCTGTATACACATTGTTGTTGTTTTTAGCTGCCATCGAGTTTGTTCTGACTCATAGTGACCCTATGTACAACAGAATGAAATGCTGCCCAGTCCTGCGCCATTCTCACATTCCTGGTTATGCTTAAGCCCACTGTGGCAGCCACTGTGTCAATCCATCTCATTGAGGGTCTTCCTTTCTTTGCTGACCCTGTACTTTACCAAGCATGATGTCCTTCTCCAGGGGCTGATTCCTCCTGATAACATGTCCAAAGTATGTGAGACGTAGTCTCACCATCCTTGCTTCTAAGGAGCATTCTGGTTGTACGTCTTCCAAGACAGATTCGCTCTTTCTTTTGACAGTCCATGGTATAATCAATATTCTTCTTCAACACCACAATTCAGAGGTGTTGATTCTTCTTCGGTCTTCCTTATTCATAGTCCAGTTTCACATGCATATGAGGCAATTGAAAACACCATGGCTAGGGTCAGGCACACCTTAGTCTTCAAGGTGACATCTTTGCTTTTCAACATTTTTGCAGGAGATTTGCCCAATGCAATGCATCATTTGATCTCTTGACTGCTGCTTCCATGGATGTTGATTGTGGATGCAAGTGAAATGAAATTCTTGACAATTTCAGACTTATCCCTGTTTATCATGATGTTGCTTATTGGTCCAATTGTGAGGATTTTTGTTTTCTTTATGTAGAGGTGTAATCCATAGTGAAGGTTGTGGTCTTTGATCTTCATCAGTAAGTGCTTCAAGTCCTCTTCACTTTCAGCAAGCAAGGTTATGTCATCTGCATACTGCAGGTTGTTAATGAGTCTTACTCCAATCCTGATGCCCTGTTCTTCTTCATGTAGTCCAGCTTCTCGGATTATTTGCTCAGCATACAGACTGAATAGGTATGGTGAAAGGATACAACCCTGATGCACACCTTTCCTGACTTTAAACCACACAGTAGCCCCTTGTTCTGTTCGAATGACTGCCTCTTGATATGTGTACAGTTTCCTCATGAGTCCAATTAAGTGTTCTGGAATTCCCATTCTTCGCAATGTTATCCATAATTTGTTACGATCCACGCAGTCGAATGCCTTCGCATAGTCAATAAAACCCAGGTAAACATCTTTCTAGTATTCTCTGCTTTCAGCCAGGATCCATCTGACATCAGCAATGATATCCCTGGTTCTGCGTCCTCTTCTGAATCTGGCTTGAATTTCTGCAAGTTCCCTGTTGATATACTACCGCAGCCGCTTTTGAATGATCTTCAGCAAAATTCTACTTGCCTGTGATATTAATGATATTGTTCAATAATTTCCGCATTCATTGGGATCACCTTTCTTGGGAATAGGCATAAATATGGATCTCTTCTAGACGGTGGGCCAGGTAGCTGTCTTTCAAATTTCTTGGCAGAGACGACTGAGAACTTCCAGCACTGCATCCATTTGTTGAAACATCTCAGTTGATATTCCGTCCATTCCTGGAGCCTTGTTTTTCACTAATGCCTTCAGTGCAGCTTGGACTTCTTCCTTCAGTACCATCAGTTCCTGATCATATGGCACCTCCTGAAATGGTTGAACATCGACAAATTCTTTTTGGTATAGTGACTCTGTGTATTCCTTCTATCTTCTTTTGATGCTTCCTGAGTCGTTTAATATTTTCCCCATAGAATACTTCAATACTACAACTCGAGGCTTGAATTTTGTCTTCAGTTCTTTCAGCTTGAGAAATGCAGAACGTGTTTTTTCCCTTTTGGTTTTCCATCTCCAGGTCTTTGCACGTGTCATTATAATACTTCAGTTTGTCTTCTCGAGCTGCACTTTGAAATATTCTGTTCAACCCTTTTACTTCATGATACACATACACCCACACAAACATGCTGAATCATAATGTGGGACTCTGGGACTGCATTTTTGTTGTTATTATTGCTATTTTTTGGGGGTGGAGGTTTTGTTTTTGTATTTTGTCTAGTAGCCCTCTAAGATATAATATCACTTTCCATCACATTTCAAAACTCGAACTCCAAAACATACATCTCACAGAAGTGTCACAGTGTTTCTCAGAAGTAAAGGAATTAACCATCTGTTAGCACCTAAACAAGACTCATTTCAGCAATGACAATCTGCTATAAACATGAATAAAGAATCTAATTGTGACCTTCATTGAAAAGATAAGGATTTTTGGATGAATTAATGGGATGGTTATAGAAGAAAATTATTATTAGATGCAATAATACTGAGCATAAAAAAAAGAAAAGAAACTTTTCACTTCAAGGAGACTTGCTCAAAAGCTCCCCTTCCCCAGAAGTAATTTGCTAGTATTTATTGGTGCCCTGGTGATGCAGTGGTTAAAAGCTCAATTGCTAACCACAAAGGTCGGCAGTTCGAATTCACCAGCCTCTCCTTGAAAACCCTATGGGGCAGTTCCACTGTCCTACAGGGTCTCTATGAGTCGGAATTGATTTGATGGCAATGGATTTGGGTTTTGGTTTATTATGAACTAGGAGCCCTGGCGACACACTTGGTTAAGCGCTGGGTTGCTAACTGAAAGTCAGTAGTTCAAATCCACAAGCCACTCTGCAGGAGAAAGATGTGGTAGTCTCCTTCTACAAAGATTTCAGCCTTGGAAACCCTATGGGGGTAGTTCTACTCTGTCCTATAGTGTTGCTATGAGTTGGAATCGACTTGAGGGCAACACTTTTTTTTTTTTTTTTTGTTATTAGGAACTTAAGGAGCCCTGGTGGTCCAAAGGTTAAGCCTTGGCTGCTTAACCAAAAGGTTGGGGGTTCGAACCAACCAGGGCTCCCTGGGAGGAAAGACCTGGCAATCTGCTTCCATAAAGATTACAGCCTAGAAACTCTATGGCGGCACTTCTACTCTGTCATACAGGGTCCCTATGAGTTGGAATCAATTACATACAACAACAAAATCACTATGAACTCAACATGATGCATTTCTTAGACACAGGTAAATTGCAGGTCTGAGATTGTATGCCACTGATCAAATCATCCATATGAATCAATAGCCAAATGGTATCTTATCTAGCTTACAAATAAGATGAGCAGAAATTATTAGTTCTTTTCTTTGTTTGTTTATACTTGCTATTTGGATGCTTATAATGCAGGCAACAGAAAATTATATATGATAAATTTAGATACATATTTCTAAAAAAATTTAATTATTTAGTTGAGGTTTAGTAATTTTAAATTTAAAATTTTACAAATTCATTTTTAACACATGAAGTTTTGGGGCTTGTAATCACAGATAATTAAAAATACATGAATAACTTCAGAAGTGATAGTAGAAAGCAAAAGTATAAGGCAGAAGAAAAACAAGAGCAAAAACAGAAAACTCTCCTTCAAGCTTTCCTGAAAACACAAATAGCAATTTAAATATGACTACAATCTAGTGTTATGTTGGTATTTTCCTTGGATAGTAACTACTAAGATTCCTGCTACCTTCTTTTGTGGGCTAAAAGTTATTTGATTTATGCTAGTGTATTTTTCCAAATCAGTGGCTAAATTTCAGTGACTACATTCAGGCTTTTTTAATTTCTAGGATAATAATGTTTTCAGTCATTTGGAAATAACTAACAATCTGAATGTTTTTCTTTTTTTCATTCCTATTTTTTTTTAATTCCACTATTTTATTCAGAAGTTGTTGTTGACTATACAGTGATAGAAAATGCAGAACACAGATCAAATGGAAAGTTATGGGAGTTTATTTTGAAATTAGGTTTTAATACATTGGAGCATTTGAAAATCATTTTTATTTTTCATATTTGTTGGTCAATTTCACATGCAGATGCTTTTCAAATAATTCTCCTTTGTAAATTTTGTATGCCTGTATTTTATGAATTAATTTAATGGAGCTCCTGGGTGTCATAAACGATTAAGTGCTCGTCTACTAGCCAAAAGGTTGGCAGTTGGAACGCATCTGGAGGCACCCAGGAAGACAGGTCTGACAGTCTGCTTCCGAAAGGTCACAGCCTTGGAAACCCTATGGAGTAGTTCTACTTTGCACTCATGGGGTCACCATAAGCTGGAACTGACTCCATGGCAACTAACATCAAAAACATGTCATAAAAAATATTTATGTCATCTTTGTCTACCTTTATGCCACACTTCAAAACTAGCTTCAAATTCTGAGTAAAATAGATCTGGAGTCATACATAGCCCATACTGGTCACTACTGAGTGATTAACTAGCCTACCTCCTTTAATTAAGAATTACCATAAGATTTGGCGTAAGAAATTCTTGAAACAAGTGAGGAAGAAAAGATACATGCAAATATTGCTTTAGAAGCCGAAAACTCCCTGACTTAAACGATCATTAAAAAAGAGAGAAAGGGAGCAGAAGGCTTTCCCAAATTGAGCACAGTTTAAAAGAATAACATGAGAAAGGAGTTTTTAATAGCAAAAAAAAAAAAAAAAAAAATGAAAGGAAATAGGTAATAAATACTTTGAAGGCATTACTTCCACTGTGTCTTCCTCACATTGACTTTTTTTAAGTTTTCAATATGTATTAGTAAATGATACATTAAAAAAATAAACATTATAAATAGAATGGGTATAATTTTAAGAGAACATAATACATCTTATTCATCCTTGTGCTACTCTTTATCACTTTATGAAAATTATTTTAATTGAATGGAGGTGGGAAATTTTCATCTGTTCGTATAAAATCAAGATTGATACTATTCCCCGTGGACTTTAATTCTTGTAAAAAAATACATTGCTTAGTATATTATACTTAAAGAGCCCTGGTGGTGCAATGGTTAAGCCCTCAGTTGCTAACTGAAAGGTTGGCAGTTCGAACCCACCCAGTGGCTCTGGTGATTTTCTCCCATAAAGATTCCAAAAAAAAAAAAAAAAACCAAACCCGTTGCCATCCAGTCTATTCCGACTCATAGCAACCCAACAGGACAGAGTAGAATGGCCCCATAGGGTTTCCGAAGAGCGCCTGGTGGATTCGAACTGCTGAACTATGGCTGCTAATGAAAAGGTCAGCAGTTCGAATCCACCAGCTGCTCCTATGGGGCCATTCTACTCTGTCCTATAGGGTTGCTATGGTCAGAATCAACTTGACAGCAACGGGCCTATAAATAGACACGTATAAATAGAAATGTGTGCACAATTTATAGACACACAAACAGACATGCATCTACTTGGATCCACAATCAACACCCATGGAAGCAGCAGTCAAGAAATTAAATAACGTACTGCATTGGGCAAATCTGCTGCAAAAGACCTTTCAAGTGTTCAAAAGCAAAGATGTCACTTTGAGGACTAAGATGTGCCTGACCCAAACCAGGGTAATTTCAACCACCTCATATCCAGTAGAAAACTGGACAATGAATAAGGAAGACCAAAGAAGAGCTGATGCACTTGAATTGTGGTGTTGACAAAGAATATTGAATACACCATGGACTGCCAGAAGAGCAAACAAATCAGCCAGAATGCTCCTTAGAAGTGAAAATGGCAAGACTTCATCTCACTTACTTTGGATATATTATCAGAAATGGACCAATCCCTGGAGAAGGACATCATTTTTGGTAAAGTAGAGGGTCAGCAAAAAAGAGGAAGACCTTCAGTTAGATAGACCGACACAGTGGCTGCAACAATGGGCTCAAACATAGCAAGGATTGTGACGATGGCACAGGACCGAGCAACGTTTTGTTCTGTTATACATTAGGCTGCTATGCATCAGAACCGACTTGACGGCACCCAACAACAACAGTTAGGAATTGTTTTTGAGTTCACAGAGTTGTTCCTTTTCTTTTTAAATCTAATCTCAAAAATAAGCAGCAAGTAGAAACCAGATTGCCTCTTGAAGATTTTGCTTAGAAAAATCCTCTGCTACATATTCAAGTTTATCACTTGCGAGTTCTACCTTCCACAAAACACTTGAACATTACTCAGCCAAGTTCTTTGCCACTTTATAACGAAGATCAACTTGCCTCCAGGGTAGTCCAATAACACACTCATCATTGCCTTTAAAGGCCTCACCAGAAGCACATTTAATATTCACATTTCTAGTAACATTCTGTTCCTGAGGATAGATGCTTTCCCCACAGCTCTCAATTCTTCCTGAGTTCTCACCAGAATCACCTGTTAAGTCCTTATTCTACCAACAGTCTCTTCACGGTAATCTAGGCTTTTGCTATCAAGGGCCTCAAACTGCTACCAGCCTCTATGCATTACCAATTGCAAACCCACGTCCACAGTTTTAGGTACTTGTGAGAGCAGCATCCCATTTTCCAGAACCAGACTCTAGGGCTGCCTTAACAAAACGCCACAAAGCGGGTGGCTTAGAGAACAGACATTTATTGTCTCCTAGTTCTGGAGGCTGAGAGTTCAAATTCAGGGCCTTGGCAGACCCATGCTCTTCCCTGTCTCCTCTAGGGAAAGAGCCTTCCTTGTCCGTTTCAGATCTGGTAGCCCTGGGTGTTTCTTGGAATTCCTTGGCTTGTAGATGGACTCTCGTATGGTGTCTTCCCCCTGTATGACTTTTATTTTCCTATCTGTTCTCCCTTTTTATACAACGCCACTCTGAAGGGATTAGAATCAGGACCCACCCTACTCCAGTATAACCTCATCACAGTCTTGCCGGCCTAATGACCACAATATGTTCTGTGAAACAGGACGTTATGTGATATGGGCATTGTGCAAACACCCTGTTATATACAGGCAGTCACCATATAATCCACAGTTACGCACCAATCCCTGTAAAGTCTATTCTATTAAAACCTTATGGGTGCCCGCCAGACAAAGCCCCAGAGCTCTACCCACCGGGTACAGGAGGCAGGCCTTGCCAGGTGTGTGGCTACCAGCCGGGCAGGAACCGCACCGACAGCTGGAGCAGGGCTTTGCCCACGTCCGGGTGCAGGGCAAGGGGCATACGGGGGCAGCAGAGAGGTGTGTGCGGATGCCGGGAGCCTGGCTGGCGGTTGCGGCCTTGCCTGCTGCCGCCCTGCCAGTACAGCTGCTTCCTGATCATGTGCAGCCGCCGCTGCCTGGAGCTGGGAACGCAAGAGCACCCTGGGCCTAGTTAGCGCGCCTGCCAGAACCCGAGACAGGAGCAGAGGAGCTGTCGCAGGCGCTGCCTTGCACAGGGAGAGAACGGCTGCATGGCTGCTGGGCAGGTGAATGCAGCCAGGAGGGGAGGAAGGAGGAAGGGGATGCGGGGCAGGAGGCACTGCCGGGGTTAGGATGTGCCCTGGAGCCCCACTACTCCTTTGTCTGGGGGTTTGGGGCCTTTCAAACCATTAGGGGGAAATAAGAAACAAAAGGAGAGCCGCTTTCTCTTAAAAAAAAAAAAAAAAAAACTTATGGGACCGCGGAGGTGTACGCGGTGGGACGTTGCCGAACGTTCTGCAGCTCATGACTGTACTTAACTGATAACAACAACGAAAAACCTCTTTGCAGACAGGGTCACATTCACAGGTAGGGGTTAGGACTTCAATGTATTTTTTTTCGGGGGGGGGAGGGAACAAATCAATCCGTAACAGGGGTCTGTCTATAACTGTGGTGGCCTGCACGTTGCTATGATGCTGGAAGCTATGCCACTGGTACCAGCAGGGTCCTCTATAATGGACAGGTTTCAGTGGAGCTTCCAGACTAAGAAAGACTAGGAAGAAAGGCCTGATGATCCACTTCCAAAAATTAACCAATGTGTGCGTGTATAAACTGTGATTCCTGTGGATTACAACAGAATATTGTCCAATATCGTGCTGGAAGGTGAATCCCCTAGGCTGCAAAGAGCTCAAAAGACACACTGACTCTAACAGTGGGCTTGAGTATAGCAACAATCAGGAAGACGGCACAGGACAAACTTGTCCCCGGGGTGGCCATTAGTCAGAGCCGACTCAATGGTAACTAACAACATATCCATAACACATGAGGTCAGTTAGTATGTTCATACATCAGTAGGGGTTTCTGCACTTCCAAATATGACACTCATTTGCTAAGAAATCTGATCACTTACTTTCATGTACTTATGAAATTCAGGTGTAATATAATTTAAAATAATACACTTATGTTTTGTTGCAGCGAACCTTTATTAGAGTACCAAACCCACTGCCGTCCAGTCAATTCCGACTCATAGCGACCCTATAGGACAGAGTAGAACTGCCCCACAGGGTTTCCAAAGCTGTAAATCTTTAAGGAAGCAGATTACCACATCTTTCTCCCTTGAAGTGGCTGGTGGGTTCGAACCACTGACCTTTTAGTTAGCAGCTGAGTGCTTTAACCTCTCCGCCACCACAGTTCCTTTATTAAAGAACAGATTAAACAAATATCTGTATATAATGATAGCAATGTTGATAGGTTCCTATTTCATATTTTCCAATGAGCTTTTTAGTTAAGCTAGATAAGATAGATATTTATATTTTAATAATGCATAACGAAACCAAATCCATTGCTGTTGAGTCAATTCTGACTCATAGCAACCCCATAGGACAGAGTAGAACTGCACCATAGGGTTTCCAAGGTTATAAATCTTTATGGAAGCAGACTGCCACACCTTTCTCCTGCAGAGCAGCGGACGGGTTTGAACCACCGACCTTTTGGTTAGTAGCCGAGTGCTTAATCACTGTACTACTGAGATCACTTAATGATGTATAAACCAAAAAACCACCCAAATTCATTGCCCTCGAGTCGATTCTGACTCATTGCGGCCCTAAAGAAAATATAAATATTACCAGTTGGTGCAAAATGAGACATTTAGACTGGCTGATTAGGTAAGACCACATAGTTGTATTTTCTCAACTTTGAGAGTTTGTTTTGACTGCCTATCTAAGGAATTTAAAACATTAAACAGAGATGGGAACTCAAGCTGTAAGGAAACTAAAATCTCTGTCAATATGTGTGTGTGTGTGTTTCCCCCACCCACACACTAAACAGATATAAACCTCTCAATTTCATGGCATGAAACAAATTGGTAATAATGGTCCCTGTTGAAAAATACCCAATGGTCAATGGTTGCTCTTGAAACTTCACTAAGGTTTCAATGAGGTACTTATGAATAGGTATTGCTTTCCTGCAGGTTATACACACACACACACACACACACTCAGGTGGTTCCCATCTCCCAAACCCTACCATCTGGACTTTTAACCAAAACATCAGTATTCTATTTTTTTCAGTATCATGAGCTTTTAGATTTGAGTTTTATTTAACCTATTTAACCCTTTCCTGAATGAATTAATTTTTCTTTTTAATTTTTGTTTATATGATGTTTTTACATTAATAGAATTCATGCTGAATCATTGAGTGTGTCTGAATTTTTGGTAGGTAACATGGATTTTTTATTCTGGCCTCATCTCAAAAATCTTACCCTCAGAGTACAGAGGGGCATATGTGGCCCACATAAAAATTTTTCAAAATCCATATTTTACTTAAAAAAAAATAACGATTCAACACCACCTCATACAATACCCTGTAAGAACAGTAATTTGCAGCACATGCCGATTTCTTCCATTTCAAACAGTTATACAGGCCCCCCCCCCCCCCCCCCCCCCCCCGCCAGCAGCACATAATGTTAGTGGTACAGTATCTTACCAAAAAACCTCAGAGGCGGAGAATGTAGGTGGGCGAACGTATATCCAATTTCTCATGAAAGGTTAATAGGGCTCGGGTTGGTATTTCTGGAGACTTACCTTTACTCCACCTCAAATAAACAGATTTACATAGGATTTGACTTGTTACTTTTTTTGTACATTTCAGCTCTCTTTTTAACGGGCATAGGATTGTGGTTCACATATTCATTTTGACTTTCCGAGAGCTTCTTTCCTTTCTTCCAAGGCTAATTGCAGAAATTTCTATTCCCGCCATGCTACTTGCTTTTAGATCATTTTTCCTATTCCCACAACCCAGTTCTCACTTGAAAAATCGTCTCCAGGAGGAGTGACTCACCATTTGTAGATAGTGAATGTGAAATGGAAAGGAATTGTCTTCTCTGATATATATTCCTGCACTTTTGAGTCTTTGTTGTTTTTCTAATAATTTCTAAAATTATCATATAATAAATAGCAAACAAAAATTGAAATGAGGTTGTTATTTTAAGTTTTGAAAGCTTCCTATTTAAGAGTATATAATCCAGAAGTGTGCTCAACATGGAGGACTAGTTAGATGCTTCCGATATCCCTCTTACAACAAAGACCTGGAAAAACAAGTGATTTGATTCTATGTGAACATCTGGCGGTCCTGAACAAGGCAAGGTTAAGAAGTCCATCTGAGTCATACCGGAGAGGAAGACTGTCTGGAAGAGGTGAGGAGAGCTAGAGCTGCGGCGGCGACACAGCAGAGACACAGCCACGCCAGGCTGCAGTGAAGCAGGCAAACAGCTGTGCTGTGCGCGCACTCGAGAAGCAGTTTCCACATCGAGAGAGACCCAGCAGAAGAGATTCTGCTTGGACACTCCGAACCAGTGAAGAGCAGCTCCCAAGAGGCTAGGATAAGTACATGCGCGATCACTTTCGTGGCGAGTTAAAAAAAAAAAAAAAAGCCCATTTGGGATAAACCTCTCTCCTTTTTACCGCCTACCTCTGCGCTCTGCACCGGATTTGGGAAAAACCTCTCTCCCTTTTACCTCCTACCTCTACGCTCTGCACCGGATTTGGGAAAATACTCTCTCCCTTTTACCTCCTACCTCTGCACTCTCCACCGCATTTGGGAAAAACCTCTCTTCCTTTTACTGCCTCCCTCCCCGCTCTGCACCAGGAGTCCACTGGGCTGAAAATAGATTCCAAAAGGTGCCCTGATCCATTCTCCTGGACTTGGAGAGGGAATAAATAAGCTGCTGGCTCCCCTAGGCCAGGAACACAGGGTCGGCACAACTCCTTTGCTGCCCATAGAAATCAGGGGTCCACAGACTCTGAGTGCCATACACCCCTGTATAGACTTTTGGGACCCATCTCAACAGCATTAGCCCTCACTACCACAGTACAACAGGGCAAACATCTGAAGTTTAACTTCAACTGCTTCAGCTGTGAATGGGCAGATTTGTGATCCTCAAAACAGCCCTGCCCCTCAAGTAGGCACTTTTATCAAATTGCAGCAGGGGCTTGAGGACTGGTGATAGCTCCTAAAGTGCCTAGTCACCTGCTACAGGAGTTCAAGAAAAAGTGGTGCCCTCCAGTCTTTGCAGCCAACATAGTGGGGTGCTCTTAGCCTGGCTGCAAAACTCACCTACCTATTCACCCTAGAGAATAGGGACGCGCTTTTCTTTCAGACTCTCAGGGGCAGCCATCAGTCCCCTGCCTGGCTCAGCGCGTGATCCCCTACCACAGCCAGAGTCCACTGCCTGCACCAATCACCCATGCCTCTCTCGGACTGGGGGTGAGAGCCTGCATCACACACTTGGTGATCCACTGCCTGCACACCCGAGCTGATCCCATATAGGAAATTTTAACTGACTCTGGTGTGCACATGCTTACTTACAGAACTAACTACCTGGTGACAGGACATTAGAGATCAAAAGGTGTCAAAAATCAAACTAGTGCACACGAGCAGCCTATTTTGGCATATCAAAACAAAACAAAATAAGAAGCTAGGTCTCAGTAAGCAAATACAAAAAAAAATTATAATAAATTATTGATGGCTCAGAGACAATAGTCAATATCAAGTCACATAAAGAGGCAGTCCATGATGGCTTCAGCAAGCTCCCAAAATAAAGAATCAACAAATTCTCTGGAGGAAGAGAACTTCTT
>NW_004444035.1:7556586-7580348 GCF_000243295.1 Trichechus manatus latirostris | reverse complement strand
TACAATAGCCCCCAAAAAGATAAAATACTTAAGAATAAATCTAACCAGAGATGTAAAAGATCTTTACAGAGAAAACTACAAGACACTACTGCAAGAAACTAAAAGAGACCTGCATAAGTGGAAAAATATACCTTGCTCATAGACAGGTAGACTCAACATAGTGAAAATATCAATTCTACCCAAAGCAATCTACAGATACAATGCAATCCCGATCCAAATTCCACCAGCATTTTTTAATGAGATAAAGATACAAATCACCAACTTCATACGGAAAGGGAAGAGGCCCTGGATAAATAAAGCACTACTCAAGAAGAAGAACAAAGTGGGAGGCCTTACACTACCTGATTTTAGGACCTACTCTACTGCCACAGTAGTCAAGACAGCCTGGTACTGGTGCAATAACAGATACATAGACCAATGGAACAGAGTTGAGAATCCAGATATAAGCTCATCCATCTATGAGCAGTTAATATTTGCCAAAGGCCCAAAGTCCATCAATTGGGGAAAAGACAGTCTCTTTAATAAATGGTGCTGGCACAATTGGATATCTATATGTAAAAAACTGAAACAAGACCCATATCTCACACCATGTACAAAAACTTAGTCAAAATGGATCAAAGATGTAAATATAAAATCGAAAATGATAAAGATCATGGAAGAAAAAATAGGGACAACGCTAGGAGCCCTAATACATGGCATAAACACAATACAAACCATAAGTAACAGTGCACAAGCACCAGAAGAGAGACTAGATAAATGGGAGCTCCTAAAAATCAAACTTATGCTCATCCAAAGACTCCACCAAAAGAGTGAAAAGACAACCTACAGACTGGGAAAAAATTTTTGGCTATGACAAATCCGATCAGTGTTTAATCTCTAAAATCTACAAGATACTCCAAAACCTCAACAGCAAAAAGACAAATAACCCAATTAAAAAATGGGCAAAGGATATGAACAGGCACTTCACCAAAGAAACTATTCAGGCAGCTAACAGACACATGAAGAAATGCTCACGATCATTAACCCTCAGAGAAATGCAGATCAAAACTACAATGAGATATCATCTCACCCCAACAAGGCTAGCATTAATCCATAAAACACAAAATAACAAATGCTGGAGAGGTTGTGGAGAGACTGGAACACTTATACACTGTTGGTGGGAATGTAAAATGGTACAACCACTTTTGAAATTGATTTGGCACTTCCTTAAAAAGCTAGAAATAGAAGCACCATACGATCTAGCTATCCCGCTCCTTGGAATATATCCTCGAGAAACAAGAGCTGTCACATGAATAGATATATGCACACCCGTGTTCATCGCAGCGCTGTTCACAATAGCTAAAGGATGGAAGCAACCTAAGTGCCCATCGATGGACGAATGGATAAACAAACTATGATATATCCACACAATGGAATATTATGTAATGATAAAGAACAAGGATGAAGCTGTGAAACATCGTATAACTTGGTGGAAGCTAGAACGTATAATGCTGAGTGAATTTAGTCAGGCACAGAAGGACAAATACTGTATAAGACCACTATTATAAGAACTCAGGAAAAGGTTTAAACACAGAAGAAAACATTCTTTGATGGTTACGGGGGTGGGGAGGGAGGGTAAGGGTTATTCACTAACTGGACAGTAGATAAGAATGATTTTAGGTGAAGGGAAGGACAGCACACACTACAGGGGAAGCCAGCACAACTGGACTAAACCAAAGCTAAGAAGTTTCCTCAATACAATCAAATACTTTGATAGACAGAGTAGCAGGGATGTGGGGTCTGGGGACCATGCTTTCAGGGGCATCTATGTCAATTGGCATAACAAACCTTATTAAGAAAATGTTCTGCATCCTACTTTGGTGAGTGGCATCTGGGGTCTTAAAAGCTTGCCAACGGTCATCTAAGATGCAGCAACTGGTCCCAACTACTTGGAGTAAAGGAGAACGAAGAACACCAAAGACACAAGTATTGGCCCAAGAGACAGAATGGGCCACATAAACCAGAGACTTCATCAGCCTGAGACCAGAAGAACGAGATGGTGCCTGGCTACCACCAATGAATGTCCTGACAGGGAACACAACAGAGGGTCCCTGATGGAGCAGCAGAACGATGGGATGCAGAACCCAAATACTAGTAAGAAGACCAGCCTTAATCGTCTGACTAAGATTGGAGGCGCCCCAGAAACCATGGCCCCTGGTCTAAAACAATTTCCGAGGCCAACTCTTCAGACAGGGATTGGACTGAACTGTGGGACATAAAGTGATACTTGTGTAAAATGTGCTTCTTAGACAAGTAGATATAAGAGACCAAAGGGGCGGCTTCTGTCCAGAGGTGAAAGGGGAAGGCAGAGAGAGTTAGGAGCTGGTTGAATGTTCATGGGGGAATCAGGGCAGACGGGAGGAGTGTGCTGTCGTAGAATGGGGTGAGTGGTTGGTGTCTCATAACAACGCATGTTAAAAAACAAAAAATTCTGTATGGGAGACTAACTTGAAATGTAAACTTCATTTAACTACATCAATAAAAAAAAGGAATAAAGAAAAGAGTCTATAATCCAGGGCCCATAGAAACATCTAATTTAAAATAAAAAAAAAAGCTTCGGTTTTTTTAGAGCAGATTTAGGTTTACAGAAAAATTGCACAGAAAGTCGAGAGTCCCCCCACATCCCACTATCCCTACCCCCTGCACACTGTTTCTCCTGTTATTAATGTCTTGCATTCCTGTGGTACTTGTGTTACAATGGATGAACCAATGTTGATACATTATTAATAACTAAAGACCACACTCTGCGTTAGTGTTCACTCTCAGTGTTGTGCAGCCTGTGGGTTTTGACAAATGCATAATATCATGTGTCCACCATTACAGTGTCATGCAGAAGCGTTTCACGGCCCTAAATGTGCCCCGTGCTCCACCTGTTCATCTCTACCCCTCTCCACCTGATGCCCTGGCTTCCTTAGATCTTTAACTAACTGTCTCTATAATTTTGCTTTTCCCAGATATTACATAGTTGGTATCATACAGTATGTAGCTTTCTTTGATTGACTTACTTTTATTTATTTTTTATTTGAAACTTGCTTTTGACAGGATTTATCAGACAGAGGTCTTCAGCTAGAATTTTTTGTAATACATTGCTTAACACTTTCAATACAAAGGAGTATTTTCAAAACATGGATAGTATATTGGAAGATGATATATAACATCTTTAAATTTTCCTCTAAGAAGGCCCACAATCTATTAAACAAATATCCTATGAAATTATATTTAGGAGTTGGAAATATATCATTCAGGACAGAAGTGTCCAACTTAAAACAACTGTATAGACTCCATGGTATTCTAGTTGATGGAGAATAATTTCCCAGAAAATGACAATCATTTTGTGTATTAGTTTTCATGTAACTTTAGAAAATAACCATATTTTGTCATGGTTCACTTTTATAGACAATGGTACAATGTACGTGGGAATGGTATATTGCAGGGGAGCGCAGCAGTTTTCAAATACTAACCAATGTTTTTGTTGCTATTTCCCTTCCGAATTCAAGAAATTAAGCCATCTGAAGTCTTCTTAGGAGTTCTGGTGGTTCAAATGGTTAAACTGAAAGGTTGGAGGTCCAAGTCCTCCCGGAAGTGCCTTGGAAGAAAAAGTCTGGCAATCTACTTCCAAAAAATCAGCCATTGAAAACCCTAAGGAGCATAGTTCTGCACTGACACACATTGGGTCACCATGAGTTGGAACTGACTCCATGGCAATTGGTTTTAATTCTTCTTAAACCATTCATTGTCTGAAGGAAGGAATGTTATAGCAGAAAAAAAGGAAAAATAAATAGCACAGAAAAGGCTATGCAGTGTAAGAAGCTAATGTTTGTTGTTTTCTGTTTTTGTTTGAATCACAAATAACTAAAGGGACTTTAAGGAATAACAATGCCTATGTCATAAGTTGGAATAAGACTTTCCATCACAGAGAGGAGCTACAGATTCCATGTGTTAGAATAAGGTAAGGGTTGGAAAAGAGATGAGGAATGCATCGATTCCAAAGGTATTTGTTTGGAGGGGAGGGAATGGGAAATAGACATACCTGATAGGTTTGGGGAATCTTAGAGTACCGAAAAAAATATGTCTCCTTTCCCAGACAGAGCAAGAAGAGTCTGCAAGCTCCCTAGGAAGCATGCCTGTATGGTGTATCTAAGAAGATATAGCCTGGGCTCCTAACCAAGTTTCCTGTGGCCCGGTGTGACCCAGGAGCAGCATCACGATCGTGTGTGACTGAGAACAGCCTGGAAGTGGATGGCTCATTGACAGCATACATAATAGCGCTCAGAATGGTATGACTTGGGAGCAGCAGAGAGATCCCCATGTGCCCAATAGTTGAGAGAAAGTCAGTCCTGGAATGGCCTTACAAGTCAGTGATCTGGATGGACATCCCAAACCAGAAGAAACTGAGAAATTCTGGGGGAGTCAGCCTAAGTATAGGACTTTGAGACTGAGGTGCGCCCCTAAGCTTGGAGCTCTGTAAACCCCCCGAACTTAGTCATAATTCTGAAGAAAAGGGTAAACCGAGAATGAACCTGTGATTTTGAGATTGTGATTTTGTCACTTAGCAGAATTTTTTAATAGATATTAAGGTGGGAAATATGAGATTATATTTATTAAATACTTGAGTTTGTTTTCTAAGGTTATTTACCACATTTAGTAAACTAAAAACTGTACATTTTACAATCTGCAACATGTTTACAGTAATTGAGTTTTATCCTAATTTAAAGAAAATGCTCTATTCTGTTAAATGGGAAAAATTTAGCTAATTTCAGAGACAAATATTTCAATATCAGAGGCAAGTATGGGTTGAGGCCTTTTCAGGCAATCCCTAATAGCTATTTATTTGGAAAGATATTAAGTATGTCAGACGATCTTTCATTTACACAACATTTTCCTTCTTCCAGTCAAACGTTTTATCTTCCATTTCAAAATGTTGATAGATTTTGGGTAAGGAAGCGTGATGTTTATCCAAAGCAAAGTTATCGTGAGTTGAAGGAAATACTTTGTGATGCTAACTTCTGCCTAAATAAGCGAGACATTTTTAGTCACACCTGTTTTCATTCTTTTTCCCTTTTCTGGGGATAGAGGACTAAGCACGCCCCTTTTAAGGTCTCTAGGGTAGAGTACATACGCAGTAATACATGGTGTTTATTCCTTGCTAATCACATCACTGTTTCCAGAGAAGTATTGACAATGTAAAAGAGTAGTGCACAAAATGTGCCGGAAACAAGACCATAGCAATTAAATTCTCTAAGCTCTGGCTTCCTCACTAGCCAAGTAGGAGGAATAGTATGCTCCCTATCAGTCTCAGAGAGGTGTGTAGGAAGCAAATAACAAATCAGCCTTAGAAGAAATACAGCCAGAACGCTCCTCCTAGCATGCGAGGATGACAAAACTTCATCTTGCATACTTTGGACATGTCGTCAGGAAAGACCCATCGCTAGAAAACGGCATCGTGTTTGGTAGAGGATCAGCAAAACCCAGGGAAACTTTCAACCAAATAGATTGACAAAATAACCACAACAATGGACTCAGATATACTAATCTCATGAAGATGGTACAGGCCGAGGCAAGGTTTTGCTCTGTTGTGCATGTCTCCGTGAGTGGAGCTGACTCAACGGCAGCTAACAGCAGTATTTTGTCAACTGCAAAGCTTTGTAGTTGAAGTTGTTGCTGCTGTTATTGCTGCTTGATTTTAGGTAAGGGTTTTAACATCTCAGTTTCTAAGTTTCTTTGTGTATAAGATGAAATGTGATAGTAAAAATATAATAACCTCACATGGTGGTTGTGAGGATTAAAGAGTTATGACGTATATAAGCACAATAAATGTTACATATCATTGTTTTTTTTTACTGTATTAAATTTATTATATGATTTTCAAGTATATTTCTAGTTCAAAATTCTATCATTTAAAACTTACAAAAGCCTCATGGTCTAGCCAATACATACTTCCTCCACTTGCCATGATCTTTTTCAGTTAGTCAAGCATGCCCTGCTCCTCTCTGACACAGGGCCTTTGCACATACTGCTTATGCTTTCTAGAACATACTTATCAAGCCCAGGTAACTCATTTCTCTAGATCTCATCTGAAGCTTCTCTATTTCCTTTATTTCTCTAACTAGGTCAATTTGGCCAAATAGTTTCACTTTCAATAAACTGTAAACAACTTCTTAGTTCCACTTATCACAATGAAATTTTACATTTATTCCTGTACATGTGCATTGCATTAATTGTTCTCTTCCTCAGTAAAATGCAAGCCTCATGACAGAAGACAATGTTTCTTATTTTTCCTCACATTATGTCACATGCTTTGTATTCAAGTGCACGTAGAATATATGTAAATCAATGTAAATAATAAGAAATACATATTGAATAAATACTTAAATATCGTGAAGCCACACATAATATCTTGGAAAACAATAGTGCTGATTTATTTACATACTCAAAGCAATTGTCTGCCCGCTGAATGCATATTTAATGAATATTCATTCATTAAAAATAGAGAATGTGCAATGTAGACTCAGTTAGGGCCAATCCTTTCAAATTGGTTCAAACGTGTCCTTAAATCTTTAACCTGACATATATACCTAAGACTAGTAAGTAATTTTACTAAAAAAAATATTGAATTTACTAATAATTAAATATATGTAAATTAAAATAACAAGGAATATGTGGTTTTGAGCTATATAATTAGCAGTAATAAAGGCAACGATCTTCATTCATAGCTAGTGCCGTTTTGATGAGTTTCTCATGACTAAGGAAAATGTGTACTGCACATCACCTTTGGAATATAAATTGGCACTACGTAATTTTTTTTAACATTCATACTCTTGATCTAGTATTCTAATTTCTAGGGAAAAAAATTCAAAACATCTGTCTGCGAAGATATCCCTTATAGTATTATTTACTAGAATAAAATGTTAGGAACAAACCCAATGTCTAACAATTGAAAATGGTTAAATAATCAAAATGTATTCAATTTAATAAACTCAAAGACTAATATACTGATAATAATTACACTAACACTGGAAAATTATTAGGTCATAGCGAAAGATAGGATACAATGCCATGCACAATATGGTCATCGTAATTGTTAAAAGAAAAAAATCTCTGTGTGGTAGAATCATGGAAATTTCTTTCATTTGAATATTCTGTACTTCCTATAATGTGCATATATTAATTTATTAATTGAAAAAATAAACATTTCTACAAAGTCTTCTAACACCACATCCTTCAAATTCTACATAATTTCTTTTAGTTTGGCAGATACTTCTTCTTTTTGAGTTAGAGTTTGTGATCAAATTCATTGAGACCTTGCCTAGCACAGGTGTGGGCAGGTGCACATTGCACAGTTCTGTTGTTGTTGGGTGCCCTCAAGTCAGTCCTGACTCATAGCGACCCCGTGTACAACAGAATGACACACTGCCGGGTCTTGCACCATCTTCACAGTCATTGTTATGCTTGAGCCCATTGTTGCAGCCACTGCGTCAATCCATCTTATTGAGGGTCTTCTTCTTTTTTGCTGAACCTCCAGTTTACCAAGCATGATGTCCTTCTCCAGGCACTGGTCTCTCCTGATAACACGTCCAAAGTACGTGAGACCAAGTCTCTCCATCCTTGCTTCTAAGGAGCTTTCTGACTTGACTTCTTCTAAAACAGATTTGTTCATTCTTCTGACTGTTCATGGTATATTCAATATTCTCTGCTAACACCATAATTCAAAGCATCAATTCTTTGGTCTTCCTTATTCATTGTCCAGTTTTCACATGCATATGAGGTAACTGAAAACACCATGGCTTGGGTCAGGTGCACCTAAGAACATAAAGTGACATCTTGCTTTTTAACACTTTAAAGAGGTCTTTTGCACCAGATTTGCCCAATCCAATGTATTGTTTAACTTCTTGACTGCTGCTTCCATAGGTGTTGATTGCACAGTTCTAGGAGGTCCCATTCGCCTCACCATGGTGTGTGTAGTACACCTGGAGTTATCCCGTGAGACAGATGGTAGGGCTACAAGGTAATTTTCTTTAACAAAACTATCCCACGCAGGTCAATCATCTCCCTACTATTCTTTGGACAACCTGGAATGTCTATCTACATGTGGTTATCTATTTAAAAACATTTACCTCACAGAAGTTTCTGGAGTGGGTCAAAACCATACAATCTGAGTTCTATCCCTAATTTTCACCATACAATGAACAAATTATATTGTTTAAATAAAGGCACACACAGGCGGCAAACTTTGCTGTTCACAGCCACCCGGAAGAGTATTACAAGCCTTATTACTCTGCAGTTTTGACCCAAACTTCAGAAATCCCTGGGAAGCAATAGCGATAGGTTCCAATGAGCAGTTCTGAACCACCGTCAAATTAGACCTCTTCAGGACCTCCTGTTTTAAAAATAAGGCAATAATAAACTCATGTTCTGCGTGACATTCCAATAATGCAGAAAGGTTACCTAAATCAATTCGAGCCACACTGATAAAACGCAAAGCACAGCTTCAACTCATTACTTTGTAAGAGAGAAGTGAAATGATAGAATGTAAATAATGATGTAATCCATTAAAAAGAAAAAAAAAAAGGCAGTCTAGCATGTGCTCAGCTGTGTAATAAATACAGTTGATGATAAATAGGAAGGAGACATTGCATTAAGCCAGGATTTCGTAGATTCTGTTTTTTCACCTACATCGTTGTGAGGTGCTTTGAGTCGATTCCAACTCATAGCAACCCCATGTGACAGAGCAGAACTGCCCCATAGGGTGTTCTAGACTGTAATCTTTATGGGAGCAGATCGCCAGGTCTTTGCTCCGTGTAGTCTTAAAAACAGCAAGTATTAATAAAAATAAAATCACCTTATTTTATCTATAATTAAATGTTACATTCTCCATGAAAATTTTAAATTAAGAAGTTTATAAATATATATATTCTTAAATTTTAAGATGATTTCAGAATCTCCATAGACAAAACAATCAATATCTTTAAAAAAAAATTCCTCATTTTATTCCACATCTAGGTGTGGCTGGAGAACTCTTCTTCTAATCCACTGCTACAGAAAAGAGCTGTCTGTATTAAGTCTTCTTGTAATCACCAACTCTCTACTCAGCTGTTTCACTCAAACTTCTATTCTCTCCACTCTTCCCGTTGAGGGCAATGCTCATCTCCATATGCACAATTCAATAATTACTTTTTGTCCATATTTTACTTCTACTCTCAGTATCTGTTATGGATTGTGTCCCCACAAAATATGTGTTGGAATCCTCACTCCTATATCCATAGGTGTGAGCCTGTTTGGAAGTGGGGTTGTGTATGTTTTATTAACGAGGTTATATCAGTGTGTGTGTATCTTAACGACTTTTGACATTTAAAAAGAGCAGCAGGGAAGCAGAGACAAAGCACAAAAGGGGGAATATAGATGCCACGTGGAGATCACCAGGGAAGTGAGGAACAGACGCTGAAAGACTCAAAGATTTTCCCCCAGAGTGGAAAGAAAGAGACGTCGCCTAGAACCAGTGCCCTAAATCCATACTTCTAGGCTCCTAAACTATGAGAAAATACTTTTATATTACAGTATCACTAGGAAACTAAGAAGCTAAGACAGCATCTCCCCACAGAGTCAGCATCCACTCCCTCCTGCAGCACCTCCTCCTTGGGCTTCCAGGGTTTCCCTCCTCTTTCATGGACCACTTCACCATTCCCCTTGGTTGTTTCTCATCCTCTGCCTTACTTCGAAGGTTGAGATGCCTTAGGCCTTGCTCTTGGCCAGTTCTTCTTCACTAGGCTCTTTTCTGGTGACCTCAAGAAGCCTAAAACAAAACCCGTTGCCATCGAGTCGATTCTGACTCATAGCGACCCCAGAGGACAGAGTAGAACTGCCCCATAGCGTTTCCAAGGAGCACCTGGTGGATTTGAACTGCTGACCTTTTGGGTAGCAGCTAAGCGCTTAACCACTACACCACCAGGGTTTCCTCAAGAAGCCTAGTGGCTTTAGATATCACTGACATTAGAGGAAAATCAAATACATATTTCCAGCTCTTATCTCTCCACCTTGATCTCTTGACTCATATCCATTTGACATCACTATTGGACTGTCTTCCAGATCACAGCATAAAATATCCAAAATAGAATTTTTGATCTATCCCTCCACGATGCTCCTATTTTACTCTTTCCCATTTTAGAAAAATAACACTTAACAGTCAATTAAATTTTTAAAATCTCAGAATCTCTTTCCTGCGCTCCCCGTATTTGTCACCAAGTCTGGATGACTTTACAGCCAAAATTTACCTGAATCTATCCTCTCTGCTCCGTTTTCACTGCTATCACTGTGCTTCAGGCACTGCCCTCTATTTCACAAGCACCAGAATAACCTTGAAACTAATCCCTTGCTTCTACTCTTGTCCCCTTAGACTCCAGTTTCCAGAGTGACCAATATTGACTTCCTAAACTGTAATGCAGTAGTTTGTGGACTGAGATGGTGGATTGAACAGATACTTCTAGTTTTGCTTTTTAAAGAAAAACCACAAAAACTACATCAAATGAACTTAAAAAATATGCACAAAGCACAGATATGGGAAAAACATGAGAAAGGACATAGCAACAACATTTTGGAAACATAAAAGCTGGTGAACAGCAAATTGGAGAAACCTGCTTCCTTACAAGTACTTGGATGACGCTGAGGATCAACCCAAAGCATGTAGCAGCTTCCTCAGGCATCTGGGAATTGACATCTCTAGGGATGGTACCCCTCAGGAGTTTGGGGTGAGAGAAATGCCAAATGAAGATGCATGCTACTTGGGAAAAAAATCTATTTGAGAATAAATATATTTTATATTTATTTTAAAATAAAAATAAATCTGAGAATAAAAGCTGTTTGAGAAGCAGTACATTGGTAGACAACTGCACCCCTCTAAGACACTGTGACTACCTCTATTTCACCTTAGCAGAAGTCTAGGGTTTGGAGAAGGTAAAATAGAGGGCTTCTGAGCTGTGAGACCCAGATATCATATCAAAAAAGATTTGAGAAATAAAAGACATATGCTAAGGAAGTACAGGACTCTGAAACCCCCAGTCTATTTCTCCCATTGACTTCCACAACTGTGCCAGCCAGACTTTCTTCTCCAGAAAAAAAAAAAAGAAGTTTGAAATAGTCTACTTTGGGAAATCTGACCAGCCCAAAAGGAAGGACTTAAAGATATAGATACCAGGGTTTTCCAATAAATAACCTAATCAGAACACCTCCAGAAAAGTTCAGAATCAACCTATGCAACTCATAATCTGAGCATTGCATCAGATTTTGTGTCTTTCACTCAGTCATGAGTGGGGGAAAAAAAATCCAGCATCACAGGAAAGTGTCTAATGTGGAAGATACACACAAACATAACCAAGGAAAACAACATCAAAAATATTAGGAGGCACCAGAGAATCTGCAGGAATAGGAAAGAACACTTAAAAAAAATCTATCATGAATATCTTATGGGAACAAGAGAGAGAATATTGCAGAAGCTATAAAATAAAGGCAAAAAGAGTTATTGCAAATTAAAAAAATGTTGCCAAAATGAAAAATCAAAAGAAGCAATGGAAGGTAATTTGAGAAAATTTTCAAGAATATGTAAGTATTCTCCCAAAATGGAAAATAGAACAAAAGATAAGCAAATTGGAGGACTAGTTCAGGAGTTTAAGCATCCAGATAAAAGAAGTTCCAAAAAAGAGAGAATTTAAAAAATAGATAAGAGAATGCCATTACCAAAATCCTTCATGAACTCTCCCGAGACTGAAAGATAAAAGATGTAGACAGAAAGGGTCCACCAATTCCCAGCACACAGGATGAAAATAGACTCAGCAAGACACAGCATTGTGAATTCTCAGAACACTGGGGATAAGGAGAATATCATACTAGTACCACAGAGGAAACATTTGGCCACATCCGAAAAGATCAGTAATGAAAATAGCTCTAAATTTCTCCGTGGTAACATGAGAAGCTAGGCAATCACAAAGAAAGGGCTTAAAAATTCTAACATAAAAGTATTTTCAATGAAAAGTTCTATATTAAGATAAACTATCAAGCAAGTTAAAGATCAGAATAACAACATTTTCACACAAACACCCTACAAGACACCGTTTCAGATGCCCTTTATCAAGAAGCTGATAAAGGATTGCTTTGCAAAAATGAGAGGCTAAACCATGAACAAAGAATTCACAAGATAAGAAATGGAAGATTCAACATAGAATAAAAGAAAGTAGAAGTCTCAAAATTAGGATGGATGATTGAATGGTTAATCAAAAATATTGTTTAGAATGGCATACATGCAATTGAAATATCTATTCCTCAAATATTTTATTGACATAAAACAGATAGATGTACATTTATTCACACACACAAATATATATTTTGATGCATGGCTAAGCCTATCTTTTGAATAGGGGTAAATTGAATGGAAAGCTAGGTAATATTTCTTGCATAAACCAGGCCTACATTTAATCATTTATTTCTGGCTTCAATTTTTATAGCAAAAGAACTAAAGACACTTGTACACCACATGTGTAAATATTTTTGGGTTCTCTTTTCCAATATTTTAGTTATCTCATAATTTTATTTGTTTAGATATTTGCCTTTACTGAATAATTCCAAAATATTTTATTTCATTTTAATAGAAAAAAAGATTTCTCTAGACACACAAATATCATATTGCCTTATGATTTAATGAAAATGAGGTAGAAACTGCCAGAAATCATTCTGAGAACAAACAAATTTAGTAAGCACACAACTCAAGTGGGCAGAGGTAGAGGAAATAAAATGTGTATTAGCCGTGCATATTTGGTGTCCCTGGGCATCCGTCAATGGGTTTTGTGTGACCATTCAGGCAGTGTGATAATTGGAGGGTTAGTGAGAGAGGTCATCCTCTACCTACCAACTTGTGTGTCTGTGTAGTTAATGAAATACTGTATTTAAAATTTTCAGCACAGTATCCATCACATAGTAAGCATCAAATAAATGTTATCTCTGTTTTCCAGATTTTCCATGACATTTTGGTTGGTCATTTCAATTTAGAAAACTTTATTAGATATAGGAAAACAAATCATTTTTAAAACTCCCACCCAATGGATCTAAAAACTCTCTTTGAAGCCATAAAGAAAGATTGCAACTCCCTTTTCTAACAGGAGATCCTTTCATTATTGGAGGGCAGTAATCCTCTCCTCTAAATTCTCACTTGTCTCATTCGAGAATTTGTGTCTTGGGTTCTAATATTGTTTATCGTAAAGTATGTTTCCCACAGGCTTTAATTTTATATATACCTTCCTCCAGAGGTACACTAATTTGTCATTGCCCCAAGTACTTAATATGTAACTTACAGAAGTAATACAAACACACAGACAAAAAAACACAAATTAATTGCATGAAGATGCTTATTACAATGATATTTCTGAAAGCTAGAGAACAAGAGGTTGGAAATGATCTTAATGGCAGGCACTGTAGAACTAGGGAGCCCTGGTAGCACTATGGATAAAACCTCAGCTGCTAACCAAAAGGTGGAATCCACCAGCCACTCCTTGAAAACCCTGTGGGGCAGTTCTACGCTGTCCTTTAGGAGTGCTATGAGTTGGAATCAACTGAAGGGCAATGGGTTTATAGAACTGGTTTAACATCTTAGGTCATATTAACTTGATAGTTCTGTCCACCATTAAAACCATTATGAAGTCTGTGTAATAACAAACAAAAGGTGCTTAAATATTTTAAGTGAAAAAAGAAGAATATGAAATAAAATCTACCCTATGATTCTATCATTTCACGATGTTTGTTATATTAGATTATGCAACTTCTATATCATGATAAAGTGTGGAAATAATACTGGTCTGAAAGTTATTTCCATTACAAAATCTAAAACTATGTTAATTTTCAAACAATGACATTATTATGAAAATCCTCTAAAACTTGCAATAAAAACCTGGAATAAAAACATTCTTATATGTTACATGTTGTTGTTAGGTGCGGTCAAATCGGCTTCCACTCATAGCGACCCTATGTACAACAGAAGGAAACACTGCCCAATCCTGCTCCATACTCACAATTGCTGTTATGCTTGAGCCCATTGTTGCAGCCACTGTGTTAATCCATCTCGTTGAGGATCTTCCTCTTTTATGCTGACCCTCTACTTTACCAAGCATGTTACATAATTACTAAAAAAAAAGTCCTTTTTTTCTGAACCTAAGTCTCACATCTATTCATATGTATTAAATCTTGTGTTATGTATAAAACAATTATCAGAGCATAGTAGTGACTTCTCAAAAAGTAAAAACTATTAGTCCATCTTCTTGATCTCAAAGATAGCATTATACAAGTTTACTACATTATCTTTGATGTAAACTCTGAATTCTTTAGAAAGCAATTATTTTGTTCTTTTTAGAAAGTACAAAATATATTTTATTTAGAAAATAGGTAAGTCTACAGTGAAAAGGGAGGTTTAATAATTAAAATATTGATTGAACAAAAATATTCAGAAGTGTGCCAATCTATTTTCCTAAATAAAGTACTTAAAAACTGTTAAAAATAATCAAAATTCACCGAAATTGAAACCTAAGGTTTATTCTGAGCCCTTATTCTATATGCACATAAAAATTTCATATTGCTTCCTTTATAAATTCCCAAATCAATTTACATGTTAAAAATAAATAAATAAATCTGTTGCCATCAAGTCGGTTCTGATTCATAGCGACCCTACAGTACAGAGTAGAACTGCCCTATAAGGTTTCCAAGAAGCTGCTGGTGGATTCGAACTGTCGACCTTTTGGTTAGCAGCTGTACTTCTTTATCACTGCACTGCCAGGGCTCCAGTTTACTTGTTAAGTCTCTTGAAATACCAAGCCAAGCTTTTAAAAAAAGAAAAGTTTTAAAAAACTGTGTGAATTGGGATTTTTCTGTAACAGACACAAGATAACGAAATAAGTTGTAATATAATAGTGTTCATAGAAGAGTTTGTCAAACGTAACTTTAGAACGCGATTTCTTGTGCTCATTAAAATGAGTCTACTATTCTAATTTAGTGTCTTTATAATAAACAAACTTTATAAATAATGACTTGTTATAAAATATAAACTAATAAAAATTATCCCAACAAAATTTCACTTACTTGTTTGTTGTTATCATTGTGTGCTGTCAAGTGGATTCAGACTCACAGGGCCCCTACATGGCATAGTAGAACTGCCTCATAGGGTTTCCTAGGCTGTAATCTGTGGGAACACTTCTCCAGGTCTTTTATTCCTTGGAGTGGCTGGTGGCTTTGAACCACAGACCTTTCAGTTAGCAGCTTAGCGCTTAACCATTGTGCCACCAGGCTCCTTACATGTCTGTTTATATATATCAAATCATTAAAGCTTTCATTTGAATAAAGGATTTATACTGCTAAATATTTTGAAAAACTATGATCTAATTTCTCTGTTTATTAAATTAAAAAAAATAAAAAACTGGAGATAAGAAATGTGAAATGACTTGCCTACAGTCATATACTCATTGAAAAAGTCAGTGTCTTTTTTTCCTGCACCACACCCGCATTTCATACTTCATACTTCTCACAGTAGAAAACCAAAACAAAAAGAAACTTGCTTGAATAAATTATTTTTTTCACATAGATTGCATAGAAGAGGTTAGGGAAAAGCTAGTGAAATAACCCATCATCTCCAATCCCCATGTCCCATAAAACCAACCAACCAATCAACAGAAAACCCTAACTTAGAGACACACCTCATGATCAAGAAGTAATTACAGAGGAGAGACATCGCATATGAAGCTGTTCAGCTGAGTCATTTTCTAAGCTATTACTTTAATTCTCTTTCAGATGAAACAGAATCTTGGAAAAGGAATGTTTTCTGTGAAACCATGATGATAGCACTGCTTGTCTTTTAACTGTATTTAGGCATTTTATTTCTAAGTACTTATAACTCTTTTTTGTTTCCATTCGTCATGTAACTGACTAGAATCACAGTAGCACAGCCCTTAGTCCAACCTCCACTCAGATGTTAAGCATAATTGTACTCTGACACACACGGATCACCAGGAGGCAGAACTCACCCCGCAGCAATGGGTTTGGTTTTGGTTTTATAGTCAAATGCTGGTGTGGCATCCTCTTACTATTTGTTTTTAAAATTCCCCCAAGGAATTTTTAAAGTTCTGTATTACTGGACTGATGGTTTACCTTTTCTGAGGCTATGTATGTAGACAGGAGTGATTAGGGGGATGAGCTGAGAGTTGTTACAAGCTAAAAGAAGCCGTGACTACAGACAGGGCTGAGCAAAAGTTAGTTCTCTTAAACTCAGCTGAAACAACACAAATACTGAAAGAAATTTTCGACTTTTTGGTGTGAAAGAAATTACTTTCAAAACAATTTACTGTCTTGTTTTGCTTTTGATCACATTGGTTCACACGTCACATTTAACTGATGTCTTGAGAAAGCAGCCTCTGCCCTTGTAAAACCAACAGGAATGTAAACAATTGGTAATAGTTTATAATTAAAACAGCTGTAGTTTCTCAGACCTATTGAGTATATCTATTATCCTGTGTGTGAAGGAGCCCTGGGGGCACAAAGGTTAAGAGCTTGGTTGCTAACCAAAATGTCAATGGCTCAAACCTACCAGAACTGGTGATCGGCTTCCGTAAAGATCACAGCCTAGGAAATCCTGTGGGGCAGTTTTACTCTGTCATATAGGGTCACTATGAGTCGAAATGGACTCAACGGCACACAACAACACAACATTTGTCTGTCAGTGAGCTAAAGAGCAGCCTGGAATATGACCCAATGGAATGACTCAGGAAAGCATCTCATTTAAATGTTCGCCTGCTCAAAAGCTTGGTTCATTTGAACTCTTTCCATAATTTGAGAGACTATATTGTTTTGATAATGCCATAACCTAAATGACTTCCAAATTCCATATCATATATACAGCACAAAGCTATAACGGAGCTTATGATTCATGCGCATTGCAATTAATGAATAAGTAGATTCTGGAGACAATTCCATAGTCTAAATGACTATTTGCATTCACTCTCCACTTCTATCTATCTTCTAGGAGATTTAACTTAGCAGTGTTTTTACAGTTATTGCTGTGAGTCTCATTTATTTAATGTATGAGCTTCCACAATTATCAGGCGTGCTTACTGAACTTTCAAAGGAGCATTGCATTTCGCAAACCCTCCAACACCAACATCGAGAAAACGCTTCCTTTGAGGATATTCCCTAATGTCCTTAAGTACTATGCCAGACCTACATAATTACGTAACTTTAGAAATGTCTTTCCAAGACCCTGAATGCTGCATCTCAGTAAACCTGAAGGGAGCCTAAAATCAACTGGGCTAATTGAAAATGTAAATGATCTTAAGGCAACAAAATACAAAAAGTTCCAAGCATTTTTTTGGCTGCAGGAAGTGGGTGCATTGCAGATAACAGAGAGAGAGGCCAAACGAACTACCTAACCACCTTCAACAATTCAAACGTCATGAACATTTGTTTTTAATGTATACAATCTTCAGTTACCTAGAGCTATTCAGCACTTATCAGACATCTAGATATTGCATTCATACGAAATTCTACTGGTCTCTTATATAATCTGTCTTGTATGAGTGTGGTTAATGAAAAAGAATTCTGAATCTTAATTCACCCATTCCCCAGAAAGAACAGGGGACACGGAGGGAAAGACAGCTGTTAAATGGTGTGTGGAAGGCAGAGTGGGCAGTTAACCCCTAATGTCCAGTGTGCGGATCCTCACAGTTTTAGGTGAACCATGACTCTTCACTTGTTTGGGAAAATACATATTTATCTTGTTTAGCAGCAAGGAAGTTAAGTAAGACTGAGGAAAAAGGAAAGCCAGGCCTCATATAGAAAAGGCTTTGGATTGAAAAAGTCCTGCTTTGAAACCCCAGCTCCACAAGGTACCAAAGCGGTCAAGTCCCTTCATCTTTGTGGGTCACCATTATATCCCCTGCGAAATTAGGATTCTGGTATCTAATCCGCAGGGCACAGCGAAGGATGATTAGATAGTGTCTGTGGAGTCCCTAGCAGAGTGTAGATGTATGTTTTATGAGATGCACATGGTAAACAACGTGAGACAGTATTAAAAACAATACAGAAAAGACAACTTTACAGTGAAATTGAAATCGTTAACTTACAGAATAGAAACAGTAAAGGGAGAAAGAACTGGTGTTAGCAACTCCTGTCTCAGAACAAAGAAGTCATATGTGCTTTATTTTTAACCATCTAAGTGGACCTGAGTAGCCCTCATGGCACAATGGTTAAGCACTCGGCTGCTAACCAAAAGGCTGGCAGAAGTTGCCAACCAAATGTTTGAACCCACCCAGAGGTTCCACGGGAGAAACTGGGTGATCTGCTCCTGTAAAGACTACGGCCAAGAAAACCCTGTGGGGCAGTTCTACTCTATCACATGGGCTCTCTGTGAGTCGATAATCGACTCAACAGCACCCAACAACCAGTGGACCTGACTGCCCTCCACCTCCTCCTATAGGGAACCTGAAAGGAGGCAGCAGTAGAGGTCAAACCACTGGAACAAGGGGCCCTGTTTGTGTTTCCCCTGAGCGTAACAAGAAGGTAGGAAATGGAAGGGCAGACACTCAGAGAGGCACATCCTACTTACACCGAGTTAGGGGAGAGAGGGACAGGTGGGTATGCCTATTCTGCAGTAAGTAAAACAAGCCATTCCAGAGGGCTCCTCAGAGGCACCCAGCCATGCCCCAAACATACACTGCAGGGAACAGCTTTATACAGCAGCATCTTGCAGCCAAAGAAGCAATTGACCTGACACCTACCCTGTTCCTTGGCTCTTCTTAAGCCCAGGTATCTTTGCAAGAGTCAAGACAACAAGGGCACAAGATTGGATTGTATTTCTTGCCATCTCAGCTGGTGTGAATGTGGAGCGGACTTTTTTGGCTCCCTCTTTTGTCCACTAATATTTATAGCCACTACACTTAGATGGAGCCATGGTGGCACAAAGGTTAAGAGCTCAGCTGCTAACCAAAAGGTCAGCAGTTCGAGTCCACCCTATGGGGCAGTTCTAGTCTGTCCTGTAGGGTCGCTATGAGTCAGAATCAACTTGATGGCAACTTTTTTTAACACTTAGATAGTGGAGTGTCCTGGATATTCAGGAGGCTACAGAGGGCCTTCATAAGAATGAAGACAGAGGCTTCCAAAAGAGAAAAAAGGAGTTGCAAGAAGAAAGCTGTGGTAGCTCTTATTCAAAAATACTTTATTTCACCATTTTGCCCAGGCTAAGCCTGTGGTTTTCTCACCATGAAACCCACCATGTCCTTGCAGCAATCATGAAAGATTGCCCGTCATTTCATTTTCGGTGTGTATAAAAAGCTGGTTGCTATAGATTAGATTCTGACTCATGGCGACCCCATGAGTGTCAAAGTAGAATGGGGTTCCGTATGGTTTTCAATGGCTGACTTTTTGGAAGTAGATCACAAGGACTTTTTGTCAAGGTGCTTCAGGGTTTATTTGAAACTACAACCTTTCAGTTTGCAGCTGAGCACATTAATCATCTGCACCACCCAGGGACTCCAAACAGGGCATAATGACTAAGAAAATAGCAATGTTTTGCCAAACTCTGATACAGCAATTTGTAAGTATAATACATTAGGAATATGTATAATTTACTAGATAAATAGAGTTGCTGTTTTATCTCAGTTAATATTTATTGTTTTGGTAATAGATTATTTCAAAAGACTATTGTTACTAACTCAGTTACTTCCTCCTCCCCCCTTTTCTGATATATTTGCTTTTAAAGCTGGGATTCTCTGATGTATGGTAATTCACTTTATAAATTGGAGCAATTTGTCGAAACTTGACATCCTGTCAAAAGCCAGTTCTGCTTATGCTCCAATTACTCAGTGTCCATTGAGAAGAAAATTGTAATATCTTTGTAAATTGCTGGAATTTTTCCATAGAATCATTCAGTTACTATAGTAGGCTGTATGTTAGATATAGCCAGGGTTTTTTTGTGGGTTTTTTTTTTTTTTTAATTTTCAAACATTTGTATTTTAGAAGCCACCAAAAGAAAGAGTGGAAAGCAATAATACATTTGACAATGCTCGTCTTTAGCAGAAAATGGTAATTATTACATTTGCCAATTGTTCAAGCAAACTATCATACTTTTTGCTTGTGGGTTATAAGTGCACATACTGAAACAAAAAGATAGGACTACTGTACGCAGAGATGGGGGAATGAGAACAGGAACAGGATCTCTGTAAAGAAAGTATCCTTTCTGACAGTGTATCTGACGGGAATAAATCACTCTGGATTCTTCTTAGATTGCGCTCATGCTGGCACTTCATACTTAAATGTCAGTCATGTCAGCCTCTAATAAGGCTTTCCTCAGTTCTTACTGCCTAGCCAACAATTGTTGCTAACTTCACAGCAGGGAGGTATCGACATTTGCCATATTCTTTCCTTTTCAAGCCATTGTGTTATTGTAAAGAAAACAGTGGGAGAAAATGATTCCATTCAGCATGAAGCTTCTACCCAGACAGGGGACACAAACATGAACAAGCCCTTACAGTTGAAGGTGATTTATGATATTACATGATACTATGTGATAGTGTCTCTGATATTATGGGAGAAAATTGGTGATATGTGTGAAAATAAATAGGAGACTCAGAACACTTCACTTGGAGAAGTTGTATGCAAAAGATTTTCCTCTCAAAGGAAAGAAGGTTATCCACATACCATATGTGTTACCCTCTCAAGCAGAATTATCCAATAAAAATTTAATGTGAGCCAAAAGGTTGTCATTACAGGAGTTAGGACATGAGAAAGATAGGAGACTGTGTTGAGAGTATAATTCTGACTTTAAGATTTATGATATAGATCAAATTATTGAATAACGTCATTAATATCACATGCTAGCAAAATTTTGCCAAAGATAATTCAAAACCAGCTGCAGAAGACTTCCGGGAAACATGGCACTATAGTCAGAAGCACCACACCGTCCCTCCACAGCAAAGATCAGAAAAACTAAGTCAAACACATCAAATCTTGAAACCCTAAGCATCAAATGAAGAGATAAAGAACTCAGCCAAGCACTGAATGCAATAAGAAACTAAGAACAGAGAGCAAGGAGAGATACATGCAGAGGTCCTCTATCAGCTACTGCAGCACGGATCTGCTATCTTGGACTTCTATCAGAGATCAGCAAACAGGGGATATGAGAAAGCAGCTTCACAGACCTTCCAGCAAGAGACAGAACAACCGATAACCAGCAATATATGCCTTCCCACCCCCCACCCTTCTTCACCCCCGCTTAGCCTCCTCGGCTCCCTGAAGCCACAGTCTCCTGGCCGGGAAGCACCAGCTTTACCCCAGCGTTCCTTGGATTCCACCTGCCCACAACGGCCGGCTCATGAGTGCTTTTTGTTGCTGCTAGTGTTGCTTTTTTCCACGTCCTTAGATTTCTTTCTTACCTCTCACCACCGCCCCCCCGACCTTCTTTCAAATACCGGGATCTGTGTGCTATCTCTGCTTCTTCCTGAAAGGCTTTGAAACACTGCTCAACTGTGAAACTGCTTCCCAGCCCGTGCCGCCACACTGGTGGGACCCCCAGGGCTTTTTGTTTGTTTGTTTGCTCTGATTTGCTCTGTTTTGATTTGTTTGTTTGTTTTCTCTTTCTTTTCTCGGCTTGGGAGCCCCTTCTAGCCAGGCAGTACCATGCAACTTGGAAGCTACTCCCTTACTCTGTACAAACGCACACGGACTTCCCTGGGGGCATTTCTTTTTTCTTCTTTTTTTGGTTTTTTTTTTGTTTTGTTTTTGTTTCTTTGTTTTGTTTTCTTCTCTCTCTTATTCCCTTTTTGTCTTTCTTCATTTCCAGTTTCTCACTTTATTAATTTTTTTCTTTTACCCTTTTTCTTTCACTTTTGTTTTTCCCCATTTCTCAGTCTCTCATCTTTCCACTCCAATACAAAGCTCTCTTATCACTCTTTTTTGTTTGTGTGTATGTTTTTGGCTCCTTTCCTCTCTCCTCTCTCTCATCTTTCCCATACTCATCTTAGCTCTACACATCACAATCTGCCCCCTCCTTCCTGGCTACCTGCACAGTGCACTGAACATCACACTCCCAAGCAGCACAGGCACGGCCTATTGGAACCTGCCATGTACTGATTCCCAGTCTACACTGTCAGTCCTGGTATGTGCCACAAACAACCCATCCCAGCAACTCCTCTTCAGCTAGACCTGTCCTGCTGTACCATATCTGAGCAACTGACCCTGCCCTTTGGAGAAGGAGGTGAAAAGTATCGTGTCCACAGACGAGCAAACAGCAAAGAACACACAACCCACCTGCTCAGACATAGCCAAATTAAAAAAAAAAAAAAGGATGGAACAAAGAAATCTACCATCAATAAACGAAAAAAATAACTACTGAATGCCCCAAAGACAGCAGACAATATCAAATCATTTACAAAAACAGGACAGGATGGTTCCAGTAGGTGTCCCAAATAAAACACCTGATGACTATCCGGTAGAAGAAAAGGCACTAGAACTACCTGATAGGGGATTCAAATCTCTAATACTCAGAATTATCCAAGAGTTGAAGCAAAAAGCAGACAAAAATGAGGAAAAAATAGACAAATTCATGGAAAAAGCAGACAAATTCATGGAAAACACAGACAAAAAAATGGAAGAATTCAAGAAAATGATACAGGAACAAAATGTCAAAATATATTCACAACTAGAGATCATACAAAAATAATAATTAGAAATCCAAAAGATAAACAACAAGATTTCAGAAACAGACAGTGTCACAGAGGGGCTGAGGAGCAGGTTTGAAACGATGGAAGATAGAATCAATGAAATTGAGGACAAACACTTGGCTACTACTCTGAGAAAAAAATCAGAAAAAAGAATGAAGAAAAATGAAGAAACCCTGAGAATTATGTGGGATACAATCAAAAGCAAAAATCTGCGAGTTATTGGAGTTCCAGAACAGGGGGAGAAAACAGATAACACAGAGAGGATCACTGAAGAATTGCTGACAGAAAACTTTCCCGATATCATGACAGATGAAAAGCTGAAGCTCAACGAATCCCATATAGGATAGAACCCAAAAGAAAATCACCAAGGCATATCATAATCACACTCGCTAAAACCAAAGACAAACAAAGAATCCTGAGAGCGGCTCGAGAAAAACAAAAAGTCACATACAGAGGATAAACAATAAGACTAAGTTCTGATTATTCAGCAGAAACCATGAGGGCAAGAAGCCAATGAAAGAAAAAAATTGCCAGCCAAGAATAATATATCCTGCAAAACTCTTGTCCAAATATGATGGTGAAATTAGGTCATTTCCAGATAAATAGAAATTAAGGGACTATGTAAAAACCAAACCAAACTTACGAGACTTAATAAAGGGACTCCTTTGATCTGAGAACAAACAACATCAGACCACAGACACAAGATAGCACCAGCCAGATACCAATCTAGGAAATGAACTCTTAAGGACTATGCAAAACCAAAAGAATTACAGTGGGGAACCAGAGAGATTAATCTGTAAATGACAACAGCATCAGAACAATAACAGAGGGAATAAATGGTGTAGGTATAGAACCTTCTAATGGAGAGGAAGGCAAGGCAATACCAAGTAATAATAGACCAGTTTAAATCTAGGACAATAAGGGTAAATTTCAAGGTAACCACAAAGAAAGTTAACAAACCTACTCATCAAAATAAAGAAGAAAAACAAAGTC